>NC_054847.1:29328650-29631680 GCF_018345385.1 Vulpes lagopus | reverse complement strand
GTATGATGAGTGTTTTTATTATGAATATTTAATATTATTTTAAGTCCATACTATATCCCAAGTTAAACACACATCTATATTTATATCTATATATCTTAAGGAATAAAGTAGGGCATGGATATAATAACTGTTCTGGCATTTCTGTTATCTGACTTGACCAGAACTATAGTTTTTTCTCATCAAAATTAAATGTGTGTTATTGATTGGCATGCCTTCATGTAAGACCTTACTTTTTTTTGTTGTTTTTTGAAAGAAAATGTTTAACTCTGTTTCATGAAAAATTTTTAGCTGAAGTGTAATTTACTTCCAAATAAAGGACATAAATCTTTCACAAGCAGGTTGATTAATTTCTATACACATGCACACCTGTTTAACCTTCGTCTCAGATCACTTTGAGATTTTTGAACCTTTCACTGTTTTCTATAGCTTCACTTCACTTTATCCCTTAGATTTTATTCCTTTTTATTAGACTTCAATGAAGTTTAAAAAAGAAAAGGACTGTGGTTTATCTTTTTGATTTCTAATGATCTTGGTAGAGGAATACATATTATGATTAGTATTATAATTATTACATGATTATATATGCTCATTTAAGTGTTTTTAGTTTATACAATACTTATGTTCCAGTCAGTTGCCTTATTTAATCTTGAGAATAGGCCTACCAGAAAATCATTATTGTCTCTATTTTAGAGACCAAAAAAATTAAGATTTCAAAACTAATTTTAAAATCAAATAATTGGCTCTTCTGGCCTCACTTCTCTTATTCTTTCCCCTTCTTAAATAAAGGTAATTAGGATTATTTTATCTCCAGTGAATAATTTGCTTTGCTTAGCTTCTGGTACATATAAACAAAACTCAGATTTTATCTTTGATACATGAAAGATCAGTCCCATGCTGTCAGTCTGAGAGAAGCATATAATCTTGGAAACTTCTTGTTTCTGATGATGGGACCAAATCTGAAATAGCATCCTAAGGTTTTTGTCTTTGGAAGATTTCTGTATTAGCAGATGCAGAAAAGGAATGCTTTTAATGGTCTTTTTAAAGATTGTGCTAGATTATCTGACAATGTTTTACAACTCAGTATAAGGCCTTATTCTAAGGCAAATTCAAAATTTAGGTCCTTCCAAGAATTTTTTTTTTAATTCATTCCAGTGATTCCTCAATTTATAGATAGAGCTGAATCTAATTTCTTCCATGTACTCGAGTATTTCCTTAAATGCTGAATTACTACTTTTTTCCAGTGTGTTATTTCTTTCCTGTTTCTTTTTTTATTTTATTTTTTTTAATTTTTTTATTTATTTATGATGGTCAGAGAGAGAGAGAGAGAGAGAGAGGCAGAGACATAGGCAGAGAGAGAAGCAGGCTCCATGCACCAGGAGCCCGACGTGGGATTCGATCCTGGGTCTCCAGGATCACGCCCTGGGCCAAAGGCAGGCACTAAACCGCTGCGCTACCCAGGGATCCCTCTCCTGTTTATTTCTAATGTTTCTTTAGGCATGGATCATGCTCTTTAGTAGTAACATGCTCTCCTTCTAATAGGTCCTCAGTAACTATATGAACTTTTAAACTTATTTTCTTAGAATCTCGACTTTTATGACAGATGCAGATAAATAGGGCTTGAGCTAAGCCGGTTTAGATTTGTTTGGTCTCTAGAGATTGAGGTATGGTTCATGAGCATTATTATTAGATGAGATTACATTATTAGATTCTCTCCTGTTCTTGTTCCGTGGCTTAGATGTTACATACAAAGTAAAGTATTCATTTATTCACATTGCAATAAACCAACCTTCAAATTGCCAGTGTGGCTAAAGTAAGTAATTATTTCTCTTGTTGAACCATACAAGTAAATTCTCACTCTTCCTCTGGGATTTGAGATAGGTAAAAAGAACCATTAATTTTACAATTCATGAAAATGGTACCAGAACTCTTAAAGACAAGTTATTTAGGGAGGTTTGAATAGGCTCATTAATACCTAATTCTAATTGTTACAAAAGTATATTCTCATTCATATTTTATTTTCATGTGTAACATTTTCATTTATATTTATTCACTTTGTTTTTATCAGGTACAAAGAATTTTACGGGAAAGATTTTGTCATCAGAGCCCACAGAGTAACTTATTTGGAGTACAAGTACAATACAAGTAAGTTTAGCTCTCCCTTTGTCTGCTATAAATCTATTTAAAGATGTCCTTAGGTTTTGCAAAAATTATCTTTTTATTTTGATTTTTAAGATTTTATTATTCTTGAAAGAGAGAGAGAGAGGCAGAGACACAGGCAGAGGGAGAAGCAGGCTCCATGCAGGGAGCCTGACGCGGGACTTGATCCCAGGACTCCAGGATGATGTCCTGGGCCGAAGGCAGGTGCTAAACCGCTGAGCTACCCAGGCGTCCCGCAAAAATTGTATTACATGGATTTTTATATTACACGCATTTTTATCTGAATAAGGTTGACATTTTTATAGGAATAAAAAAAAATCTTTTTTTTTTTTAATAGAAACTCAGTATTATAAAGCAAGAGCAGATAATGAAAAAGCTCCTTACCTTTCAATCTTGTGTTGCTCCTGCCATCTGGTATTATGGAGAAAATTCTGAGTTTTTTGCACCTAATATTGGACAGCCAGCTGCAGAGTGAAAGGTCCCAAGACTTACTACTGTTGTCTCTTGTCCCATACCATCATAAAGCCAGGATATTACAAACTTACTTGGTTTCCTCTTTAGGTTTCCAGAAAATTCATTTTGACCCACCCTCTCTTCTGTGTTTTTCTGTGTAGGACAATTTGGAGCATAAGTTAAGCGCCCAAAGAGAAAAAGGGAATGCCTGTTTCCTGTGCCTACTCAAATTCAACTTTTAAATAGTATTATCTTACAAATTATTCCAGCTTCCTTTTTAAATTTTGGCTTATTTATGTCGTTTCAGACACTTAATTGAGCTGCTAAAAAGAACTGCTATCTATGGAGAAAGTAACTCTGTTCTCATTATTGGACCACGAGGATCAGGAAAGACCATGGTAAATTGATTTCTGGTATATCCTTGTTTCTGTAGGCGTGCCTTGATTCTAAGAGACAGTACTGAAAATATTTTTTATTATTTTCATTATTTTGTTAAGTTTGCTTTTTTTCTTTTAAATCATCGAAGACATGCAAAGCCTTAAAACTTAGGGTGATATATTTGAGTTGAGCATAACTTTTATACCTTATTTTTCCCCACAGTAACAGATTTTCAATTGATGTTTTTTCCATCATGGCCTTTGTCTGTGAAGAGTTTGTGATTGCCAGTAGAAAAAAACAAATTAGCACTTTTTGAGCACGTTCTTGGTGCCTTTCATCTATGTTCTGTACCTTACCTTATGCTTTTTATTTGTGTTATCATTTATTTCTTACCCTAACCCTGCAAGGTAAGCATTATTTCTATTTATAAATTAGGTAACTGTCATACGATGCATTCTTTTTTCCCCCTCATTGTTTTATTGTTTATTGTTCAACCCTAACTCAAGTAATTTTTTCGTATGTACGATTACATGATCTAGAATTCTTTTCTACTTTCCCTCTTTATCTTGCTTAGTTATCTCAAAAAGATACTCTTGCATATTACTATCAATTTTCAGTACTTGTGCTATGTAAAAGCTCTTTTCTGCTGTATTACATGCAATGAATTTAGATTTCTCACTAACATACTTTTTAAAAATTATTTGCAGAAGTAAAATTATTTATTAGATAAAGTTATGTTAATTAGAAATAAGATTGTTTTTTGCGGTGCCTTGGATGGCTCAGCGGTTAAGCACCTGCCTTCAGCCCAGGGCATGATCCTGGAGTCCCGAGATCGAATCCCACATCAGGCTCCCTGCATGGAGACTGCTTTTCTCCCTGCCTGTTTCTCTGCCTCTCTCTCTCTGTCTCTCTCATGAATAAATAAATAAAATCTTTAAAAAGTAAAAAAAAGAAATGATTGTTTTTAAAGTAATAAATGTTGACTGTATATTATGTAAGGTGAGGAAACAAGGGTTTTACTGTAATCACCCATTTCCAGTGAGAATATATATCTAATTTCTTTTTTAATCTTTGAAGAATTTTCCCGTTTATAATAATATTTGTTTTGACTGTATTTAATTTTGTTCAGTGCTTATGCTCATCATTTTATACTACCACTATTTCTTTATTCTTGAGTTCTTTAGTAAGATTTTCCTTTATGTTTGACTTCAGTACTGTTTGGGTGGTTTTGACAGTAAACCATGTGACTGCTATGCTTTTTAGCTGTAGAATGTTTTAAATTTTTAACAATAATATTATTAACAGTAGAAACACTGAGGAAAGGATATGTACAGAAATGTCACAGAAAATTAAATACAAATCTGTTAAAAACATTAGTAAATTTGTCTACCAGGTTGACATACCTATAGAATTGATAACATTAAGATTGTAAACTTACAGGGAATTAGACACGTGTTCCTGTGGGTAGTATAAATTGACATAACTAGAATAAGAGACAGTATTTAACCACATTACAAAGTAATATGCCCTTTGATTCAGCAACCCTTTCTAGGAATTTATACTTGTGAAATGATGTATATATAGTTACTCATTGCAACACCATTTTTAAATAGTGAAAGAAGAGAAACAACATAAATGGCCATCAACAGAATACTGATCAATTAATCCACATAATAGATTATTATGCATCTGTGAAAAGAAACATTTGTCTGTAGTCCAGAAAAAAAGGGAAGAAAAATATCATATTTTTATTAGTTTGTGCAGGCATACTTCATTTTGCTTTGCTTTGTTGCACTTTGCAGATAACTGCGTGTGTGTGTGTGTGTGTGTGTGTGTGGTTTGTTTTTTTTTTAAACAAAGATTTTTGGCAGCCCTTTGTTGAGCAAGTATGCAGGCACCATTTTTTCCAACAGCATTTGCTTGTTTTGTCTCTATGTCACATTTTGGTAACTTTCACAATATTTTAGGTATTTCCATTATTATATTTGTCATGGTGATCTGTGATCAGTGATCTTTGATGTTACTATTATAATTGATTTGGGGTGCCAGGAGCCATGCCTGTATAAGATGGCAAACTTAATGGGTAAATGTGTTTGTTCTGATTGCTCCACTGCCTTCCACTCTCCCATCTCTCTCCCTTTCCTCAGGCCTACTTATTGTCTAAGATACAAGAATAATGACATGAGGCCAAATAATAACCGGAATGGCCGCCAGGTGTTCAAGTGAAAGGGAGAGTCCTACATGTCTCACTTTAAATCAAAAGCTAGAGATGAATGAGTTTAGTGAGGTGGGCCTGTCAAAAGCCAAGATAGACTGAGGGCTAGGCCCCTTAGACCAAACAGCCAAGCTGTGAATGTAAAGGAAAAGTTCTTGAAGGAAATTAAAAGTGCTACTCCAGTGAACTCACCAATGATAAGAAGGTAAAACAACCATATTGCTGATACGGAGAGAGTTTTAGTGGCCTACGCATTCCCTTAAGCCAGTGCCTAATCCAGAGCAAGGCTGTAATTCTGTTCAATTCTTTGAAGGCCAAGAGAGGTGAGGAAGCCCCAAAGAAAAGTTTGTAGTTGGCAGGATTTGGTTTATAAGGTTTAAGGAAAGTAGCCACCTCTAAAACATAAAAGTGCAAGGTCATGCAGCAAGTGCTGATGCAGGAAAAGGGACCATGATGAAACATGGACAATGGACACAGACTCTTGTTGGATTTCGTACCGGGAGGTGATACAGAGCGCATCTTCCTATAGTTCACTGGCCA
This sequence comes from Vulpes lagopus, assembly GCF_018345385.1. Lineage (NCBI taxonomy): Eukaryota > Metazoa > Chordata > Mammalia > Carnivora > Canidae > Vulpes > Vulpes lagopus. The sequence continues at coordinate 29,625,937 of NC_054847.1, read as the reverse complement.
AAGTGTCACATGGTCACACCTAATTTCAAGAGAGTAAACAAGTGTATTCTGCCTACCTGACTAGAAGCCAAGTTAACCAGTATTTGGTGAATTTCACTGGCGACAACAGCTAACTTGTTTTGAGCTTGTGTTTCTGTGATTTTTCCCTGTCTAGATACTTACAGATTTTCTTTGTCTTAGTATGAATATGACAGACTAATATCTAACCTTAGGTCATAAAAACTGATACTTTGTAAACGCCCTTAATATGGGACACCTGGGTGGCTCAGTGGTTGAGCGTCTGCCTTTGGCTCAGGGCATGATCCTGGAGTTCCAGAATCGAGTCCTGCAGTTGTGCTCCCTGCAGGGAGCCCGTTTCTCCCTCAGCCTGCGTCTCTGCTTCTCTGTGTATGTCTCATGAATAAATAGAATCTTTAAAAAGAAACTCCTTAATATGAATTTAGATCTTTTTCCAGTACAAGATAATTTTTTTTCAATCTTCATTATTTTATGATCTTTGGAAAATATATCATCATACAAATGTTTGAAAAACATTTTTAGGGACACCTGAGTAGCTCAGTAGGTTAGACGTATGCCTTCGGCTCAAGTCATGATCTTGGATTTCTGGGATCAAGCCCCAAGTCAGACTCCCTGCCAGGCAGGAAGCCTGCCTCTCCCTCTCCTCTCTGCTTGTGCTCTCTCTATCTCTTTCTCTATCTCTGTGTCTCTCTCAAATAAATATTTTTTAAAAGAAGAAAGGAGGGCAGCCCAGGTGGCTCAGTGGTTTAGCGCCGCCTTCAGCCCAGGGTGTGATCTTGGAGACCCAGGATCGAGTCCCACATCAGGCTCCCTTCATGGAGCCTGCTTCTCCCTCTGCCTGTGTCTCTGCCTCTCTCTCTACCTGTGTCTTTCATGAATAAATAAATAAAATATTTAAAAAAAAAAAAAGAAGAAAGGAAAACATTTTTAGATAGTGCTTTAATTTTTCAGGAAACTCATAGTGATACTCTGAGAAAATGAACTCTAGGAATCAGTACATTGGACCTGTTCTATCCTAAACTATGCCTCTTGAAACAAAGTGGCATTACAACAGAGAAGTTGAATTGTAGTGATGTGTATGTCAAAGTGTCAAGCCTAAAAATATAACTTGAGCAGCTAATGCCTGAATTTATTCTGAACTTCATCTTGGAAATTTGTCCCTAAGCGGATGGAGAAGGTTCAGAAAAAAAGGAAATAGAGTTAGTAAACACTTACAAAGATGTTTAAGTACAAATTAAAACTATACTCCATTTCATTAGTAAATTGGCTAAAATAGATCTATTTTTTACCAGGAAAATTAAGCATAAAAGAGAGTCCCCCCTATTATAACCACTCCCCCATGCACATACATACAACTTCCCCTGTTATTAACATCTTCCCCAAGTATAGTACATTTGTTAAATTGATGAATCAATTTTAGTATGTTTTTATTAACTAAAATCCCATGGTTTTCATAAAGGTTCACTTTTTGTAATGTACAGTTATGTGGGTTTTAATAAATGCATAATGTCATGTATCCACCATTACAGTGTCATACAAAATAATTCTACCACCCTAAAAATCCCCTGTGCTTTATCTACTCATCTCATATCTACTCATATCTCATATCTACTCATAACCTGCAACCCTTGGCAATCACTAATTATTTTATTGTCCCCCATAAGTTTTGCCTTTTCCAGAATGTTACATAGTTTGAATCATAAAATATATAGCCTTTTCAGATTGACTTCTTCCATTTGTCATATGAGTTTAAGATTTCTTTATGTCATTTCATGGCTTGACAGTCTCATTTCTTTTATTTGCTTAATAATAATACAGTGTATGAATGTAGCATTGTTGATGCATTCACCTATTAAAGGAAATCTTGGTTCCAATTTTTGGCAGTTGTGAATAAAGCTATTATAAAGACTTGTATATGTGGACATAGTCTTCAACTTAATTGGGTAAATAACTTAGGAGCACCAATTGCTGGATCATATGCTAAGACCATGGTTAGCTTTATAAGAAGCTACTGATCTGTCTTCCAAAGTAACTGAACCGTTTGCTTTTTTTACCATGTGCATCTTCATTAGCACTCAGTATTCTCAGTGTTTTTAACTTCAGCTATTGCAGTTGAGAGGTGGTGGAATCTCAATGCTGTTTGTATTTACAGTCCTCTAATTATGTATAATAAGTAATTTTTCATATGCTTATTTTCATCTATCTTTGGTATTTTATGACCATTTTTGAACTGTTGATTTGTTTCTTATTGATATATTTTAAGAGTTATTTGTATATTTTGGATATGTGTTTTGCAAATACGTTCTTCGAATCTGCGGTTTGTCTTTTAATTCTATTAATCCTTTTCTTGGCAAGCATTTTTTTCATTTTTTTATAAAGATTTTATTTATTTGAGAGAGAGAGTGTGTGTATGCACACAAGCCAAGAGGAAAGGGTTAGGGGGAGAGGGAGAAGCAGACTCTTCGCTGAGCAGGATCCCTACACGGGGCTCAATCTCAGGACCCTGAGATCATGACCTGAGCCAAAGACAGACGCTTACCTGACTGAGGCACCCAGGTGCACCCAGTTTTTTTTTTCATTTTAAAAAAAGTTCAGTTTATCAGCCATGGATTGTGACTTTGGTATTAAATCTAAGACTTAATCACTAAGCCCAAGATGTAGGTTTTCTCCTATGTTTCCTTCTAGAAGATTTTTGGTTTTGTGTTTTACATTTGGTTTGGTGATTGATTTTGAATTAATTTCTTTGAAAGGTGTAAAAAAAAATTTGAAATCTTTGAAATCTGTGTCTAGATTCTTTTTCTTTTTTTTTTTTATATGAATGTTTAAATTGTGTTAGAATTTGTTGACAAGGCTATCTTTTCTTCTTTGAACAACCTTCACTTCTTTTTCAGATGTCAGTTAATTGTATTTGTGTCCATCTATTTCTGCCTGTCTTGATTAGTGTAACTTTATAGTAAGTCTTAAAATCGGGCAGTGTCAGGCTTCTTTGTGTGCTTCTACAATATTGTTTTGGCTATTCTGGGTATTTTCCCTTTTTGTATTAACTTTAGAATTAATATATTAATTTCCAAGTACTGGAAATTTTTGAGCTAATTTATAGTTTCAATCTATAGATCACACTGTAAAAATTGGTTTCTTTAACTGTATTGAATTTTTGACATTCATGAACATGGGCTATCTTTCCATTTATCTTTCCATTTACTTAGGTATTTCCTCGGAGTTTTGTGGTTTTCCTCTTATAAATCTTATATATTTCATTAGGTTTGTGCCTACATATGTAAATATTTTTGATACTAATGTGAATAGTACTATGTTTCAAATTTCAGATTCCAGGTGTTCATTGCTTATATATATATACAAATTACTTTTGTGTATTGTCTTGTATCTTGCAATCTTGGTTTAATTGATTATTGGTTCTAAAAATTTGTCAATTCTTTGGGATTTTCTACAGTCATGTCATCTACAAGTAGAAGAAAGTTTTATTTCTTCCTTTCCTCTTTCTATACCTTTATTTCCTTCTCTTATATTTATTATTCACAGGCTGTGTTTAAGCATTGAGGATAAAATTAACTGATATTATACAAACCCTCAATATGAATTTGTCTGTTTTCACTAACGAATAATTTTATTTTTGAGTATTCTCTATCATTTCTTCTTGTCCTTTCTTAGGATTAGCCTTTGATCTCATTTCTCTGTGTTATTTCTCCATGTTTCTTTTCATCTTTTTCTTCCTCTCCCTCAGCATTCTGGAATATCTTTAGTGTGATTTTCTTCGTCTCATCCATTGTTTGCTCCTTTTTAAAAAAATTTTTTTTTTTTTAAGATTTTATTCATTCATTCACGAGAGACACAGAGAGATAGAGAGAGGCAAAGACACAGAGGGAGAAGCAGGCTCCATGCAGAAGCTCGATGTGGGACTCCAGTTTTAGTATATGTGCTGCTGAAGTGAGCACTATCCTGGGACTCTAGGATCTTGCTCTGGGCCAAAGGCAGATAGATGCTCAACTGGTGAGCCACCCAGGCGTCCCCTGTTTGCTTCTAATGTGATACTGCATTTTAGTTTCTAATAATCCTTCCTTCTGGTCTGCCTCCTTGTCATGCACCTTCTTAGTCTGTTGTTTTGTGTTTAAGTCTGACTTAAAGAGCCCAAAATATTTATTTTCTAAAATATACATTTTCAGCAGTATTTAATCTTTTTCATCAGCTTACTATCTCCTTTCATGTTATACCATCTTTATATAAACTCCTATGTCAGTTTTTTTCTACCGTTTCAGGGCTTAGGGAGATGATAGCCATTAGGATGGAGTAGTTTTCAGTTAATAAAACAGATTGTTCTTGTTGTGCTGGCATTTTGTCCTAATGTTACTACATCTTAAACCAGAGCCCTTTGATGGGCTTTGACCAAGTCTGACTTCAGTAGAATATGGAAGAATCCTGTACTTGATGTTCCAGTACTATTTGATTCATTCTTGTTGCACTCTGATACTGAGAGGTCAGAGAGCTGAGGAGCACTGTTTAACTTCTCTCACTTTTGTAGTTTATGTGTAGAGTATCCCAAGACATAAATTGTTTTAGACAAGAACTCTCATGTAAATTTTAATATAAGAAATAAGATTACAATATATTTATCACCAAGCAATTTGAAGTACAAAAATTTTGGAATCTACAGTTTAATTGATAAAGATAACAGTGGGGCACCTGGGTGGCTCAGTCAGTTAGGCATCTGCCTTCAGCTCATGTCATGATCCCGGGGTCCTAGGATTGAGCCTCACATTGGGCTCCCTGCTCCGCCCTCTTCCTCTGCCAGCTGCTCTGCCTACTAGTGCATGCATGTGGGCATGTGTGTGTGTGAGCCCTCGCTCTCTCTGTGTCAAATAAAATCTTTAAAAAAAAAATTTTTTTTTTAAAGATAGCCGTTATGGTGGCTTATTGTATTTCAAACATTTTATTTAAAAAATAGATGTAGGGATGCCTGGGTGGCTCAGTGATTGACTGTCTGCCTTTGGCTCAGGATGTGATCCCCAGGTTCAGGGATTGAGTCCTGCATCAGGTTGAGCATCTTCCTTTGGCTCAGGATCTGACCCCGGGGTCCCCAGATCAAATTCTGCATTGGGCTTTCTGCAGGGAGCCTGCTTCTCCCTCTGCCTGTGTCTCTGCCTCTCTCTCTGTGTCTCTTATGAATAAACAAAATCTTTTAAAAAAGAAAAATAGATGTGATTCCAAATGACAGATTGTGCCCTAGAAAATACTCTTCGATGTAGAAATTACTGTAGCCAAAGAAACAAATATTAGGAATAATAATAGTAGATAAGCATAAAAATCCCTGGCTGCTGGCAGGTCTAAATAAACTATCCCAGTATGTTTATAACGTTAGCTACAAAGACTGGAAGTAGGGTAACCATATTAGTTACCCTGCTTGGTAGGATAACCTACCAAGTCGGATAACCAACTTTTTTTTGTTAATAATTAGTTTAAAGTATTTGGAAAGATGACATTGTATGTGAAAAATACTGAAATTATACAGTTGGTTACCTATTACACACAGTAAGTTTTAGCAGCATCGGAATTGAGCTAAAATTATTTGAAAACACATATGTTAATACACTTAAATTCTTTCAGACCTCACAAACACATCATGAAAAGGTAAGAGCTGATCTAGGCAGATCATAGTAACTTGTTTGAAGTAATTTCAATGGAAACGGTGCTATAAACTTGTTTTAACTCTTTTTTTAAAGTTTTTATTTTAATCACCTGGTGTTCATCAAGACAGGTGTACTCCTTGATCCCCATCACCTATTTCACCCATTCCTCCTATCAACCTCCCCTCTGGTAATCATCAGTTTGTTTCCTGTCTGTTTCTTGGTTTGCTTCTTTTTTTTTTCTCTCTCCCTTTGCTAGTTTGTGTTCACAGTTCACTAAATTCCACATTAGAGTGAAATCATATGGTATCTCTGTTTTTCTGACTTATTTCACTTAGTATCATACTCTCTACCTCCACCTATGTCATTGCAAATGGCAGTATTTCATTCTTTTTTATGGCTGGATAATATTTCCGTTTGTGTGTGTGTGTGTGTATATTTTTTATACCTTAATCTATTGATGGATACTTGGAGTGCTTCCATCATTTGGCTAATGTAAATAATGCTGCCGTAAACACAGAGGGGCATATTTTCCTTTGAATGAGTACGAGAGAGTTCCGTTTTCTACACATCAGCTGTTGTTTCTTGTGTTTTTATTTTAGCCATTCTGAAAGGTGTGACATGATAGCTCATTGTGGTTTTAATTTACATTTCCCTAACGATGAATAATGTTGAATATCTTTTCGTGTGTCTGTTGTCCACCTGTATGTCTTTTTTTTTTTTTTTTTTGGAGAAATGTCTGTTCCTATCTTCAACCCATTTTTAAATCCAATTGGTTTTTTTTGGATGTTGAATTGTGTCAGTTTTTTATATATTTTGGATACTAACACCTTATAAGATACGTCATTTGCATATATCTTCTCCCATTCAGTTGCTTGCCTTTGAGTTTTGTTGGTTGTTTCCTTCACTGTGTAGAACTGTTAATTTTGGTGTGATCCCAATAGTCTATTCTTGCTTTTGTTTCCCTTGCTTCGGCGAACCTATCTAGAAAGGAGTTAGTATGACCAGTGTCAGAGAAATTACTGCCTGTGCTCCCTTGTAGGATTTTTATGGTTTCAGGTCTTGAAGTTAGGTCTTCAATCAATTTTCAGTTTATTTTTGTGTGTGGTGTAAGAAAGTGGCCCAGTTTCATTCTTTTGCATGTTGCTCTCCAGTTTTCCCAGCGCTGTTGAAGTGACTATCTTTTTCCTGTTGGATATTCTTTCCTGATATGTCAGATATTAGTTGAACATAAAATTAAGGGTTTATCTCTTGGTTTTCTATTCTTTTCTCTTGATCTAATGGTCTATTCTTTACCATATCATAGTGTTTTGATTAATGCAACTTTGTAATAGAACTTGAAGTGTCAAATTGGTATGCTTCCAGCTTTGATTTTCTTTTTTCAAGATTGTTTTGCCTATTCAGGGTCTTGTAGTTCCATAGAAATTTTAGGATTGTTTGTGCTAGCCTTTGTGAGAACTGCTGTTAATATTTTGACAGGGATTGCATTAAATGTGTGGATTGCTTTGGATAGTATAGACATTTTATCAGTATTTGTTCTTCCAACCATCAGCATGGAATGACTTTTCATTTCTTTGTGTTGTCATCAGTTTCTTTCATTAGTTTTTACAGTTTTTAGAGTATAGGTCTTTTACCTCCTCAGTTGTGTTTATCTTCTATATGTTACTATCTTTAGCACAATTGTAAATAGTATTGTTTGCTTAATTTCTCTTTCTACTGCTTCATTATTGGTGTATAAATGCATCAAATTTCTCTACATTGATTTTTGTATCCTGCAACTTTACTGATTACATTTTTTAGTTTTAGCAGGTTTTTTTGTCCCAGTCTTTTGAGTTTTCTATATGTAGTATCATGTCATCTGCAAATAGTGAAAAGTTGTACTGCTTCTTTACCTATTTGGATGCCTTTTAATTTCTTTTTGTTCTCTGATTGCTGTGGCTGGGACTTCCAGTCTTAATGTTGAATGATAGTGGTGAGAGTGAGGGTCGCTTGGGTGGCTCAGTTGGTTAAGCATCTGCCTTCACTTCAGCTCAGGTCATGATTCAAAGGTCTTGGGATTGAGCCCCACATGGGGCTCCGTGCCAAGTGGGGAGCCTGCTTCTCCCTGTCCTTCTGCTGCTTTATCTGCTTGTGCTTTCTCACTCTTTCTCCAAAATAAGTAAATGGCTAAAATCTTATAGGAATAAAAAAAAAGATGGCGAGAGTGGACATCCTTGTCTTTTTCCTCACCTTAGGGGAAAGGCTCTCAGTTTTTCCCCCATTGAGGAAGTTGTTAGCTGTTGGTTTTTCTTATATGGCCTTATTATATTCAGGCGTATTCCCTCTTAAACCACCTTTTTTGAGAATTTTTATCCTAAATGGATGTTATACTTTGTCAGATGGCTTTTTCTGCATCTGCTGATCATACAGTTCTTATTCCTTTCGGTTATTGATGTGTTTATCATGTTGATTTGCAAATACTGAACTACCCTGGCAACCCAGGAAGAATTCCCACTTGATCATGGTGAATGGTTTAATGTGTTGTTGATTTTGGTTTGCTAGTATTTTGTTGAGGATTTTTGCATCTGTGTTCATCAGGTATCTCGGCCTGTAGTTCTCCTTTTGTAGTGTCTTTATCTGGTTTGCGTTTCAGGGTAATGCTGCTCCCATAGATTGAATTTGAAGCTTTCCTTTTCTATTTTTTGGAATATTTTGAGAAACATAGGTATTAACTGTTCTTTAAATGTTTGATACAATTGGCCTGAGAAGCCTTCTGGCCCTGGAGTTTTGTTTCTTGGGTGTTTTTTATTACTGATTCAGTTTTCTTGCTGGCAATCAGTCTTTTCAAATTTTCTATTTCTTCCTCTTTCAGTTTTGGTAGTTTATAAATTTCTAGGAATTTATCCATATTTTCTAATTCAGTGTTGGCATGTACTTTTTTGTAATATCCTTCTATAATTGCTTGTATCTTTTGGTGTTTGTTATCTCTCATTTGTGATTTTATTTGTTTGGGTTTTTTTTTTTTTTTTCTTGTTAAGTCTGGCTGGAAGTTTATCAGTTTTATGGAATCTCTCCCCCCAAAGAATCGCTCCCAGTTTCATTGATCTGTTGGTTTTATTTTGTGTTTCTGTATCATTTATTTCTCCTCTAATCTTTCTTATTGCCTTACTTCTGCTGATTTTAGGGGTTTTTTGTTCTTTTACTAATGCCTTTAGGTGTAAGGTTAGGTTGTTAACTTGAGATTTTTCTTTCTTCTTGAAGTAGGCCTATATTGCTATCCCCTCTCTTCAGACCACTTTTACTGAGTCCAAAGGCTATTATTAACCCTTGTTTTTACATACTCATTTGTTTCCATGTGCTTTTTAATGTCTTTTTTGGTTTTCTGGTAGAACCATTTATTATTTAGTAGCATGTTATTTAACCTCCATGTATTTGTGGGTTTTTTGAGATTTTTTCCTTTGTGATGGACTTCTAGTTTCATTGCATTGTAGTCATAAAAGATACATGCTATGGCTTTAATTTTTTTTGTTAGGCTTGTTTTGTTAAGGCTTGTTTTGTCACCTAATATGTGATCTTTTCTGAAGAATGTTCCATGTGCACTCAAGAAGAATGTGTATTCTGCTGTTTCAGGATGGGATGTTCTGACTATTAAATCCTTCTTGTCCAGTGTGTCATAGTCATTGTTTCCTTATTGATTTTCCGTTTCGATGTTTGTCCACTGATACAAGTGGGGTGTTAACGTCACTTACTATTGTATTATTATTATTTCATTTTTATTTGTTATTAACCCTTTTATGTATTGGTGTGTTCTCATGTTAGATATATAAACATTTACCATTGTTCTATCTTGTTGGATTGCCCCCTTTATTATTCTTTTTAATTCCTTTCCTTTTTTTCTATTTTTTTTTTTTAAGATTTTATTGATTTATTCATGAGAGAGACAGAGAGGGAAAGACATAGGCAGAGGAAGAAGTAGTCTCCCTGTGGGGACTGATGTGGGACTCAATCCCAGGACCCCGGGATCACACCCTGAGCCAGAGGCAGACACTCAACCACTGAGCCACCCAGGCATCCCTGCCCCCATTATTATTATATAGTGTCCTTCTTTGTCTCTTGTTACAATCTTTGTTTTAAAGCCTATTTTATCCAATAAAAGTATTGCTACTCTGGCTTTCTTTTAGTATCCATTTGTATCATAAATATTTTTCCATCCCCTCACTTTCAGTCTGCAGATATCTTTAGGTCTAAAATGAGTTTCTTGTAAGCAGCCTATGGATGGGTTTTGTTTTTCTATCCATTCTGTCACCCTCTGTCTTTTAATTGAAGCATTTAGTCCATTTGCATTCAAAGTAAATATTGAAAAATATGTATTTATTGATACTTTATTATTTTGTGCTTGTTTCTGAAGATTTTCTCAATCCTTTCTCTTTTTCATGGTTTGCTGGTTTTCTTTAGTGATAGTTTTGGATTTCTTTTTTTTTTTATTCTTTGCATATTTAGTAGTCATTTTTTATTTATGGTTGTCATTATGTTTGTCTGTGACATTTTCCATGTATAGTAGTCGGTATTAAGTTGATGGTTCAAGTTTGAGCCCATTCTTTACTCTTCTTCTCCCTGCATTTTAGGTTTATGGGGTCATATTTTAAATCCTTTTTCTTGTGAATTCCTTGTCTTATTTTTCTACAGGCATATTCATTTTTACTGTTTCTGTGTTCCTCCCTTCATCTTGTCGCTTTTGGTCTCTCTCTTCCACTCAAAGAGACCCCCTTTAATATTTCCTGCAGGGCTGGCTTAGTGGTCATGAGCTCCTTTAGTTTTTGTGGAAACTCTTTGTCTCTCCTTCTATTGTGAATGATAACCCCGCTGGAAATAGTATTCTTGGCTGCAGATTTTTCCCATTCAGCATTTTGCATGTAACATGGTACTCTTTTCTGGCTTGGAAAGTTCCTGCTGAAAAATTCACTGATACCTTCTTGGTATTTCCTTTGTATGTAATTTTTTTTTTTTGTCATGCTGCTCTTTTTATTTTTTTCTTTATTCTTAATTATGTGTGTCTTGGTGTGGATCTACTTTTGTTGATTTTGTTGGGGGTTCTTTGTGCCTCCTGGATTTGGATATCTATTTTCTTCTCCAAATGTGGGAAATTTTTAGCTATTATTTCTTCAAATGAATTATTTGCCCCCTTTCCTCTCCTCTTTTTCTGGGACTCCTATAATAATTATTTACTATATTGGGTGGTGACACTGAAGTTTCCAAGTATTCTAATTTTGTATAATTCTTTTTCTTCTCTTTTGTTCAGCTTGATTGTTTTCCATTAGTCTGTCTTCTGGGTTGTTAATTTATTCCTCTGCTTCTTCCAGCCTGCTGTTCACTCCATCAGGCATGTTTCTCATTTCATTTATTGAGCCCTTTATCTCTGCTGTTATTCTTTATCTCTGTGTTAATGGTCTCACTGATGTGCTCCAGTCTTTTCTCAAGTCCAGTGAGTATACATGTAATCATTGTTCTAAATCCTCCATCAGGAATGTTATTTATATCTGTTTGATTTTGATGGCTTCGTCCTTTTCTTTCATTTTGGACAAATTCTCTTCTCATTTTATCTAAGTCTCTGTATCTGTTTCTGTATGTTAGAAAAGTCAGTTATGTCTCATGCTTTTGAGGGCAATGGCTTTTTTAAAAAAAAAGTATTTAAATTCAATTTAATTAACCCATACTGTGTTATTAGTTTCAGAGGTAGAATTCAGTGATTCTTCAGTTGCATAGAACAGTCAGTGCTCATTATTTCAAGTGCCCTTATTAATGCCCACCACCCAGTTAGCTATCCCCCTACTCCTCTCCACTCCATCAGCCCTCAGTTTATTCCCTCTAGTTAAGAGTGTCTCATGGTTTGCATCCCTCTGTTTTCCTCTTACTTTATTTTTCCTTCCCTTCCCCTATGTTCATCTGATTTGTTTCTTAAATTCTACATGTGAGTGAACTCATAGTGGTATTTGTCTTTGACTGTCTTATTTCACTTAATATATTCTGGTTCTATCCATGTCATTGCAGATGGTAAGATTTCATTCTTTTTGATGACTGAATAATACTCCATTGCATACACATACCACATCTTCTTTTCCATTCATCTGGACATCTAGGCTCTTTCCACATATTGGCAACTGTACACATTGCTGCTGTAAGCATTGGGGTACAGGTGCACCTTTGAATCACTATGTTTGTATCCTTTGAATAAATACCTAGTAGTGTAATTGCTGGATTGTAGGGTAGCTCTATTTTTAACTTTTTGAGGAACCTCCATACTGTTTTCCAGAGTGGCTGCACCAGTTTGCGTTCCCACCAACAGTGTAAGAGGGTTCCCCTTTCTCTACATCCTCACCAATATCTGTTGTTTCCAAAGTTGTTCATTTTAGCTATTCTCACTGATGTGAGGTGGTATCTCATTGTGGTTTTGATTTGTAGTTCCCTGATGGAGGGCAATGACTTTATGAGTAAGAGGTTCTATAGTGCCCTGCATGTAGTGTCTTCTCTTCCTCAAGACCTGGCACTTCTGAGAATGTCAGAGGATTTGTGCTACATGCACTCTGCTGATGTGTTGTCCTGGCTACTTTATCTTTCAGGGCAGTCATCTACAGATGCTCTTTTCCTCTTGTAGGCTGTGTTTGGTCCCTAGCCTGAATGTGATTCATCTTAACTAGATGTGCTCTGGTTTGCTTGTAAAATGATAACGTTTTACCACTATCACCTGAATCAAGTGTGAGGAGACATTGTATTGGCAGGAGTTTAAGCCAGTCTTATGAGGGCGGGGGGCCGCACTGTGGTGGGACTGAGGCAAAAGTGACTGGGAAGGGCAATTCACCATGGCATGGAGCTGGGCTTGGTATAGGAAGTTTAGTAGCAAGTGTGGGTGCTAGGCTGTTTTCTTTGAGTAGCTCTGTGTTTATGCTGATGAGCGTTGGAGGTAAATGGTACCCGTCAGTTCATTTTTTTTTTTTTTTCCCAGAGATCTCTGTGAATACCCTCTCCCTGGGACACTCTGAGATGAGCAACTATCCTCTGCACTGTGTGCCTCAGGCACTCTTTAGGTTGCTTTATGTCTGCAGACTGTTTTCTCTGCCTTCTCTCCAAGAGCAGCCCCAGTGTCCTTCAGATTCTCCTAGAAACAAGCATGCTGACCTTTGGAACTCTAGTCTTTAAGCCCCACTGGTTGCAAGAACTCAAGAAATTGAGGCCCTCTAGCTTTCCAAACCAATCTTTTGGGGATTCATTTCCTATATACTCCCCTGTGTGTTTGTCTCACTTCTCTGAGACTGTGGCTTCCTAATACCACGTTGGCTCCGATCCATTTCTCTCCCAAGATAAGTCTCTGCAATTCTACCATCTTTGATGTGGCCTCTTCTCTACCCTTAGTTATGGAGCTTTCTCTGCCAGTCTTAAGGTCAATTTCTGGGTGATGATTTCATTGATTTGGATGATTTCATTCGTTTGGATGATTTCATTGGTTATCTACTTGCATTTATGAGAGGAGGCAAGCCTAGGATCCTCTACTCCACTGCCATCTTCCTTTGTGAAAAACTTTCTTCATGCATATGTAAAATGAATGTGTTTTTATTACTGCCATTTCATTATGCAGAGAATTTAAAATAGTTTTCAACAGTTTACCAACCATAAAATAATTTAAAACCTATAATCAGACCCAGGGAAATGTAACCATTATGTAAGTAAGATATCAATTAATGGAAGGAAGAACATTGCAGATTACTAAGAAGCTGTCGTAAAGGCCGTATTTTGAGATACCATGTTTGTATAATCTGGGAATGAAGTCTTGTGATAGACTCATACTTGCTCTAAAGGCCAAGAAGTACCACTTCATTTTCTGACAGTTCTCTATAAAGAATGTCACTTCTTATCTGGTGTTTATTTCATAGTATGACAGTTGATATTTTGAGATTTCCCTTTTTAAGAAGACTTAGATTACCTATGATCTGAGGTAGAATTCCGTTGGGGTTTATTTAGATTTATTTATTTTGAGAGAGCACACATGCACACAAGAGTGAGTACAGGGAAAGGGGCAGAGGCAGAGGGAGAGAATCTTAAGCAAGCTCTGTGCTCAGCAAAGAGCCAGATGCTGGGCAGGATCTCACCACCCTGAGATCATGACCTGAGCTGAAATCAAGAGTTAGATGCTTAATGGGCTGAACCATCCAAGCATACCAGAATTCCATTTGTTATACCAGAATACTTAGTATTTTTGATATCCTTTTGTGAAACCTAATTATTTATTTATTTTATTTTTTGAGACCTAATAATTTAAAATGATATTTGCTTGTATTTCAAAAAGGTGTTACAGTGACATATATAATGTTCCAAATACAAATAGTATTTTTTCAAAATGGGACCAGTTGTTCCAGTGTCTTTTTTGAGTATCCTTTTTGCCTTCACTTTTAATATGTTTTTTTTTAATTTTTATTTATTTATGATAGTCACAGAGAGAGAGAGAGAGAGGCAGAGACATAGGCAGAGGGAGAAGCAGGCTCCATGCACCGAGAGCCCGACGTGGGATTCAATTCCGGGTCTCCAGGATCGCGCCCTGGCCAAAGGCAGGCGCTAAACCGCTGCGCCACCCAGGGATCCCTTGCCTTCACTTTTAATATCATCTTCACTAATTTCTTTTATATACATAGCCTATTTTGAGGGACCATTTATTTTCTAATTGTAGGAGTAGCTTTAATATTAATAGTTCTTTATCATTGTTCTTCTTTTTAAAAGCTTTTTGGGGACACCTGGGTTGCTTAGCAGTTGAGCATCTGCCTTTGGCTCAGGGCATGATCCTGGAGTCCCAGGATTGAGTCCCACGTTGGGCTGCCTAGTGGGATCCTGCTTCTCCCTCTGCCTATGTCTATGCCTCTCTTCTGTGTGTGTCTCATGAATCAAACTTTTTTTAAAAAAAAAAGGCCTTTTGGCTTTTCTTTAGTTCTATTCATTTTTAAGTTTTAAAAATATGCAATATTAATGTGAAGAGATGTGTATTATATTGCAATATAATTGTAATAAGATATCACTACCCAAAAAAGTAGAGAATAGGAAGTATGTAGCACAGGAATCTGTGGTTATAAAAATCTGAAACTTTTTAATTGAACAATTTAAGGTGGTGTAACACTGCTAGTGTATTTTTAGTAGTAATTGTATTATTATTAGTAATTTTTTTTCTTTGCAAGCTATACATTTCTTTAATAAGGTCTTTCTCTATATACAGTAGCCCGCCTTAACCCTTAGGACATACATTCCAAGACCCTAGTGAATGCCTGAAGGCAAACCCAGGGATAGTAACAAACCTTATATATACTGGGTTTTTTTGTTTTGTTTTGTTTTTTTGTTTTTTTACCTATGTTAAAATTTAATGTATAAGTTAGGCACAGTAAGACGTTAAGAATAACAACTAGTAATAAAATAGAATGATTATAATAAATATAATAAAAGTTATATGAATGTGGTATTTCTGTCAAAATATATTGTACTTAACCTTCTTGTGATGATGTGAAATGATAAAATGTCTACATGATGAGATGAAGTTAGATGAATGATGTAGGCATTGTTATGTAACATTAGGCTACTACTGACCTGCCTGTAATGTCAAAAGGATGCTTCCACATCGCATGCAACTGAAGCTTCAGTTAAGGGGTGGCTATTATACCTAGCAGCTAAAGAGGAAACCTCTCTTTTTCAACTTATCCTCTTGGTATTCTTTTCCAATTTTTATTTCATGATAACATACAGAGTAATTAACAGTATTTCATAGAAATTAGTATGTTGACTGGGGTAGACTTTTTGCAATCATATAGCGTTCTAATACATGTTTTTCAATAGCTCTTAAGTGATTTCAGTTATATTTAGGTGAATAAATGTTAAAGATGAATAATGAACTAACACAGGAAGCTCTCAAGTGGCTGTAGTTATATGTGATTTATAGAGAAATATGTCTTTGACAGTTGTTTCTAAGCATTTATTAGTTTGGGAATATGATTGAGGGACGGTGACAGTCCTGGCTTTTGGTATCTTGAGTTAGATGTTAGATGTTCCACTTAAACTTTTATCTACGAATACTGTGCAAATTTATTTGTTTAAAATGGCAATCTTTTTATATTACTCTGTTCCCATTATTCATAGTTTTAAAAAGAATATGGGCTTATGATTTTTATCTATTATTAAATATTCCATAAACTTTTTAATACCATTTAGTTAATAAACCATGCTCTGAAAGAACTAATGGAAGTAGAAGAAGTGAGTGAAAATGTTTTACAAGTTCACCTAAATGGTAAGTAGATCATCATTTTGCCATTGGAATGAATATAAGTCTTGCAAGCTTTTTATAATATAAAATTTATTTTACTAGTATGTTTTAAAGGTAGATAATAATTATAATTTAAAAACATGATCTGTGTTTAACTTTCACTTTAATATACCATACATAGTATTTTTAGAAATTAAATAATAATAGTAAAAGGATGTGCAAAAGGACTCTTGGTTTTTTGGTCTTTCTTTTCTCTCTTTAAAACAAAAGAATGCCAAGGAAGGTAGTTCTCTGAGTTTACCAAATGTCTTCATTGCTGAGTTTCAAAAAGGAAGTAATATTAACTAACAGACTTTTGATATTTTTCTTTCTAGTTAAATTTAAAAACAATTAGAAAACTTACTTGACTGGAAAATAATCTGCACTGTATCAAATAAATATTTCATTTTAGTTAAATGCTTTTAATTGGACTTTATTTCAGGACTGCTGCAGATCAATGATAAAATTGCCCTAAAGGAAATCACAAGGCAGTTAAATCTGGAAAATGTAGTTGGAGATAAAGTTTTTGTAAGTATCCTTTTAAATAGGCTTTAACTTTTGTGTGCCATAGATATTTTTGTATTTTTGTAAGGCTAGGGACTGTTACAGAGATTCTAAATTGAAATATAAAAGATTCTTAACGTAAAAAAGTATAATGTACTAGGATGCATTTATACATATCTTTATGTTTAGATATTTTTGAAGTAGATTATATTAACTATAAAATACCCGAGAAATCCATGTTTATGTAGATATTATCAGAGTTTTTTTATCTTTAAGTATTTTAATTCCCTATCTTTGGAGATCGTTTAACGTATTTTTTAAAGTACTACGCTCTAGCAGCCAGTTTTTAGTCTCCTGAGACTTGGGTAGCTGGGAGTAATGGGAAATGTGCTGAATTTGAAACTACAAAAGGTAGAGTTGAGTCTTGTCTTAAAACTATTGACTACTTGATGATCATGGCTAATGAGTATTTCTGAAGTTCAGATTTCTCACCTGTGTTAAATATGCATTATCTTACACTTCACAGATTTATTTTAAAGACAAAAGGAAGCATTAAACAATTTATGTTTAAAATTGCTGGATTGGTAATGTAGCATTTATACATATTATAGCATAATATAAAATGTCAGTTACCTCTTATTATTAAAATGTTTTCAGAAACTTAATTCATATCTCATTATTGTAACAGCTTTGGAACCTAAGGATAATGAACATCAGGGATTTAAAGGAAACTAATTAGCAATGTTTTGGAACTTTCATTAGACTTTTTATACTATCACTTGATTTATAGGGTTGAAGAGAAACATGATTAAATTAATTTATAGCTACTTTAGTTTTCATAATGAAATGACTTAACCTCATACTGTTATTCAGTTGAAGTGGTTGTGTACATACCAAGTTCATTTTTTGCTCACTGGTGATCATACAGTGTTATCACTCTAGTGTGTACTCTTTTCTGCAGTGACACAGCCATTGTTCTGTAAGCCTCTGAGCATTTGGTAATTTCATTCTTTAGTAATAATTACCTATGAAAAGGTCAGCCAACCATGTGTTACCTTTCCACTATGTTTAAAGGTTCAGCATGCCCCTCTGTAAGTCTAACGTTTTATCTCCTGTTCAGAATGTGATGTTGAATACAGTGGCCTACTTGGTCAAGATTTACTATTATGTAGTCTCAGTTTGGCTTTTGGTTTGCAATTGATGTTAGACTGGGGTTTCTGACTTTCCTAAATGGACCTATTCTTTCTTATTGGATTCATAGGAAACAATAAAAGGCACAATTATTTATCATTTCTATTGTTATCATAATCATCACATAGAGTGATTATTAGTTTAACCTCTACATTATATAGGTAAGTAACCTGAGGCTCAGAGAGCATAATTAGCTTCCTTAAGGTCATAAAATGACAAAGACTGGACATTAGGAACCTAAGTCATTTAACCCAGACGCTTTCTGTTTTGGTATACTTACAGCAAATTTATATATTACTATACATATATACATACGTATATGTATGTAAGGATATTCTCATTTGCATATGTACTTATATAATAACATACTTAACACTTAATGTCAGGTATAACCATCTCTTAAAAAATAAGGAAAAGGCAAGCAACCTTTGGATAACTTTGACCACTGATTTACCCACAGATTGCTTCTGAGGTTTTGTTTATATTATGAAAAATACCTCTTGCCCTACCTATCTTGGAAATGTTGATTTGACAAGATACAGTTATAAAACATGCCTATTAGCTATTTTATATCTGTTCTCCATTGGGAAACAAACAAGTGGATTTATTTTCTCCTTTATGTCTTTGCAAATTTAAAGTTGGCTATTTCTTTAAATTAAAAACTCTGAATGAAGTAAAAATTAATAATATAAATGAAAAAATATTTTAACAAGGCCTTTATCCACAAGTTGAAGCATCTGGATAACGCATCTGCTCCTCTGTTAATTTCCATGTAGAATATTTAAGTTGTATCCAAAAATATTTTGGCTATGTTCCAAGTAAACATAGCCAATTTTGATATGATATATATGAATTCTATAAAATGCTCTTGAATAGGGGAAAACTATTATAGTATGTAATAATTTGAGGCAATTTCTTTTCGTCTTCCCTTTTAGATCTCATTTAAATTTGTGCACATGTATTTTTAATAGTACGGTTTTTTTGGGATGCCTGGGTCGCCCAGCGGTTGAGTGTCTGCTTTCAACTCAGGGCATGATCCCAGAGTCCTGGGATTGAGTCCCACAAGGAGCTTCCTGCATGGAGCCTGCTTCTCCCTATGTCTTATGTCTCTGCCTGTCTCTCTGTCTCTTTCATGAATAAATAAATAAAATCTTAAAAAAATATATAGTATGGCGTTTTTTTGTTTGTATTTAAATTTTAGTTAGTTAACATAGTTATGTATAAGTTAACATATAGTGTATACTGGTTTCTGGAGTTGAATTTAGTGACTCATCACTTATATGTAACACCCAGTGCTCCTTAATGCCCATCACCCATTTAGCCTATCCTCTGCCCAGCCTCCCATCTGTTGACCCTCAGTTTGTTCTCTATAATTATGAGAGTCTTATAGTTTGCCTGTCTCTTCTCTTTTACCCCTTCCCTTGTGTTCATCTATTTTCTTAAATTCCACATATGAGTAAAATTATATGAGCATTTTTTTAGTGGTACAAGTTAATCTATTTGATGATACAAAGTGCAGTGATTTCTTGTTCTCTGGCTGTATTTAGAATACAGCAAGTCTTAAAAACTGCCTTTAAATTAAAAGTAACATTTTTACAGACTCTATCCAGAAAATATAAAATTTGAGCATGACAGAGTAATGCCATTTTCAATACTATACCATGTCTCCTTTTATATTTAAGTTTTTAATGGTGCACCTGGAAATATCCAGCTTAGAATCTGTCTACTTACTAATCTAGGAATATATACATAGTATCTATATAATACCTAAGAATCAGATAGTCCTCTTTGTATCATTAAACTTTTAATTATGGTGTCTTTTTTTTTTTTTTTTTTTTTTTGTTAGGGAAGTTTTGCCGAAAACCTTTCATTTCTTCTGGAAGCTTTAAAAAAAGGTAAATATTAGTATATTTAACATCATCAAAGGTATCTTTTAGCTTTATTTTCCCCTGATTATAAAAGTGATACATATTTTTCCAAAAAAAAATGTGAAAAGCCATAATACAATGATCACTGTAATCCCTCGACTGTTAGAGTTATTATCCCAGTTATTATTATTTTTCAAGTAGTCTCCATGCTCAGCGTGGAGCCCAGTTTGGGGCTTGAACTGATGACTCTTGAGATCAAGACTTGAGCTGAGATCAAGAGTTGGGACCCTTAACTGACTGAACCACTGAGGCACCCTGTGATTATCCCAATTAACATTTGGTTTCATATCTTTATTTACCTGCAATTTCTCAATAATACAGATGGATCTAATTTTTTATAAGAATAAAATAAGTTCCCATATTGTATAATGTGTATCTTTTCACTAAGCAATATGTTGTGAGTTTCTCGCCATGTCAGTAAATAGTGAGTTATATCATCATTTTTATGGTTCTCATATATTGTTTAATAAATTACCTATACTTAAAAATGTAATAAATAATGAATTATTAATCACCAGTTATGAACTTTGATTTCTGACTTTATATAATTAGGAAGAGATGCTTAGATGATCTTTTAGATATTTCCTAGGGTAAATTTAATGAGTAGAGATCTGGATTAAACACTACCATATTTAAAAGAATATAGGGGCCTGGGTTGCTCACTTGCTTAAGCGTCTGCCTTCAGCTCAGGTCATGATCCCAGTGTCTTGGGATTGAGCGCTTCAGCTGGCTCCCTGCTCAGGGGAAAGTCTGCTTCTCCTCCTCCTTTCCCCACTCCCTTTACCTCTCCCCCTGCTCCTACTGTCTCTTTTTCTCTGTCTCTCTCAAATAAATCTTTAGAAGGAAAAGGAAAGAGAAAAAAAGAAAGTAAAACTATAACCAAATTACCCTTGAAGTTCCATTTCAAATCTAAACATATTTAAGAGTACCTTTTCCTTTACAACTTTGATTTACAATTATCAATTTTCATGTCTGCCTGAGAAAAAATATATCTCATAGTTTGATATGCATAATTGTGGTGTTGATGCCCATCACTTCATATTATTATTGGACATTGATATTTCCTGGTTTATGTATTTTCTTGTTGGTTCTTTACCTTATTTTGGTGGTGTTTATCGCATACTCACTTAGAATTCATGCACTCATTTTTCTCTTACCTTGATTTGGACTTTTGTGCTGAAAAGAAATTTTAAATTTTTTATGTAGTCAGTATTTTTCCCTCGAGTTTGAAGGTGTTCATTTCTATTTTCATATACATATATTTTGTAATTTGGCACGAATTATTTTGATAAGGTGTTAAGTGAAGAGCTAATCTTGCATACACTACTTTTCCCCGTTGATTTTAATGGTGTATTTTATCAAATACTACATTTCTATATTATGCAGATTTGTTTATACACTCTTTGAGTAGTCCTTGTGATTTTAATGCCCTTTAGGTGACAGTATATGTTTTGTTATCTGTTCATTGTCCTCATATCAGATTTTCTTTTCACTTGTTTGTGTAAATATAAAGCCATAAACCTTATGATAATAGTGATTCTTCTGCTAAAGTAGTTTCCCTCATTGTAATGTGAAAAATGACTCGTATTGAACTTTTCCTCTGTTGAAATACTAAAATTGTGGTGGTGGTGGCTCACAAAACCTGTGGTTTGAAAGAGTTAAAAGTGGCTTTGGTTGAATTTCATGGCTTAACAGTTACTTGTAAAGTTACAAATACTTGGGAAGATACACTTTGCATTTCTACTAACTAAACAAATCTGCTTTGAAGCAAAAATTTTGTTCATAAGTTGGTGGGACTCCCTTTATTATTAATCCCAAAGTATTTTGATCTATGTAGGTGTTAAGAGATCCCTGTCAGTTTTCTGATGTTAGAAGCTTATATTTACAGTTTTAAAAACAATAGTCTAGTCACTTAGGTAATGTTCTTAATTTTCATCAGTAAATGACTAGAGTCTCATAATTAGACTGTGAACTAATTGAGGGCAATAGGGCTGTCTTTTCTTGTGAATAATTTTTTGTTGTTGTTAAATAAATGTATAGGCTTTGCTAAGTATCCTACCCAAAATAGGTTTTCAATATATGTTTGTTGAATAGAGTTTTAACACCTAAATAAAGTGTAGTAAATAATTTGGAAATTTAAGAAAGGTTGATACAATTGCCTGTTAATATCTAAAACTCTTATTTTATCTTAGGTGACCGGTCTAGTAGCTGCCCAGTGATCTTCATATTAGATGAATTTGATCTTTTTACTCATCATAAAAACCAAACACTCCTCTATAATCTTTTTGACATTTCTCAGTCTGCACAGACTCCACTAGCAGTTATTGGTCTTACATGTAGATTGGTAAGTTTTTCTTTCTATCAAAATATTGATTATCATATTTAGAAAATTAAACAATAATTACTGACATAGTCACTTATGTAGGTCATTATTATATCAAGCATTTTTTCAAATGTGTTTCACTAGTGCCTGGTTCATTTATCCTACTTTTCAACTCAGATTTAAGAAAACAAGAAGACATTTATCACACATACTCATAAACTTATACCTTTCTCCCTCCCTCTAGTGGAATCACTGAATAAAAAATATGAAGTCAGATTATGCTAGTATAATTTCTACATTAGCAGGTAAAGAGAAAATTAAATAATCGCACCATTTTATTAAAATCTCTAATAGTTTATACTTAGGATTCTATATTTTGACAATGCTTAGACTTGAGTAGAAAATGATACTGTCCCATCTTTGTGGTTCACATTTCCAGAAATGGAAGGGATTACTTCTATCAAGCTGTCACAGTAGATAGTGCCTTTTTTGCTTCTTAAAGATGATTTTAGAATGATTTTTAACCATAGTCTCAATGTCACTATCATACTACTTTATGAAGACTTTTCTACATGTTGAACCTAACATACTTGGGATGACTACACAGGCCTTTTTTGTTGTTGTTGGTTATCTTCTTTTACATTATAAACTTTCTTCCTGAATTCAGGTAAAACTGGTATATAAGAATCATCTCTTTTCTGATACTGTGGCTGCCATGAATCTGTTGTTTTCATTCTTGGCAGATCTGTGGTCAGGCCCATTTACTTCTTTTCCTTTCCTACAGCTCTTTGTTTTTTTGAAAAGTGAAATGCTTTACTAAGTCTTTTTTTTTTTTTTTTTTTTTTTTTTTTACTAAGTCATCTTTCGGTGACGAAGTCCTCCTTCCAGTGTTGTTTTTCTGTGGAGCGTCTTTCTCTGTCGTGTTTTCCCCAGTGCTCTAGAGTTTATGATATATGCCTTCATAGTAAGCCTTCCTCACAGAACATCTGTCTGGTTCTTCACAGATCTTTATTCCTCCTTGCCAAAACATCAGTCACACTGTAGGAGTTAAGGAAGCATCTCCTTTCTTGCTTTAAAAAAAAAAAAATCTTCCTTGGGTGGAAGTAGCACTAGCAAATGTTACTGACCCATTGAAGGACCAAATAAAGAATCTGTTGTTCTTTAGCAGTGTCATGATAAGCCTTTAAAAAGTCTAAATGTATGATTCTCCCAACTGTGCAATTCAAGTCTGTCTATATGTCTGCGTTTATAGGAGAAAAGCAAAAGGATAGATGGATTAGTGACTTTGTTAGCAAACAATCTCTTCTCTCTGGAAGTAGGTTTTTTTGGTTTTGTTTTGTTTTTTTACTATTCCCTTTATTCCCACATTGCCAACTTCTGCCCTCACTGTCCACCACTCTGATGTCTTTCACTTCCACCTCTTTCTTTCTCCTCCCAAGTTAAAGCTCTTAATTATTGCTTGCATAGAGTGTTGTTTCCACTGCCTTTCAGCTTCCTACCTATATGGATGATCTAGAGCTGCTCCTTAATAGCAAATTTATAATATTGCTATCTCTATACATAATGTCTTTTCTTTTAATTATGCTGGCACTATATTTTTAAACAAAAAAAAATTCCAGGTTTTTCATTCACTTTCTCCCTACCAACTCCAAGCTGTTAATCTTGCCTGTCATCTTTTCTCGACTAACCATGATCCCATTTTGATCATTTGAATTCTTTCCTCTATTTGATACCTAGCTATTATGAAAATCATCTGGGTAGATTTTAAAATCGATAATTTAGGGCCTCACCACAGCTTTTTTTTTTCCTTACAGAAAATTGATACTAAACTTGATTCCTAACTTCTTAAGGAAAAATAGCACAAATGCAAGCAGTTTCTAAATATCACTGTAAAAAAGCCAAGAGAGAGAATAACTTCTCACTGTCATGCTGTGTTCCTGCAAGTTTCCTCTCATATAGTTTATTTCAGCTTGAATTTATAGGTAGCTTTGTGTAGAACTGAATTTTTCTCCATTATGTATGCTACTTCTTGAGTCTTTGTTACATAAAACAATGAAGATATTTAAATTTTCAGGAATATAATAAGTCTACTACATTTTGCCCTTTTTAAAATCTGAATTCTTCATAGAATGTATGAAATTCCTTATTTAAAGTCTTGGTGTTACTGTAGCAGAGAAGTATTCAATACTAGTTACAATTTTTTGTGCAGCTATTGTTGGTCTTTGAATGCTGAAGATTAGCTGAGAATAGCATAGTAGGAAAAAGGCATGACATCACCAGGCCCACAGATGCTTAGAAGGGGATTATTAAAAGTGGCTTGCATAACTGTAAGGAAGTCAGAGGAATGATTCCAGTTTTTGGAGGCTTGCATACGTTTTTGTTTTTTGTTCTTTTTAATGCTTAATTGTGTATTATAGGATAAGCATCGTTGCTTAAAGTGATAGTTCAAATATGTATGCCTCTAATATTGGTGGGTTTTTTTTTATTTTTTAACATGTAGCTAATACGGATTTTTGTTTGTTTTTAAGGATATTTTGGAACTCTTAGAAAAAAGAGTGAAGTCACGATTTTCTCACCGGCAGATACATTTAATGAATTCATTTGGCTTTCCACAGTATCTTAAAATATTTAAAGAACAATTATCTCTACCTGCAGAATTTCCAGACAAGCTCTTCTCTGAGAAGTGGAATGAGAATGTTCAGGTAACTTGGAACAGAGGCAATAATGTTTAAATAATTTTTGTGCCTTACTTATATATACCATTGAAACCTACAAGTTTAAACAAGTCTGGAAATTAGCACAGTTTGTAATATTATTGTAGCATAAAACTGCAGTAATACAAATTATACACTTTTTTGTGTTATTTTTTTTTAAAAGATATTTGAAATGTCATATGCTAATTTCTCTCTCAAAAGAGCTTTATTGGGCAGCCTGTTTGCCTCAGTGGTTTAGCGCCGCCTTCAGCCCAGGGCCTGATCCTGGAGACCCGGGATCGAGTTCCACATCGGGCTCCCTGCATGGAGCCTGCTTCTCCCTTTGCCTGTCTCTGCCTCTCTCTCCTCTCTGTGTAGTCTCATGAATAAATAAATAAAATCTTTTAAAAAAAGCTTTATTATTTTTTAAGATTTTATTATTCATGAGAGATACACAGAGAGAGGCAGAGACATAGGCAAAAGGAGAAGCAGGCTCCCTGTGAGATATGGAACTTGATCACAGGACCCTGGGATCATGCCCTGAGCCTAAGGCACATGCTCAACCACTGAGCCACTCAGTGTTCCCTCTCAAAAGAACTTTAATGAGATTTTTATTTCTATCTGGCTTGTATTTTAGATTATTCTAAATAATCTAAATTATTAATATTGTTTGGTACAGAAAAAATTGTTAAATTGTGAAGATTGTTAATATTTAGTGCTATGAAAGTTTTATTTTCATGAATTACAAGTTTATCCATATATTAGCTTAGTGGTTTATATCTAACTGTCCAGTACGGATTCACCGCCCGCCCCCCCCTCCCCCCCCAAATCTTGTACAATTTCAGTTTTTATCTCATTGGGTCTATTAGGTCAAGCCAGGCTTGGCACCTCTGGTTATATTGTCTGTATTGGTGAATCTCATCTTGTAGTCCCTGGAGCCCTCAGGGTCTTAGCTATCTAGGCAGGATCACATGCTGATTTAAAGGTTTACTAAACCTTTTGGGCTCTGTAAATTTATCTACACTTGAATTGGATAGCCTAACTTATATGGGCCATTCATATCAACTCTGCATACTAGCATCAGTTTATGATACGCTGACAAGAATTTTCAGTTGGCAGGAAGAAGGGAGAGAGTGTATGTGTGGGAGTGTGTTTAATAACAAAATTAGAAAACAGTGTTGCTGAATAAATCCCACATGGTAGAATCTTTCAAAAATATGGGTCTTCTGAAAGTAGAAAATAATGTAGAGTCCTTGGTCTTAAAAAAATTGGGGTAAACTGGTCTATGATATTAAATACTGATGAAGATGATTAGATCTTTGGATAATTAAAGTTGAAAAGTGTATATTCACTAGCTCTAAAAAATACATTGTTTTATGTCAAAGTAATAATTATTTTATTTTTTTTTGTAGTTTTATTAAGTTTTTATTTAAATTTCAGTTAGTGGGGCACCTGGGTGGCTCAGTGGTTGAGCCTTTGGATTGCTCAGGTCATGATCCCAGGGTCCTAGGATTGAGTCCCATATTAGGCTCCCTGGATGGAGCCTGCTTCTCCCTCTGCCTATGTCTCTGCCTCTCTATCTTTGTCTCTCATGAATAAATAAAAATAAAATCTGTACATTAATTAACTTCAGTTAGTGTATCTACCGTGAAATACTAGTTTTGGGTGCAGTATCCAGCAATTCATCACTAACGTATAACATGCAGTCTTTATCACAGGAGGTCCCTGCCTTAATACCCATCACCCATTTAATCCAGCCCCTGTGCACCTAATGTCCAGTACCCTCAGTTTGTACTCTGTAGTTAAGAGTCTGAGGGCACCTGGGTAGCTCAGTTAAGTGTCCAACCCTTGGTTATGGTTTATGTCATGATCTCATGTCATGAGAGTGAGTTCAAGTCTTTCCTGTGTTTGTCTCTCTTTTTACCCCCTGTGGCCCTCTGTTTCGTTTAAATTTCACATGGATGAAATCACATAGTATATGTCTTTCTCTGACTTATTTCCCTTACCATAATACTCTGTGGTTTCATCCATGGCATTGCAAATGGCAACATTTCATTCTTTTTTTTGTCTTAGGTAATATTGTATGTATACACCATAACTTCTTTATCCATTTATCTATTAATGGACATTTGGGCTCTTTCCATAATTTGGCTATTGTTAGTAATGTGAGTATAAACATTCATACACAAAACTAAATTCAAAATGGATAAAAGACCTAAATGTGAGACATGAAACCATCAAAATCCTAGAGGAGAACACAGGCAGCAACCTCTTTGACCTTGGCCATAGCTACTTCTTATTAGATCTATCTCCTGAGGCAAGGGAAACACAAGGCAGAAATGAATTTTTGGGACTTCATCAAGATCAAAAGCTTCTGCACAGATACGGAAACGGTCAACAAAACTAAAAGGCAACATTCGGAATGGGAAAAGATATTTGCAAATGACCTATCTGATAAAGGGTTAGTATATAAATATATAAAGCCACTTATTAAACTCAACACCTAAGAAACAAATAATACAGTCAAGAAATGGGCAGAAGACATGAACAGACATTTTTCCAAAGAAGACCTACAGATGGCTAATGGATACAGGAAAAGATGGTCAGTATCACTCATCATCAGGGAAAGACAAATCTAAACTACAGTGAGATGTCACATCACACCTGTCAGGATGGCTAAAATTAACACAGCAAACAATAGATATTGACGAGGGTGTGGAGATAGGGGAACCCTCTTACACTAATGGTGGGAATTGAAACTGGTACAGCCACTGTGGAGAACAGTATGGAAGTTACTCAAAAACAGAAATACCCTATGATCCAGCAGTTGCATTACTCTACTGTGTATTTACCCAAAGGATATACAAATACTGATTCAAAAAGCAGTCATGATTTTTAACCCTAAATATCAATACCAAATTAAAAGTGGGACCTTTGCATTTGTTTTGTTCTTAAACAGTTTTGTTTATCAGCTTTGTTGAGCTATAAGTGACAAAAATTATGTATGTTTCATCTCTACAACTTGATTTGATACACGTATACATCATGAAATACCACAGTGAAACTATTCAAAACATCCATCACCCTAGTAGGTACTATTTTCTTTTCTTTCTTTCTTTCTTTCTTTCTTTCTTTTCTTTCTTTTCTTTCTTTTCTTTCTTTTCTTTCTTTTCTTTCTTTTCTTTCTTTTCTTTCTTTTCTTTCTTTTCTTTCTTTTCTTTCTTTTCTTTCTTTTCTTTCTTTTCTTTCTTTTCTTTCTTTTCTTTCTTTTCTTTTTCTTTTCTTTCTTTTCTTTTCCTTCCTTCCTTCCTTCCTTCCTTCCTTCCTTCCTTCCTTCCTTCCTTTGTTTCCTTTCTTTCTTATGGGAGGAGGTGAGAATTCTTGTGAGCTATCTTATTCTAGCAAATTTCAAGTATATGACACTATTGTTAACCATAGTCACATTTTTAGTGTTAATTATTCGATCTCCAAAATGTACTTATCTTGCATAACTGAAACTTGATTCTTGCTTTGATTATACAGTCTTCTCATCTAAGCACTGTTAATTTGGGCACTTTCCCTTTTTTAAATTGTTAATTTGGGGACCTTTTTTTAAATTAAAAGTTTACTGAACAAGGGAAGATCTGGCTGGCTCACTTGGAAGAGCATGCAACTCTTGATCTTGGGGTTGTGGGTTCAAGCCTCACATTGGGTGTAGAGATTACTAAAAGTTCACCAAATAAAATTTCGTCAGTGCATAAGAATACATTGGTTGAAGGTACAGGTTTCCCTTATATCCATGCCCATTTTACTTCCTTTTACTACAGAGTAATTATTTGGTTTATAGCATTTCATACTAAAGGTGCTTTTACATAAAGAGTTCAAATTTTGCATATTAGTCTTTGTTTTACCTTTTCCATTTGATCTGATTGACAATTCTGTATATTTTTCTAGTGGTACTCTACAGAATTATATGTAAAAATGGTTGATTCTATCCTTAAAAATCAGATATTGTTCTATGCTGTCCTTAGGTGTGGTTTTTCCTTCTCCCTTCTCCACAAATTAATCTTGCCTGAGACTCAGGTATTTGTCTGTCCCAGGAAGTCTTTCTGATACTCTATCTTATTATTAAGATTATAGTCTTTAGGAACTCTTTATATTTGGTACTCCCACATTGTCCCTTTCCTTACTTACATCCAGAGTGGGACAGAGCTCTGGATCTTTGGCCTCTGAATCCACTTTTGTGTGCTTCACTCACAGGCTTTCACCCACAGTTCCTGAACTGATGATATTGTTAGGACAGTATGTTTTTCTGACAGTATGTGTTTCTGCTTTAGAGATTCAAATGCAATCTTTCATGGTCTTTGCTTTGCCAGGACTTTTATTCCTGTCCCTGCTTCCTTTCTTTCCTAAGATGACATCATAGCCCAGGTTGTACAGTGCTGACACCTGTCTTTGTATCCTTCCCAGCCTCTATTCCATTTTGTGCATCTGAGTAGGTATATAGAAGTGTTAATTAGATGAAAGGAATTACTCCTGAAGCATAATTCTAGATGGCTCGGAAAATGGTAACCATGTGGCAGGAGTGTGGTTAACCCTTAGGATCATTACTGATCCTAATATCACTGAATTTAGGAGCAGATGGTAGAAGTGAATGTGACCACTATCCTTTTGGTTTTTGGGTGTTTAACAATCTTGCAGTTCTTTTATAATGTAGAACTAGTATCACTGAAGTTTGTGTCTCTTAGTTCTAACACTTTGTTCCCTTTATCCTCATTTGCCACTTCCCTTTGGTATGCTAATGATGAACTTCACTTGAAATATTTGTCAGCACCATGGCCAGAGGGCCTGTCCAGGAAAAGTGGGGTTGCACTGAGGGAGCTATCCTTTCTCTGAGTACTGACTACCCAGTAAGGTTTTTTTTGATACCCAGATTAAAACAAAAACAATAGTATAGATAACAAATCTCACGTATGGAATCTCATCCAAGAAATAACTTCAGGATATAGGGTTGAATCCTGCCTAACTTGAATGTTGTAGCCCTACCTACCCCGGATGAGTCAAATAAGTTAGGCAGAGTAAATACCATCACAGCATTGCAGTAGAAGAGAAATCCCCGTATGAAGGAGCATTTTAAAAGATGGTATCTAATTCTTCTCAAAGGAAATTCCCTCCCAAAGTACTATAGCTCAGTTCCAGGAATGTTTACCTACTGTCATAACCTTCCCTGTTAGCAGTAGGTGAGAAGATTCAGCAGAAACTGACTAGGAGGTTTAGTACCTATTATGCTGCCACTAAGTTATCCCTGGACAGCATCCTGAGTTTTGAGTTACCAGTAAACTGTGTTACATTCTGCTTACGATCTACCTGTGAAGAGGGCACCATCCAAGCAAACTGTACAATCAGAATAAGAACTTGCTTCTGCAACTGCTATTCATGTGTTCCATTAGTGAAAAGTTAATGTTTCGGCTTCCTTGAATAACAGGAGAGGTCTGCTTTGTTTCCATGTTCCTGTAAGGGGTGACATCAGCCATTCTCCGTCTTTATTTCCCTTGCATCATTTCCTGAGCCATCTCCTATAAAGGAGTTTTCAATCCAGAGAAATAAAATCAGTCGTGTTTCAAAACCCAAGATCTTATATCTTCAGTGACTATCATAGTTAAATAAAATAGACATCCAAAGAGTGCTTTTTTTTTTTTAATAATAGCCTTATCTCCAGGTAGTTTTTAGTGTTTGAATCAAGGTGAAAGTGTAATAAGAGATTGTTTTGATGGCTTACATATAGATCTAGACTTTTTTTTAAAAAGCGTATTAAGTAATTAAGGAAGCAAGAAGGTGATAGCTTTCAGAAAGATGGGGAGTTGGATTCAAACCTCTATATAAGAAGAAAGAGTACAGGTTAACCCTTTAAAGCATCATGTGGAAGAAAAGCAGTTAAGCAGCTATTCTTAAAAATAACTGAATTCTTACAGAGAAAATTTCTTTTATCAATATTTTTATCCCAGGTGATTTTTTTAAATATTTTCAACAGCACTACAGTTAATTGCCAAAAGTTTTTTTTATGTGTATTACTTTGCTTTATTATTTTATGTTCATCTGTACTTTCAAAGGGTACTTGATCCTGTTTATGATAAAAAGATATGTATAGTAATAGCAAACAAATGCTGTTAAAGTCAAAGAGAAAGCAATGACAAAGGAATGGGGACTTCAGCTAGGATAATGGGATAATGTATTCACTGAGTGCATAAAACTTTATTCCATTATACTAGAATTTATTCCTGAATTTGGATCTTCTTGCAGTAGAAGTAGAGGCAAACTAGTTTCATCTCTAGAAAATAAGGTTTTATGGGTTTTTGTTTAAGAAAAAGAATCCTTATTCCTTGCAGATGATTTTTGAGAATTTATGTCAGTCTTCCCCAGGCTATTTTTGGCTCTGCCAGCTGTTAATTTCCTTTCCTTACTTCTGACTTTTTGTTTAATGCTAAATGTACCTTTTCATTAATTCTAATTCATTGCGGTCACTTGGCTGTTTAGATAACAGCCTTTTCAAGAGCCTTATTGATCTCCAAATTTCCAAAGTGATTAGCTTCTCAAAATATATTTTAGTTTGCACTATTTACATTGTTGATCACTACTTCCTTCCCCTTGGTTTAATTGCTCTCTCTCAGATTCTCTTCAGTCTTTAATATCTTTCTCAGTCTCTTTGCTCTTCTTTTTCCATTTACTTCTTAAATATTAATAATCAAGTTTCACTTCTTGACCACATCTTCATTCTTTTTAGGATATTCTGTCCCCAAAATATCATTTATGATTTTTTCTTCCCTCTTAAGCCTTTGCTTTTCCACAAGTCACTATTTGACTTTCCATCAGACCATGTCTTATAAATGTCTTAATTCTCTACTTACACTATTAATTCAGACCCTTTTTGTCTCTAATATGGATAGTTGCAGTGGCCTACAGTTAGGTTTTTCTGTCCTTGTCTTACCATGAAATCACTTTGCCAATAACTGAAACTCAGGGTTACATGACTAATCATCTTCTGTCAGTATGCCACTATCTTTCTGCATTGCTCATGTTTTCCCTATAGTGTTTTCTTTTTAGCTTATTGACTCATATGGTTTCAGCATTCTTTGTATTGCTTTACCTTTTTTCCCCCAATATGGTAATTCTTACTCTGTTGTGTTTTGTGCTGAGTTTTGATCATCCCCCTGGTATGACTGTATAGTTTCCCTTTTTTACACCAGAAAGTTCGGGATAGGTATTATGTTTTATTTTTGTGTATATTTAATTAACATAAAGGGTTAAGAAGAAAATTAATAGACTAGAAATTTCATTTTGATTTTTGTATCCTGCAAATAAAACCAACACCTATTTAATAATGAATAAATAATCAGATAGAATTAATGAGGTGCACCAACCAGTGAGGCACATTATAGTTAGGTTTTAAACTGCCTTCTTCCTTATCTTTTTTTTTCTCTCTCTAGTGTCTCATGGAAGATAGAAGTGTGCGAGAAGTACTACAAAAGCATTTCAATGTCAGCAAAAACCTACGGTCATTACACATGCTATTGGTTTGTATCCATTTTATTTTTGCTACTTATTTTATTTCACCAGGTAATTACATTTTGATGGGAATTGGATTGAATTTACAGATAAATTTTGGGAGAATTACCATGATTACTATGTTGAATCTTCCAATCTGGACTCTTCCAATCTGGAATATGGTACATTTCTTCTTTTATTTAGTTTTTCTTTGATTTGTTTAATCATTTTATAATTTTTACCACAAAGATTTTTTATATGGTTAAAATGTATACCTAAGTATTTAATTATATTTTGGAAATGATACTTAGTAAATATATTTAAATGACATCTTGTTTTTAATTGTTTTCTTTTTTTTTTTTTTAATTGTTTTCAATATGTTCATTGTTAGTATACAGAAATATATTTGTTTCTAATGGTATAGTAAATGTCTGTAACTACTAAAATTTGTGGCTGCTAGTATAAATATGTCCAGGTACTTTGAAGCAATTTTGCAAATTAGGTTTTTAGAGAAACTCAGATGCACAAGACAGCATATACAAGATTATTTAGAGCAATGCTGTTTATAATTGCAAAAAGAAAATGACAGCTGTCAAGGGAAAGAATAAATTGAGTATACATGAAGGAATGTAATAACAGAAAAAAATGAATGAGCTGGAAGTGATACCTCAACATGCATAAGTTCTCAGAATAGATGTTCAGTGAAGAAAGTTACAGAGGTACAATATGATATTTATATAAAATTTAGAAATTAGTCTGTTGTCTAAGAATATATACGTATGTATACATATGTTTTTGTTTTCTATGCATAAATACTTACAAATGCAGTTGCTGGATTGTACAGTAGTTCCATTTAATTTTTGAGTAATCTACATACTATTTTCCATACTGACTGTACCAATTTATACTCCCCCTAACAGCAGGAGGGTTCCTTTTTCTCCATATCCTCCGTAACACTTGTTCTTATCTTTTTGATACTAGCATTCGGATAGGTATGAGGTAATCTCTCATTGTGATTTCGATTTGTCTTATTCTGATGATTAGTGAGGTTGAGCATTTTTTCATGTGTCTGTTGGCCATCTGTATTATGTCTTTGGAAGTGTCTGTTCAGCCCCTTGCCCGCTTTTTAATCCAATCGTTTTGGGTTCTGGTGTTGAGTTCTATGAGTTCTTTATGTGTTTTGGATACTAACCTCCTAATCAAATATATTTACAAATATGGGAGAAGTAATGAGATCGACTTTTTGGTTTGTTGATGGTTCCCTTTACTGTGCAAAGTATTTTAGTTTTATATAGTCTCACTTGCTTTTTTCTGTTGTCCTCACATAAAGGCAGTTATAAAAGAATATGCTGAGACAGATATCCAAGAGTTTACTGACAAGAGTATTTTTTAAGGAGTTTTATGGTTTCAGGCCTTGTATTTAGGTCTTTAATCCATTTGGTGTAAGAAAGTGGTCCAGTTTCATTCTGTTGAATGTCACTGTCCAGTTTTCCAATCTTATCTTTTCCTCATTCTGTATTTTTGCCTTTTTGTCATAGATTAATTAACCATAAACCTGTGACTTTATTTTTTATTTAACTATTCAGTTCCGTTGATCTATGGGTCTGTTTCCATGACAGTAGCATACTGTATTGATTACTATAGCTTTGTAGTATAGTTTGAAATCTGGGAGTGTGATACTTCCAGGTTTGTTCTTTCTGAAGATCACTGGCTATTCCAGGGTCCTTTGTGGTTTCATACAAATTTTAGGATTATTTCTTCTAGTTCTGTGAAAACCATTACTGGTATTTTGATAGAGATTGCATTGAAGCTGTAGATTGCTTAGGGTAGAACAAACATTAACAATGTTAGTTCTTCAGTCCATGAGCATAGTATATTTTTCCATTTATTTGTGTCATTCTCAGTTTCTTTAATCAGTGTCTTAACAGGTTTTAGAGGACGGGTTTTTTACCTCATTGGTTAGTTAAATGTCTTTCTAGATATTTTGTTCTTTTTGATGCAGTTGTAAATGGGATTGTTTTCTTAATTTCTCTTTCTGCTAGTTTGTTATTAGTGTACAGAAACACAGGTTTCTGCATATTAATATTTTATCCTGCGACTTTACTGAAGTTTTGTGTTGGTTCTAATGGTTTCTTGGTGAAGTCTTTAGAATTTCCTGCCCTAGTATTATATCATCTGCAAGTAGTGACAGTTTCACATTTTTCTTAAGCAATTTGGATGCCTTTTATTTCTTGTCTGATTGCTGCAGTTAAGACTTCCAGTACCATGTTTATTTTATTTTATTTTATTTTATTTTATTTTATTTTATTTTATTTTATTTTATTTTATTTTACTTTACTTTACTTTACTTTAATTTAATTTAATTTAATTTTACTTTACTTTACTTTACTTTATTTTATTTTATTTTATTTTATTTTATTTTATTTTATTTTATTTTATTTATTTAAGATTTATTTACTTATTCATGAGAGAGAGAGAGGCAGAGACATAGGCAGAGAGTGAAGCAGGCTCCTCACAGGGACCCTGATGTGGGACTCAATCCCCAGACCCGAGATCATGCCCTGAGCCAAAGGCAGACGCTCAACCGCTGAACCACCCAGGGGTCCCAAGTACCATGTTTAATAATAAAAGTTTGAGAGTCTGCCTCCTTGTCTTGTTCCTGACCTTAAAGGAAAAGCTTTCAGCTTTTTACCTTTTGAGTATGATCCTGGTTATGAATTTTCACGCATGGCCTTTACTGTATTGAGGTATGTTCCTTCTATATAACTTTGTTAAGTGCTTTTATCCTGAATGGATATTGAATTTTGCCAAGCTTTTCTGCATCTCTTTTGCCAATTGTATGATTTTTATGCTTCATTTTGTTAATATGGTGCATCATATTGATTGATTTGTGAATATTGAGCCAGCATTGGATCCCTGGAATAAATCCCACTTGATCATGATGAATGATCCTTTTAATATATTGTTTTCAGTTTGCTAATATTTTTTTTTAATTTTTTTTTAAATTTTTATTTATTTATGATAGTCACAGAGAGACAGAGAGAGAGGCAGAGACATAGGCAGAGGGAGAAGCAGGCTCCATGCACCGGGAGCCCGACGTGGGACTCGATCCCGGGTCTCCAGGATCGCGCCCTGGGCCAAAGGCAGGCGCCAAACCGCTGCGCCACCCAGGGATCCCCCAGTTTGCTAATATTTTGTTGAGGATATTTGCATCTGTGTTCATCAGGAATATTGGCCTGCAATACTCTGTTTCTGTAGTGTCTTGGTGTGGTTTTGGTATCAGTCTAATGCTGGCCTCGTAGTCATTCTTCCCTCTTCAGTTTTTTGGAATAGTTTGAGAAGTATGGGTATTAACTCTGAATATTTGGGAGAATTCACCTGTGAACCTATCTGGTCCTAAAATTTTATTTCTTGGGAGTTTTTATCATTTTTAAGGATTTATTTTATTTTAGAGAGAGCATGAGCTGAAGGGGCAGAGGGTGAAGGAGAGAGAATCTCAAGCCAACTCCACACTGAGTGGAAAGCCCGACATAGGGCTGGATCTCCTGACCCTAAGATCACAACCTGAGCAGAAACCAATAGTTGGGTGCTTAATCCACTACCACCACCCAGGTGCCCCAGAGAAGTTTTTATTTTATTTATTTTTTTTTAATTTATTTTATTTATTTATGATAGTCACACACACACACAGAGAGAGAGAGAGAGAGAGAGAGGGGCAGAGACATAGGCAGAGGGAGAAACAGGCTCCATGCACCGGGAGCCTGATGTGGGATTCGATCCCGGCTCTCCAGGATCGCGCCCTGGGCCAAAGGCAAGCGCCAAACCGCTGCGCCACCCAGGGATCCCCCCAGAGAAGTTTTTAAATTACTTTTTTGATTTTGTTACTAGTAGTTCAGATTTTCTGTTTCTTCCTGATTCAGTCTTAGAAGATTGTTTCTAGGAATTTATCCATTTCTTCTAGGTTGTACATTTTGTTGGTGTATAAATTTTCAAGGTAGTCTCTTAAAATCCATTGATTTCTGTGGTGTCAGTTGTAACTTCTCTCTTATTTCTGATTTTGAGTCCTCTTTATATCTTGATGAATCTTTCGAAAGGTTTATCAACTTTGTCTTTTCAAACAGCCAGCTCTTAATTTCATTGATGTTTTTTCTGGATTTTTAAAAATTTCTTATTTGTTTTCATTCTGATCTGTATTCCTCCCTTCTTCTGGCTTTAGGCCTTGTTCTTTTTCTACTTCTTTTAAATCTCACATTAGATTCTTTCATTGAGGTTTCTCTTATTTCTTTAGGTAGGCCTGTTTCAGTCATATCAACTTCCTCCTCAGACTGCTTTTGCTCTGGCCCAAAGATTTTGGAGCACTGTTTCCCTTCTCATTTGTCTCCATGTATTTTTCTGTTATCTCTGATTTCTTTCTTGACTCATTGGTTGTTTAGTAGTATGTTATTTGGTTTCCACATGTTTGTGGTTTTTCTAGGTTTTTTTCTTGTGATTGATTTCCTGTTTCATACCATTGTGCTCGGAAAAGATGCTTGATATGATTTCAGTCTTATTAAATTTATTGAGACTTGTTTTCTGGCCTAATGTAACTTGTCCTGGAGAATGTTCCACGTGCACTTAAAAAGAACGTGTTTGGTGTTTTATGCTGGTTTTGGATGGAATGATCTGTATGTATCTGCTGAATCCATCTGGCTAATGTATTTTTTGTTGTTGTTTTTAGATTTTATTTATTTGTTGTGAAAGACACAGAGAGGCAGGTTCATCACAGGGAGCCCAGTGTGGGACTTGGTCCTCTGGGATCACGCCCTGAGCCAAAGGCAGATGCTCAACCACTGAGCCACCCTGGCTAGTGTGTTTTTAAGGCCAGTGTTTCCTTAATTGATTTTCTGACTGGATGATCTGTGCATTGATGTAAGTGAGGTGTTAAATTATAATTAACATATAAAATTATAGTATTACATTCAGTTTCTCTCTTTGTGTCTGTTAATATTTGCTTTATATGTTCAGGTGCTTCGGTGTTGGGTGCATATATATTTACAGTTATATTCTCTTACTGGATTGATCCCTTTATCATTACATGATGTTGTTCTTTGTGTCTTAGCACAGTCTTTGTTTTTTTTAAGGTCTGTTTTGTTTGATACAAGCATCGTTATCCTGGCCTTTTGTTTGTATGTTTGTATCTATTTGCATGGAATATCTTTTTCTGTCCCTTCACTTTCAGTGTGTGTGTATTCTTAGGTCTGAAGTGAATCTTGTATAGGCAGCATGTAGATGGTTCTTGTTTTTTTTAATCTGTTCAGCATCCCTATGCCTTTTGATTGGTGCACTTAATCCATTGACATTAAAAGTGCTTATTGGCATGTATGCACTTACTGCCGTTTCATTGTTTTCAGTTGTCTTGATAGTTCTTTTCTGTTCCCTTCTTCTCTTGCTCTCTTCCCTTGTGATTATATGATTTTCTTTAGTATTATGTTTGGATTCCTTTCTCTTTATTTTTTGTGTATCTGTTTTAAGTTTTTGGTTTGTGGTTATAAGTTGGTAGTTGCTTAAATTCAAAAGCATTTTAGGGGCGCCTGGGTGGCTCAGTTTTTTAATCATCCAGCTCTTAATCTTGGCTCAGATCTCAATCTCAGGGTTGTGTGTTCAAGCCCCTTACTGGGCTAACCAATTTACCAGTGAAATTTTGTCATTCATAATTTTTTTTTACTTCCTCTTAGGGCCTTTTCATTTTTGCTTAAAGAAGTGCCTTTACCATTTCTTATTTCTTGTAAGGCTGGTTCAATGATGATGAATTCCTGTATCTTGGAAACTTTTTTTCTCTCCAATTCTGAATAGTAATTTTGCTATGTAGTATATTATTGGTTGTAGGTTTTTTCCTTTCAACACTTTGAATATTATGTATTTTGTTTGAATATTATATATTAGACCTCCTTGGATTACTCTTCTCTATGGCTTTCTCTACTTCCTGGCCCTGGATGTCTTGTTTCCTTTCCCAGATTAGGGACGTTTTCAGCTATCATTTCTTCAAATAAGAAATAAGTTTTCTTTTCTTTTTTTAAGATTTTATTTATTTATTCATGAGATACACAGAGAAAGAGGCAGAGAAGGCAGAAGGAGAAGCAGGCTCCTTGCAGGGAGCCCGATATGGGACTTGATCCCCCGATCCCAGGATCACTCTCTGGGCCGAAGGCAGACACTCAGCCTCTGAGCCACCTAGGTGTCTCTCTTCAAATAAGTTTTCTGCCCCTTACTCTCCTCCTTCTCCTTCTGGGACTACTAGAGGTGAATGTATGGTCGATATTGTCTTCATGATCCCTTAACATATTCTCATATTTAAACTCCTATTCCTCCTCTGTGCTGTACAACTTGGGTTCCA
The DNA here is from genome assembly GCF_018345385.1 of Vulpes lagopus. NCBI lineage: Eukaryota > Metazoa > Chordata > Mammalia > Carnivora > Canidae > Vulpes > Vulpes lagopus. The sequence goes on along the minus strand of NC_054847.1, from coordinate 29,587,441 downwards.
TTACCTTGTCTTCAGATTGCTCATCCATTCTTCTGCATCTTTTAATCTGTTGTTCACTTCAAATTATTATATTCTTCAGCTATGATTGATTCCTTTCTATGTTTCTTAGCACAGAAGTTCTCATCTCACTAAGTTCATCCACTTGTTTCCCAAGTGTGGTAATCATCTTTATGACCATTATTTTGACATCTTTATCAGGTAGATTGCTTAAATAACTCTATTATTCTTTTTCTGAGGTTTCATCATTTTTCATTTGGAACATACTCTTCTGTCTCATTTTATCTGAATCTTTGTGTTTGCTTATATTAGGTAGCTGTGTCTCCTGGTCTTAAAAGTAGTGGCCTTATATAGAAGTCATTCTCTGGAGCCCAGACGTACAATCCTTTCTGGTCATTAGACCCTGGAGCTTCAGGGCTGTTTCATGTTGGCTACTTGCACTTCTCTCTTGTCACTGGGCTGCAGTGCCTCACCACAACTACTACAGACACACCAGTGTGTAGAGCTGGCCCCAGCCCAGGTGGCTGAGAGACCCAGCTGCAGCTGCTGAGGGCAGGTGGGTTGGGCAGCCCCCATGTGGCTCATTGTGAGATCTCTCCATGACACTTGTGTGCTTGCTAGTGGGTGGGGTTGGCTCCCCTTCCCTTGGGTAGGACTTATTTAGAAGGGGAACTTAGCTGGGTGGGTGATTCTGATGGTGCAATTCCACAGGGGGATGGCCCTGGCGTGGATAGTGGTGTAACCAGGTTGATGGATAGTGTCACAACTGGCTCTTGGAAGCATGTAACTAGCTTCGCTGAAGAAAAACAAGAAAAATAGTACTGCTAGCACTTTCATTCCCAAAGAAAGCTCCTATAGATCCCTGTCTCTCCAGCATTACGTATACTTTATATTAGTCAGTATACCTTCATATGTGGCCCAGACGTTTTTCAAACTGCTGCCTCTGAGCAATTGAAATTGTGTGTGGGCCCTGTAAGAATGGAGTCTCCATTTCCTATCATCCTCTGGCTCTGCCAGAATGAAGCCCCACTGATTTTCAAAGCCAGACATTATGGAGACTCATATTTCTGTGCGGATACCCAAGGCAGAGGGTGCCCAATATGGGGTTTGAACCCCTCACTCCTCAGGAAGGATTTCCACACCTCCTGCTTATGGGTCACTGCACTGGGTATTTGAGTTCCTACCCCAACCACATCTCTGCTTCTTTTACCCTTCTCAGTGTGGCTTTTAAAAGTATCTTTAGCTGCAAAAATCCCAAACCAAACAAAAACAAAAAACAAAATCTTCAGCTGCTTCTTTTCAGGGCATTCTCAGAGTTGCTTTATATGTAATTGCAGCTTTGGTGTATCCATGAGGAGGTGAGCTCAGGGTACTTCCCTGCTCCATTTTCCCCATGAAATCAAAATAACCTTTTAATAGCGTTCTTAACCTATTTTGGACCTCTTTTTGCCCTACTCTTTTCTAAATGTTTTTCTTTTGAGAAATTGTGAATTAAATATATAAGTGGGAAGAGATAGAGAGCAGCAAGAACTTTTTTTTATGCTTTACATTTATAGAGTTATATAGCATATGTATTAAAATACTATATTTTAATAGAGCCAAGTATGATAATACCTTTCCCAAGCATTGATACTAACTCTCCCATAAGAATAGACTCCAAATTAAATTTTCAGTAATTCAGCAGTATCTCCAGAATGCCTAATAAACCTGTGTTTTTCTGATCCACATTTCCCTAGATGCTCGCTTTAAATCGTGTAACAACATCACACCCATTTATGACTGCAGCAGATCTGATGGAGGCAAACCAGTTGTGCAGCATGGACTCTAAAGCAAATATTGTACATGGTGAGAAACCTGCTTAATTAGTTTTTTTTGTAAGTCTACGTTAATGGAGTTCTTTCAAAACTATACTTAAATATAACACAGAATACTTTTATACTCATAGAGCCTTTAACTCAGCCCTGCAAAAGGTATCATCACTCACATTTAAAGTGAAAGAAACTTGAGGCGCCTGGGTGGTTCAGTTGGTTAGGTGTCTGCCTTCCACTCAAATCATGATCTCAGGGTCATGCAATCAAGCCCTACATCAGTTGTTCGGCAACGAGTCTGCTTCTCAACCTCTCTCTCTCTGTGATCTCTCTGACTCTCAAATGAGTTTATTTTATTCTTAAAATAAAACCTTAAAAATAAAAAACAAAGTGAAAGAAACTTGATACTCTGCCGCCCTTGCTACACTGGATATCCAGCTAAGACTTGTATTGCAGGCATTCACATTGCATCAAGTTCTGCTAAAGAGCATTGGCATTGAAGCGTTCACTATGCCTTTAAAGAATAGAACAAATTTTCTTCTCTCCAGGAAAAAAATTTTAGATATAATTTCTACATGTTTAGGGTTTCTCTGAATAATCAAGGACCCTATGTGATTTAAAGTTCATAATGGTAGGGTCACCAGGGTGGCTCAGTGCATATGCCTTCGTCTCAGGTCATGATCCCAGAGTCCTGGAATAGAGCCCCGCTTTGGGCCCTCTGCTCAGTGGGGAATCTACTTCTCTCTCTGTCTTTCTCTGTCTCTCAAACAAAAAATTAAAAATGAAGTACATAATGGTAGTTTCAGTTTATGTTTATTATGGGACATATGATAAGTGCTTGATAATATTCTCTCATCCTTAAAACATCTCTGTAAGCTTTATGCTTCTTGGTTTGCTCTTATTTGTAAGCTACACAAACGCAGGAAGCTTGAACAGTTTGCTTAAGATTGTTATAAGTTAGAGGGATTGAAACGCATTTGAACCTGGGGAAGGTCTTGATCTCCTGCCATCCCTCAAAACCATTGTCTTTGACTCTGTCATTCTATTTGGAGGACAGTTCTTTCAATCTTATGAATTAGTAAGTTAATATAAAACTCATAATTTGTTTTCTTTTTACTCTAGGTCTTTCAGTCTTGGAAATCTGTCTTATAATTGCAATGAAACATTTAAATGACATCTATGAAGAGGAACCCTTTAATTTTCAAATGGTCTATAACGGTGAGATGGGACTTCGGTGGTTTCTTTCTGACTGTACCTCACTGCTTATTTGAGGGTGTTAATGTTGGTATTGCTTTCTGTCCAGAATTTCAGAAGTTTGTTCAAAGGAAGGCCCATTCTGTTTATAATTTTGAAAAACCTGTTGTCATGAAGGTAAGACTTAAGTTACACTGTTCTTTTTCTACATACAGGTATATTTTTACATCCAGTTTGGTTGTATATGTCATAGTTGCACGCTTATTAATTTTGTAACATTAGGTGTTTATCTTAGAAATTTTTTTGCATAGCAGACAAAAATTACCTCAAAATGAAATCTTTGAATAATCTGAAGCAGCCAGTTGTTCCCAGTTTATGGAAGTATACTGCCCTCTACTGTCTGTTTCCGGCCCTGCATGCTGCAAAGACCTAGACATTACACTGCATGGATAAAATTCTGTCCCTTTACAACTCAGAGGTTGGCTTTATAATCTTAGCAGTAAAAAGACAAAAATGCAGGTATTAGCCATTAAGAAACTAGAGTAAAATATCATAGACTAGTGAGGACATACAAAGTGTTATTAGGGGTTAGTTAAGTCATGAGTTTTAAAACTTGAGAAATTTGATTAGAACATACAATTGTCCACTAGAAATATGTGAGCCACATAACGTAATTTTGGGTTTTCTAGTACCAACAAAAAAAGTAAAAAAAAATTAAATTCAGTTTAATGACAAATTTTACTTAACCTAATATACCAAAAATATTTTAATCTATAATCAATACAGAAAATTATTAATGAAATATTTTATCTTCTATTTTTTAAGATAGATAAGATTTTTTACATGTGTTTACACTTAACACGCATCTTAATTTAAAAAATATTCATTGGAGGGGATCCCTGGGTGGCGCAGCAGTCCTGGAGACCCAGGATCAAATCCCACGTCGGGCTCCCGGTGCATGGAGCCTGCTTCTCCCTCTGCCTATGTCTCTGCCTTTCTCTCTCACTGTGTGCCTATCATAAATAAATAAAAAAAAAATAAAGTTCTTTAAATAAATAAATAAATAAATAAATAAATAAATAAATAAATATTCATTGGAAATACTTCCTCTTTAGATTTCATAAAATTTGTAGCTGAGGAAGATTTACATTCTGAAATTGTTCCAAACTAACTTAAAATTTTCTAATTGACTCGAGTATCAGATTTTAAATTAAAATTAATGATAAACTTAAATAAAATAAAAAACCAAGTTCCACAAAAAGCAGTAGCCATCTGTGGTTCCCTTACTGGACAGTGCAGTTCTAGAGGACTTTATGGGGAAAAGCATCTTCTTTCCTTTCATCCCTCCCTTTTTTCTTTTCTTCTTTTTCTATTCTTCTTTCTTTTCTTTTCTTTTCTTTTCTTTTCTTTTCTTTTCTTTTCTTTTTTCTTTTCTTTCTTTCTTTCTTTCTTTCTTTCCTTTCTTTCCTTTCTTTCCTTTCTTTCCTTTCTTTCCAACTGGCCCCATAAGTCCTTTATCATTCTTTATAGGTCTTAGTGATCAGACTTGTATTTTTTATACCAACAAAAAAATGTGAGTACAAGGCAATTACCATTTCTTCAGAACAACAGGGAAAGAATGTAGCCTACTGGAGGTTGTTTTTGTTTTCCCCTTCCTAATGTCCATGACTATCTGATAGTCATAGTTTGTGGAGGTTGTATTAGTACAAAGGGTTACATGAACATTTAAATTCTTGTGATTTGTACCTACTCATATCTTAATTTTAAATAAAGTATTTTCCTCCCTAGAAATACTTTAAAACTCTGTTTTATTCAGCTCCAATAATACCTGCAGCTTCCAGTGTTTTCTCATTTTCAGAAACAAGTGGTGTCTGAGTTATTTCTCTTTTCATCAGAAGACTTTTTATGATACATAAAGAATAAATTCCAAAGTTTTTGTGTTTGTTTTTTGTTTTTTTGTTGTTGTTGTTGTTATTGTTGTTGTTGTTGTTTTTACAATGTGGTTGTAAGGATTAAAAGCTCCAGAATCTATTTCATTTTGTCAGTATTTAATGGTTATTATGTCCTGACTTAATGGTTTGTTTTCATACTCTGATAAAATACCTAAAACAACAATCAGGGTTGGAAAAGACATAATAGATGAATATTAGAGGTAAGAGGAAACAGTAAACAGCTCTTTTGGGGAGAGAGATGGAAGAGAAGGCTGTTTTGACAGGTTGTGGCACATGCTTCAGACTTCTTAGGGAGAAAGGAACCTGTCTTTCCTTCGTGCCCATACCACTCTGCTGAACCATTTATTTTATAGGATCAGCTGAACAGGCATGGTGTACTGCTAGGTATCATTCCTGCCTCTGGCTTTTTTTTCATCTATGTTAAACTTCTACACAGCAACATCTTACAAAACTAAAAAGAGAATGTAAATGGAAATTTGAATGACCTAAGTAGTTAAAAATTGACTAGTCTTACCAGATGTTAGGTTTTCATAGAGAGAGCTAGAAGAAGCCCTTCCTTTAACTTCAGAACTAGCAGATGTTAGATACAGAATGAGCTTTGGAAGAAAAACTATATTGTGCAGACTGAATTAGAGTTTGCCCTGTTCACATTCAACAGTGCAAAGACAGATAATTGTATATTGACACTCCTTCACCTGATAGATGAAGTTTTTATGAGGTTGATGAGAGTTGTTTTTGAGCCCTGCTAATTTCTATTAAGTTTTGTTTCCTGGCACTCTGTTCTACAGTTGACCACAACCCTCATTGTTCCCTAGATTAACGTTATTTACTTCCTCTATTCAACCTTAACTATTTCTTTCATCTTTCAGGCTTTTGAACACTTACAACAATTAGAATTAATAAAGCCCATGGAAAGGACTTCGGTAAATACACAGAGAGAGTACCAGCTGATGAAACTCCTTTTGGATAATACTCAAATTATGAATGCTTTGCAGAAATACCCCAACTGTCCTACAGATGTTAGGCAGTGGGCAACATCTTCACTAAGCTGGTTATGAATATAACCAGTGGCTTCAGTTATGAAGTTTCAGGCATACTTTTCTAAGGAACTCAAAGCTATTGTCCTTTAACAAGATATGTTACTACATTTTCTTATGTTTATAAACCTGTATTTTTGTATTTATGGGGACTGTTACACATGTAGTATCTGGGCTTTGTCTTGCCTTTGAGTCATGAGCAGTTACTTACCATTCCAGTGAGTTAGATTATCTTGTAAGTAGCAGTTCAAAGAAATAAATGTGACTGTTTTAGGGAATGAACCATATGTTTATTTAATACTTGTCAAGTATTTATGTAGTATATTTGAAGAGTTCGTTTCAACCCAGCAGCCAAGTGCTCTTACAAATCCTAAAGCAGTAAAGAAACAATGGGAAGAGTTGAGGTGTACTGAGTAATCTTTTGGTCCATTGGGAGGTGCTGCATTTTTTTTTTCTCTATCCATGGAAAATTTGGATTCTATCCCAGACCCAGGTCTTCTAGTTCAGAAGACTGAACAGTTTGGCCCGAAGGTAGTTCACATGGAAGAAAAAGGTGAAAAGTTCAAATATGAGTTTCTTCCAGGCTTCTTTTCAAAAGGTGGTACTTAATCATATTGTCTATAGAAGAATGCCTTGTAGAATTTTTTAAAAGGCAAATTCTTGGGCCTGTCACAGTCCCAAAAGAACAAAATTTGTCTTTTTAACGGGGACTTTAGGAAATTCCTGGAAAAATATTCCTGCAATTAATGTGAAGTGTTTGGCACTATTAATTAAACTCATTTGTATCAAAAATTAAATCCCTAAAGGGAATGTGGAAGTGGTCACCTTACAGATTCAGGAGTTCAGGCAGGAACTCGTTCAGGTATCTGTTTAAAGTGCAATTTAATAAACATTTGCTAAGTGGTAGTGACTTCATTTGTTCAAGAATATTTTATTGCCTATTTTCATGGAAGGTTTACAAAAGACAATCCGTATCCTTGTGTAGTTCATAATCCTTTTAACTGTCAAACACGCTGTGATATTCAGGGACTATTATTTTACAGTTGAGAAAACTAACATAGTAGTGGCAGTGTTCGGAATCACACAGGTAGGGAATGATTGACAGACCCTGAAATTCAACTCAGATTTGACTGACACCAAAGCCCTACTATCAAGAGCTAAAATTCATTAATGGGCCATGTATTTTTTAAAGTACGCCCTAAGAAATGATTTATCTGCTTTTCAAGAAGTATCAGGTGTAGAATGGACTGTAATATTTCTGTGTGTAAATGTAGCTCTTCAGTTCAACCTTTTTTTTTGCAGACATAGCTGTTCCTTCCCCGCCTCTAAGTCTTCAGATCACTGTCATTTACTTTTCAGCAGTGTCTCAGTAAAGGTAAGGCTGGCATACTGGTTCTGTGCAATAGTCTACAGATTTTTAGGGGGTATTTTGCCAAGATTGATGGTAGCATCACTCTTAACTAGAAGCAAGGATTTTACTCTTGAGCTAAAGTTTTCCCTTTAAAAAAAGTTTCCTGAACTATTTTAGGGAAGTACTATCTGCCTTAAAGGCACTCACTGTGAAAGCATCTAAAGAACTTGATTTTAAGATTGCAAATTACTAGCTTAAGATGCCACTAAAAGGCTGAAAGCTCTCATCTGCCTTCCTGGTTACGGAAGACCTACAGAAGATCCTACAGAAGATCTGTCAACAGCCAGTATACAGATTGTAAAACTTTAAGTAGCAGCGTGGGGCAGCGTGGGTTTTCATGAGTGAAACAGTTCTTAAATTAGAAAAAAAAGAGGTTAGCAAAGGTCATACAAATAAATAAAGTATGTGCCTATATTACAAAGGCATTTTTTGAGGCGAGGAGCAATGTTGATGTTCCCCTTTACATATTCCATAATACAAAGAAGCTGAGATGCACTTAAAATTTAAGGTCCATCTCTTAAATTGCTTTAAACCATCAATAAAAAAATAAATTTGAAAAGCCCTAGTAAAAAGCTTTGAAGAATAAAGAGGGCTTAGGGAATGTTTTCTTCATGTATTAGAGGAGGAGTGGCCTTTTAAATAACACAACCCACAGGAGCTCCATGAGTCATCAGATGGAAAAACAGGTGAGGAAGTGCTAGAGGCTTCAGTAGGCCTGGCGGATGGGACCCCTCCGAGTACCCTTGCTGAAGCAGGAGCTTCCTCAGAACACCTCCGGTTCGCGCATACACGCATCTGAATGGCTCTGGGGAATTAAAACTGGCTGGTCCTAATGTCTGTGTTGAGTATATGCTGTGTATTAACTCCCCCGAGAACCTGCTGTGCAGGACATGCTGCGGGAGACCATTTCAGTCTTTGGCAGAGATTCAGCGCACGCTCCACCATAGTTTGCGTGTTCACTTGGTTTAGAAGGCGGTGCAGGTCTTTCAAACTACCGTTACCTAAATGTTCTTTCCTTCATGTTTACCCTAAAAAAATACTGAGAATCGCCCTGGTGTGAATTGTGACACTGCTCCCACCGCACCGCGGGGATGGGGGCTTTCCATCCCGGACTCTCCTTTGAAAGCCACAAGATAAACAAAAGCCTTAGCAACATTAAAAATGTAAATGGACGGCAGCTTCCTCAACAGTTACTCTTCCCCTAAGTGCAAATACCAGAATTCTTCCATTGAGTCAGTAAATTAGTTACCATCCTTAGGAAATAGAATTTGTATCTGTGATGACTACTCTCTAAGCCAGGGTTTTCAGTTTCGTAGGAACACGAGGTAACTAACGCGCACCAGCCTCTGGTTTCCTGGAACTGGCAGGACTAATAGCCTTCGTGGGGCAAGCCGTCTGCTTAGACACTGAAGGGGGGACCCCAGCCTCGACCAGCTTGCCTTCTCTCACCACTGTCCCCATTCTTGCCGGTGTCAAGGTGTGAGCCTTGCCATGAACGATAAAGCTGCTGTTCCCTCTTTAAGAAAAATAAATTTATTATTAAAAAAAAATGTATGTACAGCTAAAGAAAAACTGCATAAACATCATACCATATTCATTTTTTTATTTAACTCGGGGGTGGAATGGGGATAGCATACATTTTATTGTACAATATTTAACAATCACTTATTCAAGGTGGGGTTTTATGGGGCTTTTTTTTTTTTTTTAGCTTTTTGTTAAATACTTGCAGAAAAAAATAGCAAGTACAATTTGACAGTAGTACAACAACCTGTGCCCAAAACACTGACAAGAAATACAGAGTAAAGCTAAAATAATTGCTTACCAATATTTTGAGAGGTAACAAATAGGATGTGGATTGAGACTGCATAAAAAATGTACTGCTGGTTGAATATCTGAGGTAAATGATGTTCAATTAAGATGCTACTTGTATCATTTTGCCCATAAATCGGTAAATAATTTTATGCACATTATACCAAATGTTTCTAAAAAGTAATGTTTTAAAAAGGTAAAAAAGAGAAACTGGAAAATACTTGTGGAGAAGCTTTTTTTTTTTTTTAAGTAGTAATCACTTTAATTCCACTTGAACTTCTCACCCAGCCAGGGTTTTTTTTTCCCTACCCACCTGCATGTTACGTAAATGTAGCTGTTACTTTAGGATTGAGGAAAGGAGAAAGAGAGGTTCTTTTTAAATTTCATGATAGAGGATTCTATTTTAAATTCCAAACTTGTTGGGCTTTTTTCCTGATTGTATTTTTCAAAACATCACCATGAAAGATAGTGCAGGTTCATGGGCCCAACCATTTTGAGGCACAGTCTCTGTTCTGGAATTCACAAGGTACCTGTAATAAACATTCAAACAAGAGTCACACTTCACATGCTAAAAACTTCCTAGCATCTAAGATACATACAAGAGCTGTGCAGGGCATAGACTCCGAGTAAAGCCGAACACTGGTTAATCCATCAGTCCTATGGCAGTTGATCATAAAGCATTCTGTACACGGAGATTTGGGCAAGGTAAAGAGTGGAAGTTAGAGCAGCAGTCCTGATGGGTATCAGAAAGGCAAAATACAAGACGAATCATAAGGAGCACCATACACATGAGGAAAAAATTACTGGGGTCTCAGTGCACCCCAAAACAAAGAAGTCATTGTTTTTCTCATTCTTTGATCTTTTTTTTTTTTTTTTTTTTTTTTAGTATCCATAGCTCAAACTTTTTGTGAGCTTGCCCACTCTGCGCTGACTGTAAACCAAACACGAAAATGCCCTGCAAATGAAAGTTTTAACAAGACTAGGTGTCAGGACAGGTAGTCACTGGAACATTCTTATTTTACTGCTTATAAAAAGTGTTTTCCTATTAATATAGTTTTCAAAAGGATACACGTCTTAAAGTTGGTTAGCTAGAGTTAAGTACGATACCCAGGATTTCTAAAAATTTTTTCTAACATGAAGAGAAAACTATCTTTTGAATAACTGATCTTATAAAATTTATCTCTAGTGCTCACGTAAGCCAAACATTCATCCTAATATTCCTTGTTTTGATTTGATTTGATTTTTTCCTTACTTTTAGAAAGAGGGTTAAAATGTGTAGAACAGGAGATTGGCGATTTCCATGTGTGAACGTTGTCACTTTTCCATCTTGATTAGTTTCAGAGTGGAAGTAAAGCCAAATCAAGAAACTGAGGTGTCAAGTACTTTTTGAAATAGAGGTGAACTCAACATCGAAAAGGGAATTTTAGGAATACACTGAAAACTTGGGTACACGTGCGACCCAAGAGCACAACGTCCTGGATGGTGTGTGGCACACAGACGACAATGCTATTACTCGTCTTTCCCTCCCTGCTTTAGAGTGTGTTGACCTATGCATTATTTATAAATAATTTATTATTCCCAGAGATTAAGTGCACATTATATGTAAAATGTAGTGTACTGTGTGGTTAAATAGCCATTTGAAGATAATACATTCACAGTGAGCTCCTGATAGTGACATGTAAAAAATCCTTTTATAAAATTAATGTATGGATTTTAAAATGACCTGATGAAAGTACATAGCATAATACTGGCTATTTGTTGGTCAGTAATCTAGAAATTCAGGAAATTACTGTTTTACTTTGGCCTACATAAATTTGAGGAACAATCCAATCATATTCTAACGCAGTATTGTTTTGAAAAGCACTTTGGCACCTACCTACCATCGCTTCTGTTTTCTTATCAAGGATAAGGCATGAACTATCCTAAGAATCCTGGTTGTCAAAGCAATTTGCGGGAAGAGGCAAGAGGCTAGGCGGTCTTACCTCTGTCGACGTCGGTTACCTCTAAATGTCATTGCATATTTTAACGTGTTGTCCCTGATTTGTTTTAAAGCAGTAACATCTGAAATCTGTGCTTAGAATTTAAAACCTCTATCCTAGGATAATTCTCTACAGATCACAGACCTCAAATATTACTCTGACAAGATGGCACCAGGCAGAAATATAGTGATAAAGGTACGCGTCTCAAAGCAGAGAGTGAGGAATTCTGGGTAATGACACTTCCTGAGGTGATCCTTAAACAGTGATCAAGAATGTCCCACACACTGTTTGGTGAAAAGAAATACACTACAATTCTACACATATAAATAGGAAAAAAAAATCTATTTTAAAAGAATAAAAATGAAGAGCTTTCCAGTGTCACAGCTCACTTTAAAAAATTTAAATCATGCTTAAATTTTCAAATATTCCCCAAACACAGCACACCTAAAAAAAAAAAATACTTAGGTAAGTATGCAATAATTTGGGAACTGGATAGAAGATGAAGCTTTAAAACATGGGAGGAAAGGGGGAAATGACATTTTTTCATTTCAAAAACAGCACTTTTTTCCTTAAATACAAGCTAGCACAAGAAAAGCTAAAACACTGCTTTATGAATGGCCACTTAGTGTTGGCACTAAGCATAGCTTACCTTTTTTTCTTAAATAACACAGTGAATTTGTAATACCTTGTTACAAAACATGGATCAATTTATTATTCAAATTTTGTTAGTGTTTTCAATTTTATAATTTAGCAACCGTGGAACTGAGGTATACCTTGTTGAGGGAGGTTAAAGTAATGCTTGGAAGCCTCTTTACTGTACCCCACTTTGATGACTTTATGTACACAGAACAGCAGCACACTAAACATTCACAAGCTGTGTCATATTGGCATTACAATAGTCATTTATAGAAACACAACAGCAAATGCGATAAAAACAAGTTACCCTTTTTAAAATCTGAAATGAAAAGTTTTTGATTTAAAAAAAAAATAGCAGTAGTTCATTTAAGGAATTAGTGTCTTCCGACAGACATTTAGAAATCTGATGTCAGTTTTCAAACACTTGATTAGCCAGGTCCAAAAGATCCTTGATTTGGAGAGGGCTACGTTCTTCATGTACACATTTTCAAAAGTTTCTTTATAGAGTCTGCAGCTTTCCTTAGTCTCGTGTCCTTGGCGTCTGCTGCGGGCAATGCTGGACGTCTCCCAGAGCCACATTTTGAAACGAGGGTCTTCTTTCTGACCTGTCCAGGGGACACCGTGTTCATTTCTCACAGAAAATAAACTGTAAGCAGTTCCGTTAGCTTAGCAGCTCCAGTTCAGAGTCCCGTTTCTCACTGTGTACACATGGTGCCACCATCATAGACTAGATTCTTTGGGAGGAAAGTCAACATTTGTCACCATCGTGACCACTGTTACAATGTCCTCTGTGGTAATGATATTTGTTAGTCTTTGCATCTGAGTGATTCTTTCACCTACACATCCAGCTGATAACCTGGCTTCTGCATCGTGATCCCAACATTCTTCTATCGTTTCACAGAGCATTGCCATTCCCTAAAAAGGAAAAACATATTCAAACACCATAGCAAATTCTGTTTCTATTAGGAGACAATAAAATGTCCATAAAGAAATGGCTATTTTTGTCCGTTGCAAGATTAGCCAAGTTTGATGTTTTAGGTCAACATTCACTTGTCTCTACTGTATGTGGGAAATGGAAGAAAAGCACCAAGAAAAAAAAATTTCTTACAGTACTGGAGACTGTCCCAAGAGGTTATTAGGGTTTTTTAATTCCAAAAACCCTTGTCCCATTACTTATAAACCAGGTCAGTTTGAGGCTAACCCGTGAACTGGGCTCAATCAAAACCAAGGCTAATTTTTTTTTTTAACCAATTTTTATTGTTTTCTTAGTTAATACCAGCATTTGCTTTGCAATTAAATAGAAAAAAGTTGCAAAAGAATTCTGGAGATTATCTGCTTTGTATCCGTCTCCAGTTATATTTGGACCAAAATACCGAGGGCAGTCGTGTCCCATTCACCTACCTCAATCTCTAGTTTTAGAGCATTCTGAAGAACCTGAACATAGTCCAATCCTAAATCAAAACATGGAGAGCGGAAAACTTCACTTTTTAGCTTGGGAAGCTGCTGATCTTCGAGGTCCCCCACCTACCCGCAAGCTCAGGGTCAGGCACTCGCCTCCCTGGGAGTTTTCCAGACAGACAAGACCACAGCAGTGCGAGCCCCTTGGGTTCTAGGACTTCACCATCTCCCTCATGGCCCTAAAACTCTTGCTTACAGAACTCTAGACCGAATACCCTCTAGGAAGATAACCTCCCCAGAAAATCCTCCCAGAAGAGAAGTGTGCAAATCTTTCCTCCAAAAAGCATTTGATTGGAATTTCAAATGAAAAGCTAACTGTGTAACTTACAGCGTGTTTCTGCCAATAATCTCTTAAAACAGGCCGCTTTTTTTTATGCACAACAACTTCCTGCATGTCTTCAAGAGATGGATGCTGGCCAATTTCCTCCTCAAATGGCAACATGTATTCATCTACAGGTCCTGAAATGGAGGGGGGAAATCATTTTAATTCAAATCTTACTGACGTTCTGAAACACTCCGTATCACCTTTTCCCAACTGCTGCAGGCGGTAAGGACGGGGCAGACCGAAAACTCCACCATTCGGCCTATCAGCCTGCTAAGGGCCGAGGACCCTGCCCCTCCGGTCTGGGAGGCATGCCTACCTCCCCTCGGGACAGGACCACGGGCGCCATCATGGTTGGCGAGTCCACGCCGTGATACCCCTTACAGTACTTCCCACAATTCAAACCAGACCGTCCACAGCGGAGCCTCCGTCTGCCCGTCTGGGGCCGTCTCCTCCCCATCTTCACTGGGACACACCCTAGCCCCCTGCACATTCTGCAGAAAGAATTACGTGCCTCAGAGTCCCACCTCTGCCCTCACAAAACCTGCCAAAAATATTTAGTTTTTTAAAAATCACAATTCTACTCTCGGTTCCCAACAAGTCTTCAGAATGTGCCTTCAACAGACAATTTATTCAACAAAATAAGCGGCTTCTATTTTCTCAGGCATACTCCAATAGGAACATGCAGTTCCGCGTCTACACGCGTACGTAACGAGCGCTTCTCCTGACTAGGAACCTTTCATGTTATTTGCTTCCATTTTCCACCTGCCTGCAGAGTGACGGTGACATTACCTCTATTCTACAGGTAGGAAAGCAGCCCAGGAAGGTTCCGTAACGTGCACGAGGGCAGCAGCTGCTCCGTGCAGAGTTGGGCTCCATCTTTGAAGGATGCTGAAGTCTGTGCTTTTCCATCACTGCAGTCTCCCCTTGATGGAAACGCGTCACTAAAGAGCCGTTTCCTATAAAGGACCTGTATCCTATAAAGGCCTAAACCGTGTACAGACGCTCCTAGTCCTGGACAGAACAGAGGCTGGAAACCACGAGTCCTGAAGGAGGACTTCTAGCTCCACCCTCTGCAAGCGGAAGAACCTTTGATGCCTGGAGAGTCCACTTCTGCTCTGGCACTTCCAGCAACTCCAGGGTCTGACAAGCCCACGGCTCGGCAGCAACGGCACAGACTGGCAGCCTGCCTGCCACGTCAACAGCAGGCCCCAGACCCAACCTAGACCTGCTGGGTCCAAACGTGAACTTTGTCAGGAGTTTGGTTCACATGAAAGTCTGAGAGGCACTGAATTTACCCGTCCACGATTAGCCATCGAAGCCCTCACTTCTCAACGTTCACTGTTCCCTCCCGCCCTAACCTCTGACCTAAGAGTCAGGAATCCCCGACTCTGCAGTCAAGTATTTATAGCACGTGCCAAGCATTTTAGAAATAGCAGCAGATGTCCTTTTCATTTGTCATGAAAACTTCCCAGCTAACCCTTCTACCACACAACAAAGCACGTTCATTGCACTAAACCCCAGTGACACCCCTGCATTCCTCAGGCATGACGCCCGTCCAGAGTCACTTCCTGAAGATCTGCGTACCGAGCGCAGAGCTAGACCAGGATCTAGGTCCTGCCCTCAGCTGAACTAGACATTACGTCCGGGCAGGGCCTGGCATATCCTCCACATCACCAGCCCAAGTTCTTAGGAAGCATATTCTCCCGTAATTCCTGCCATCCAAACTATTGCTGCTTCCATAAATGCACGTAATAAACGTACTTCCTCTTCCACTTTGAGCCAAACTACGTGGAACAGTTACTCTTCTTCCTGTAGACTTCCAAGCTAGGATTATTTCCAAACTGCATCACTCTCTCCTAGGTCTACGTCCACGCCATGCCAAACCTCCAATCTTAGGAGAATGAATGGCTGTCCGTTCCTGAGCACCTCTCCCTCTACTAAGGTCCCTTTAAGAGCACAGTAGCCCCAAATTTCATGCACCAGAGGTGGTCTGTCCTACACTGAGCCAATGACAGGGTGCAGAAAACAAAGCATTCTTATAAGCGTGAGATACATTGGTTTAAATATTCTCCGCAGCTCAGGAGCTGAGCATCTGCCTCCTTCAGCCCAGAGGGTGTGCTCCCGGGCTCCTGGGCTCCCTGCGAGGAGCCTGCTGCTTCCTCTGCCTGGGTCTCTGCCTCTCATGAATACATAAAATCTTAAAAAAAAAAAAAAAATTCTACACAATTTCTTCTATGGTCCTTATGGTCTCTTCACAATCTGCAGGGAGTTTTTAGGTAATTATAAACTTAAAAGAAAGGGGTCAAGCTAATTTACATTTGTCAAGATGTTTGCCTCCTATTTTCATACCAAAAAAAGGTGCCGTAACACAAGTGAAGAGGATGGAGACCTTCTGAGAAGCACTAAAGACAGAACCTGGCACACTGTAATTGTGTCACACCCAGAACACAATCTATAAGTTTATAATCAATCAGTGCAAATATTTATTGACTTGAACAAGGACTTACATAACAAAGAATCCTTTAGAGCCAAGGTGTGCTACAGAATGTAACTAGTGTAACTCGTGTTCATCATGACGTCTGCATCAGCTCGGACCCCCAAGGCTGTAGGGAGGCAGGACTTAAGCTGTGGTATACCACGGACCTGCTTAATCACGGAGAACGGACTAAGGTCAATGGGTCGGGTATGTGCTGGCATCATGGGAGTGATGCCCAGAGTGTCCTGGGAGGGAAAACCCCCCAACTCTTCATTTATCTCTTCTTGCCATAAAAGCGGCCTTGGGAACCGACCGGGGTCAGGCAGGAGCTGCAGGACCCACCAAGGAAGCCGTCCTATCCCTACGTCTGGATCTGAGTTTCAAATCGAGGTTTCACCATTTACCACCTTGAAACTGGCAGTCAGCTTAATTTCTACTTAAAATTTGAGCCTCAAACTGCTCATGTGTAAAACTAACATAATAACTACCTCCAGAAGGGTTTTAGGAAATAAACTAAAGGCACGTGCCCAGTGCAAAACGCCCGGCAGTGGTAAAGGGCTGGCACGGCCCATGCCTTCCCTCTCCAGCCTGCCCTTCTCCGCCTCCTGAATTCTCTTTAAGCTACTACCTCTTCAAGTCTACTTCAGAAAAAGTTTTTGTACTTTAAAATATTACCTTTGAGTGTAATCATCCCTTTTCATATATGTGCAGTAGGCAATACATTGGCATATCTTTTTTAAAAAAATGTATTTTCCCTTACCATCTGCAGCAGTACAGCGAGAAGCCAGTTCCCACAGGACTAATCCCATGGCGTACATATCTATCCTCAAAAATGCATCCCTTTGGAAGTTTATAGCACCCTCTAATACCTCTGGAGCCATATATCTCCGGGTACCAACCTGAAAAAGATGTTGAAAGCAAACAGTACTCATTCATTAACTTTATGAACTAACATTTTATGATTTTGTAAAAAGAATCAAAACCAAGTGTGGTCTGCGATCCCATCAGGCCAGGTCACCAAGCTGTGACCACCAGACTAGAGAGTCCAGGAGCACTGTATTTAATTTCAAGTAACAACAGCCAACACACTGGGAACGGGAAGTTTCCATCGGTAGGGAGGTAGGGAGTTCTTACAGAGAGTTCTACGCGGCTCTTAAAAAACAGGAGGTAAATCTGGGCTGAAATCGAAAGATTTCCAAAAACCGTGTACAGCAAGGAACAAAGCAGTGTATATACTGAGATCCTTTCTGGATACACTTAATAAATACACCAACAGACATGCTGGGTTGGCTTAGAATTTTCTTCCCTTTCTGGAAGTAATCACAAAAAACAACGGTTTTGTGGGAGACAAAGGCAAAAAACAAAAACAAACAACCCTATAGTTCTCAATTGTACCTTTGCATCCTGTTTGAAATGTGTCTCTAAAAAAAAAAAAAAAAACACCCCTTTTTGAGGGTTTCTCTTTCTTTGTATTAACAAAAAATTACATAAAACTTAAAAAGAATTAGCCAAGTAAAGGATGGATAAACTTTTTAAAGTTCTATTTCCACAAAGTCTACATATTTATTTATTCATGAATTCTGTCCTGGCATTCTTTATTTATATCTGTCCCTAACAATTTGGTATTTCTTAGTATTGTAACTATGGTTACTAAGCTACTATAGCTAGCTTTGGTTGGTGCTTGACAATATTCATATATGAATGCTTAAGATTTTTTTGTAAGAAGCTGGGTGGATCCCAATCTAATTGAGCTTTTGGAGATCTAGGGAGCAGCCCAGATAATGGTATTTCCAAAAAGCTCTATCCTCAGATGACTGATCTCTAGACTCGAAGTTAGACAATTATCTGAAAACACACATAAAATGGAAATGTCTTAAAAAAAGGAACAGATCACTAAGACTCTAAAGTTCAAGTTTTAAATTCATTTAATAAGATTTAATAAGAACGCTTTAAAGAAAAAAAAATAGGTTTTTTTTTGGTTTTATTTATTTATTTATTTATTTATTTACTCGCTCCTTTAACTAATTGTAGTGAAAGCAAGCAGCAGGTCTCAAAAGTTGACTTTTCTCCTAAACATAAATGTATGTCACCCAAAGTACTCTTCTTATGAAGTGACTACTCAACTACCTTCTTAGTGTAAAATGTCCCTTCTTTTATAAATTAATGATAAGATAAAAATCTTTTTCTCCAGTGCTCTTTCTTTGCAACATATAAAATGTAGAGTCCTATGCATTTTGAAATATTCTGATTTGGGGCACTGAGTGGTTCAGGTGGTTAAGCCTCTGCCTTCAGCTCAGGTCACGATCCCAGGGTCCTGGGATCCAGTCCCATGTCTGGCTCCCTGCTCAGCAGGAGTCTGCTTCTCCTTCTGCCCCCCACCCCACCACACTGCTCATGCTTATGCGCTCTCTCTCCCCCTCTCAAATAAATAAAATCTTAAAAAAAAAATAAGAAAAGAAATGTTCTGGTCCATGAAATCTAGAGTCAAGGAGCCAGTGATGTGTTATTTTTACCTCCTCATGTAAACCAACCGAGGGCAGTAGTGTCCAATTTTTTCTTTAAAAATGGGAGAAGAGGCTCTATGAGGTAGGTGCCGGAGGGTTAACTCTTGCCCAAACTGAGTTGCATATCACACAACCAGCTCGGCTGTTTGTCCCAAGGCCTCCCGCACAATCTCCTATCTCCACAAGACTGCCTTCCTTCCCAAACACATTCAGTGTCAACTTTACCAGAACTATGACTGCTGACCACTGCTAGAAACCTAAATGCTTATACCATCAATCAGTATTGCCAAAATCTGTTATGCTGTGATTCCTTAGCAACTATCCTTGGAGGTCAATAGGCCATACTGGGAAAAATGAAAGCTGAGAATTAGATAACCAAATAACTGCCATGATTCAAAAGAGGAAGAAATAATCATGCCAATTTTGTAAGGAAACGTCACCTCTCAGGTCCAATTGGTTTTCTTAATATAAGGTGATCTTGTAGGAGTGAAAGCACCTTTCCTCGCCTCACAGTTTCTGAGAATAAAGTGTAGGGATAATGTTATTCTCCTAGGTGGCTTTCTTAAAGATTCCCATTGTTCAGAGCTCTTTGTGCAGACTTTGGCTCGATAGAGTAATTAGACTCTTTGCTCAGGGCTTTGCAAGTGCTCTGAACTCTGGAGAGAATTCAAAGAAAAGCGGTAAAGTTGGTTAAAGAGTTAATGAAGCACTGAAGACCAAGAAGCGAGAAACTAACTGTTGTGTGGAAAAATCAGACAATAGATATTAACACACAGTAGCAAGAACAGTCTTTCCTTGTCCTGCCATTCCTCTTAGGAGGACGAAAGAATTAACAAAATCACTGCCCTAATACTGAGAGCACCCTACGAATGGGGTCTATGTAAACTAACTTGATTAGTTTTAAAAATAGAATCCATGACATGTGTCCAGGTTGTTTTACGGACTGACTGGTCTAAGCCACTTGTGTTCCTAACAGTCCTTCAGCACCAGATGAAAATGTCTTCCTCAGCAGATTTAACATACTACTTTTAAGAGTGTCATTTGATATTAGTTGCTGATTTAATAACCATCACAGTCATTTTAGATCAACTCCATCCAGATATGCCATTCTCAGATAATATGGGGCAAGATTATTTTTTTCTTACAGTTTATGCAGTTACAATCCTTACCTGTCCATGGGTATCACCTGCAGACTTGCCAGCCTCGAATTTTAATGCCAACCCAAAGTCAGCAATGCAAGCTGTCAGATTGTTTTTCAACAGCACATTTTTACTTTTGATGTCCCTTGCGAACAGAAAGATAAAGTATTGAAATTAATCGTAAACAAGTTATCTTTTAAAAATTTCACTGAAAGTAGGAAAGGAGGAGACTACACTACAGAAGTAGGATACACAGGAAAAAGGGGGAAGAACGAGTACATTCCCCATACAGCCAGAAGCACAAGGGCAGTGACCACTCCTGCTCGTAACGTGGACAATAAGAAGGAACTTTCTCCATAAAGCAGTTTTCTAAAGAGCTGCTATTCCAAAACCACGGTTTAGCCTAGATGTTATCTATGTCATTCCTACCTACCAGTCATAAAACTGCTGGGGTTCTGAGGTAATACAAATATTACCGAGTTTATAGCTGGAAACTCCCACAGCAAGTGAAATTTAAGAAACTAAGTTAAAAGAATATTCAAATAAGATGAACGGAGGCCTTCTGCCTACGGGTCCAGGCCTACATATTACAACGGTCCCTTATTTTAGTGGTTCTTCGATTCAAAAGCCTTACTGGAGAAAAGCAACTCTGGAATGTATAACCGAAAATTTTCACCAAAAATATAAACTGCTCCAGCTGGATCGCAGTGTTCTGAAAAGAGTAACTGTTTTAAAGCAATCAGATATTCTCTTCTACACACTAGCATCAACTGGTTCATCCTAGAGATTACTATCCTCTAGCTACTTCCATCGCTGCCCTGAGCGGTGGCTGGATGTACGTACACAGACCAACCATGGAACAGAGCACCATAGACACACGCGATGCTACAAACACCAATCCACTTTAGCCTCAGAAGATTTTTAGGAACCCTACTCCTAATAACCTTTTGGGCTGCCAAAGGGATGAGTGCCCTATAGGACTAGGTGAGGGGAGCAAAAATCTGAGAAGAAACACTCTGCAGGAAAGTGAGAAAAATGGGGGGCTATTTCTGAGGAGAAGTCATTCAAGGTTTGCCAAATCAGAATCTGTATTAGAGTTGGATTAAACTAATGCCTCCCAGGATGAACACCACCTGGCGGCACTCAATTATCTGCTTAATGAAGCTGCATATACCCACCTGTACAGCAGCCATCTCTTTTTTTAATTGAGGTAGATAACGGACACACGACATGTTACATTAGTTGCACGTGTACAACATAGTGTGTTTCCACAAGTCTATATGCTGTGTGCACCCAAGTGCAGCTACTGTTCCCATACACCACCACTGATTACACTCCCTAATGTTGTGCCTTTTACCCCATGACTTATTTATTCCCTAACTAGAAGCTTGTAGCCTACTCCCCTTCACCCATTTTGTCTATACGCCCACGCCCACCCCCACCCTCTCCTCTGGCAACCATCACTTTGTCCTCTGTATTTATGGGTCTGTTTCTAAAGCAACTATCTTTAAATTGAATACACAATGGCAAACTGATCCCATGTTTAAAGAACTAACATTTTCCCTTTTGTGGTTCTGACAACTATTGGGTTTAAGTACTACTGCTTCACTGATAAAGACAGTTAAGACTCATTCAAATGATGCTTCCCTCCACCTTAACTGAGGTAATGGTCACCTGGCCATTACAAACACAAGAAAACAAATACCCAAAGTCTCTCCTGAATTCATCGTATAATTATCACCAAAGTAAGTCATGTTTTGAAGCAAAACAAATTTCTTTTTCCTTTGAGATAGACAAAATACACTCTCATTCTTAACCATGCTTTCAGAAATGAAACAAACTAAAACACAGGTCAAGAATTAAACTTTGCTAATGATACTAATCCATATATTATCCAAAATACTTCTTGGCCAATCTCAAAGCTAATTTGAAAAACAAATGAAAACCAACTGCCTCCACTAGCATGATTAGGTAATTAGGGGGAAAATAAATTTTGCACAGTAAATTAAAAGTTTAAATAACAAATACTGAATTATTTGGGAAAATAATATAAATTGAGCTCTACCTGTGAGATATGGCAGGTTTATGGCCATCTTTTAGGCCAGGTATATCCTCGTGCAAATAAGCCAATCCTCTGGCCATGGTTTCTGCAATATGACACAGTTCATTCCAAGAGACCACATTAGCCTTAAGAAAGTCTGATAGTGAACCCTAAAGAAAAGGAGAGGAAAAAAACAACTTATGCTCTGGATAAAAGCTGTATGACATGGAGACTCTCCTCTATACTTTCAAGAGATGGGAGGCAGCATATCTTTACTTTTAGTGAATAATGATATCCAAAAAAGCAATCTTTCTGGAATGGTTCAAGTTTCACAATAGTAAATATCTGACTAGAATGGAATACGTCTAATCTTAAGATGTTAGTTATATCACAGGACTAGGAAAACACAAAATTAAGATATATAAACAACTACATCAGAATCTGCCATCCTTCTGGTCAAGAATTTAGAGAAGTCCAAGAGCCATTTGTATCTAACGATGACACGGATTGCCAAGAAGAACACAATTTCCTATTTCATTAACATGTTATTCCATACTATCTCTAAAAGTAGAAAAATAGCAACTGTGTTTTGGTGATAATTACTCTACAAATTAGTGACAGATAAAGCGGAACACTTGGGTGGCTCAGCGGTTGAGCCTCTGCCTCGGCTCAAGGCGTGATCCCGGGGTCCTGGGATCGAGTCCCACATCAGGCTCCCAGCAAGGAGCCTGCTTCTCCCTTTGCTTATGTCTCCGCCCCTCTCTGTGTGTCTCTTATAAATGAATAAATAAAATCTTTTTTAAAAATGATTAGATAAATCTCCTGACTCTAGTTTTGTCACAAGACTACACTGATTAAAGAGTTGAAGAAACACAATTCAAGCTAAAGAATGAACCACATAATCAAGATGGATCATGAATGGTGGATGAAAATCACAAAGCACCAGCTACACTGAAAGGGCTATTTGTAAGAGGAAAACTGCAGCACCAGAAATAAGGAACAAAAGACTGGTTTTATGAGAGTAGAAGGTTGGGTGAAAAAGGTGCCATCTTTGCTCTTGTATTAAATTATCTTTAAAGGATTTTTTATTTATATGTATTAACTAGCTACAACGACGTACTATTCCCAGAAAAAAATCAGTCTGAGGGATTTGTAGCCAACATTAAGTAGGTAAGCCAGCCCTGACTTTCCTGAGTTAAAATGGAAAGTAGTTTTACCTTTTCATGAAATGCTGTAATTAGCCAAAGATCCACATCAACACTGGTGCCTCGTTTTTCTGCACCAATGAACTGTAGTATGTTCTCATGCTTCATTCCAGGTAAACTATAAACTTCATATTCATTTTGCCATGATTGTTTGTCCTAGAGTTAAAAAGAAAGAATAGTAATGCAAAGAACACAGGCAAATAAACCATATCTAAGATTACTCAAGTAGATTCAAAAATTAAAAATTAAAAAAAATCTACTCAAGTAGATTCTAAGGCTAAATTTAAAATAAATAAAATTTAAAATAAAAATGAAAAAGTTATTTGGTTTGGTTTTGGCTTATTTTTTCATAAAAGAAATCTGACAATAAGGTAACAAATCCATGACAAATGCCTGCCCTGCCCTGTTCCCTCAAACATACTTTTCTGTGTTTCTCATTTGTAAATATAGGAGTTATCATCAGAAATGCTGCACCTCCGTATCTAACAATGGCGACACACTCTACTGACAGTTTCCCTGAGATAAGAATTTCAGGTAGAAGGACTTCATCTCGACAGAAAAAAAATTTTTTTGTTCAAAGACTAACATTACAGCAAACATTCTTAACAAAATGTTGAGACTACCCTACAGAGTCCATAAGAGCACAACAGAGTATAAAAAGGCAATACAATAATTTAAAACACTATATACTCATTTGTGCCTGCAACTGACCCACACCTACTACATGTCTACTTAGAAAAGATTAGTTTCTCTCCACAATGGAAAAATACTGAAAGCAGGAAGCACCATAATAATAATGGTTAGGAACCTTCTGGATACAAACTATCTTAAGAACCTTTGCCAAGTGACATGATCATTCCGTTTCCTCACTAGCAAAATGGGGACTACAGTCTGTCCCACAGGGTTGTTGTATGATACGTACACTGAATGTTGTTTTGTATCTATGGGTAATATATGGGCACATGTTACTGAGTACTCCTATGTAAAGCACCTCTACCTGACAATAAGAAGCACTCAATAAAATATTAGCTACTGCTATTCTTGCTGTTGTTACCCTTATGTTAATATCCAAAGGTCTTTATCTAATTTTTAAGCTTCTTCCCACAATTGAAAAAGAGCCCTGAATTTGCCAATCTTAGCAGAACAGACTAGACTCTTCCTCTGAGAACTATAGTTTTAAAGAATCTGCATCACTACAAAAAAAAAAAAAAAAAGAAAGGTAGTACCCTTCTTCACAGACTATAAGAGGCTTTAGAAGAGGCAAGAAAGATAAAACCTAGGTATATTAAGACAACAAAAACTGATTCTATAACTTTGGAATGAGGAAGATCCACTGTGCAGATACAGTGGTGGAGCCCGCATCACCAAAGCCAACTGGGACTGCAACACCACACAAGGCATTAGCTAGAGGGGGGGCATAAAGCAAGGGACAGAGACGAAGACATCATCACAGATCTATACAACTGATGGACTTGCACAAAACATTAGAGCAGCTCAGAGATGCATGAGACCAGGGTTTTATGAGGTGAGCCCCCTTTAAAAGAAAAGTCAGCAGTGAACCAATTATTCAGAATCCTGATTCACTGCCTCTGAAAATTCACCAACAAAACCTGAAATGATTACATGACCTCTCAAAGTAAGACAAAAAAATGAATCAGTCTGGTAATATATGCTAAACAATTCTAAAACTAGCATGCTGTTCTTTCATTCTTCTCTTTGTTTTCTGTTAATGGGACACTCAAAGTTAACCAATGAAAGTCTGTAACTGGAACCCTCATCTTCACTTGCATTTCCATAGTATTTTTATTGACAAAAGATCTCCTGTATGTTCGTAATTCCACTGCTCCAAACAGACATAATGACTGCTTTACCATGAGTTCCATTCCTCAAATGAGAAGGCAGACAAAAGGGCTAACTCTTTCCTTAGTATCACAGAACCACCCTGAACTGAAACAGTTTGTGTTTTCAGACTGTTGCTGCATTATGATAATTGAGCCAGTTGCATCTTTTACAAAATAGATGCAGATGAAAAGGATGCAATACCATACCTGTATCGGAAATATTTTCACAGCCACGTACTCATTGAGCAGCTGCGCTTTCCATACACAACCAAATCTTCCCCTTGCTTTCACTTCTAATAACTGCAGTGGCTTCAAACCTAGTAATGGAGAAGGTGGGGGTGGTCCTGGGTCCTACAGATAAACAGTAACAGTAGTTAGAAAGCGGCACATGATACAGATCAATGCTAAATATGAGAAGAAATTGTAAGTATACTAAGGAATCAACTGACAGAAACAGGAAACACATACAAATGACACTAACTTCAATCTTGCCAAAATTGAGTTCTCGAGCATTGCTAATCATTTATAGTGATCCTAAGGCGAAGTCACTTGAATTGGGAGTTTTTGTAGTACAGCAGGAGAAATGACCTCAAATCATTTTGAGTCAGTCTCACTAATTGCCTGGACTAAAATTTTCTGTGACCTTTAGGATATTACTAACAGTATTTCAATGGTTTCATCCAGTTGGTACTTCATTAGAAGATGAGGACTTTAAAAAGTGTCGGCAACAGCAAATTATGGCTATGTCTCAAAGGAAAACACTCCTCAAAATCCACTACTTTCTGAAACAATGACTATCTTTAAATCTTTTCTTCAGTAATCTCAGAAATGCACATAGTCATTCTCAAACACACTGCAGATAAGAAGTCTATCAAATACAAAGCACATGAAAGAAATATGTTAACGGTCAGACTGTTCTTTTCATTCTCATTTTTCTACCTATTAACAATCACTTTGCTTATAATTACATCCCATAACTGACCTGAGATAAAAATTATTAGTCTGATTGGCAAAGAAAGTACAAATTATAATCCAGAAAATGAGTGGTCATTGTAGTAGATAAGATAAATGAAAAAGAAGTGTACTGCTATAGTTAATCTTGAAAATGGAGCAAATATAGTATATAAATAGGCGTACATTTATAAAACACAAGGGCATCCTTCCTCTACAGAGCAGAATGGCAACCCCTCATTGGAAGCATTGTATCAGAGTTCAGTATCTGCAACTGAAACAAGATGCAAGAAGCCTTTTGAAAAGCTTCCAGAGAAAGTGTTTAAAGGGCTACATAATGAGTATAACGAAGAACCAAAATTCTGTGGCAACAGTAATAGAGACTGCGACGCTGGGTGGCATCTAAGTCGCTTGGAAACGGTATGTCATCCCTGCATCAACGCATCTCTCTCCCTTGTATCCCCTCTTACAAAACAAAATCCCTTCTCCTACTTGCCCCAAAACTGTTGGTGCTCTGTTCACACATTATTCAGCCCACTCGCGTCATTCAAGATTTGAAAAAGTTGACGTCTGCTTTAGAAAGACCCTCAAAAACAGAAACACTGCACAATATTAAAGAGGACAAAGGTGCAATTTTTTTTCAGGCAATCTTTATAAAATGGCTGGAGAATTCCTATTTTAAAATAAAATATTTTAAAACTAGAAAACTTCTTGTGACTCATTTCAACCTCAGATATTTATTTTTAAAGTATCTACAAAAGTTGCTTTTCCTTCACACATTCAAAAGATGAAAGGTCATAGTGGAGCTAAAGAGTGTTTTCGTTTAAAAGAGTGATGAGTCCAGAAAATCAGATATAAATCTGTGAGAAGTGTGGCCCCTAAAGTTATGATCCTCAGTGGGAAGGGACACAAGAATTCTGGAGAGGTTTTATCACAATTAAACCCACCCTACCTCATTGCTTGACTGGTCACTTATGACTGGTAAGAGATGCTAGTGACAGGAGTATGCTGCTGCTGGGGATGTGGAAATGGGAGGGAGAAAGGTAGAAAACCAGCTTTGTGGAGGCAAAGGAAGTCATGCACAAAGTCCAAGAATTATTAGATAACTGCATAAAATAACTATGCTGACAGGAGAAGTTCAATCTGAAATATTTGAATAACTACGAAGTTAAAAATCAAGGATTCCCCCCTTCTTTAGAATGAAGTCATAAACGTCAAGCTTTCAAAGCAAGGTTACCAAAAACTAAAGTATGCAGATAAAAGCTGAAAGCTGAAGAGGCAAAATAACCAGGTAAAAAATAAAATGGCTCTTAAGCATTAAGATTTTTAATGACTTTTATATAAATTGATAAGATCTTTCAGTAACATACAACATTACCCATTCTCTGCTCTAAAGTGTACCAACCACACAGAGAGGATTCAGTCTATAATACGGGATTCAGAGGACTTAATCCACATCTCAAATTAAGACTATGTCAGCAGTCCAAAATATAATTTTAATACAATGCTAACCTTAATTTAGGAAACATACAATAACTTTCACTGTCTATATTTAGACGAAAAAGATCTCTGAATACTTTTCAAATGCACAAATAAACTTCAAGGTTCCCATAAGTTTCCAAGTCTTTGGCAAGTTTCTAAGCTATCATCATCAGTAAAAAATCTTAGACCACTATCCTAATGGTATTACCATTATTCAACCTTCTATCACAACAGCCTGAAAACAGATTGTTACCAAAATTACTTACAAATAAAAAGTTTACAGTTATGAAAAATACTGGTGAATTTTTAAAGTGTGAAGGAAAGGACTACAAAGGCACATTCCTATAGAATATCAAAGCTTTTAGAAATGGTATGATTTTTAAATAACATTCTATAATACTTAAAAGGTAAGCCTCAAAAATGAGTAACTAAAATATAGATAATAACTCTGTATATAAAATACATAATGACAATTAAGATACCTTTTTGCTTTTTTAATGAAAAATTACTAGAATGTTCTATGTCATACTTTTCAGCTCTTCATTAAAACTTATAGGAAGCTTTAACTACATCTCTAATATCTGGCTTTTACTTATCAGCTGAGAATATTGGAAATTATTTGCAGTTTATGAGCATCATCATAATCTACCCACAAAAAGTCAATGCAGTTTACCCTTGAAAGGTATGGGTTTAAACTTGAGAAGTCCACTTCTATGTGCATTTTTTTTAAACAAATACAATACAGTACTGTAAACGTATCTTCTCTTCGTTAGGATTTCAACATTTTCTTTTCTCTAGCTTACTTTAAGAGTATACTATATTATACATATAACATATAAAATACATGCTAATCAAGCATTTGTGTTAGTACTCACAAAACTTAGTAGTTTTGTTTTGGGGGAGTAAAAGTTTATACATAGGTTTGACTGTGCACAGCATCAGCACCCCTAGGTCCTGCATTGTTCGAGGGTCAACTGTACTTGATTCTAGCAATAAAGAGTTACACCTTGAAAATGTATCAACCCCTGGGGAGACAAATTTGAACTTGGACTTCATAATGACAGCAACATTCTGATATTATCATAAAACATGACTTTGCCCTGCTACACAGAAAATCAGCTTTGGGGGATCAATGGTAAGGACCATGGAATTCCTGAAAACTTTTCCTAAGTCTCCAGTTGTCTTGCAATCCCCAAGCTATTCTGCACAGTTAAGAACACATGAAGTAGAACATGGTTCTGATTACATCTCGTTTACCCATCTGTATATGAAAACTATGGCATCAGAAGACATCACGTTGAGAAATAACAATGGCAATCACTGAAAACCATGCCCCCATCCCAACACCACTACCCAACAGAATTAATATAATCAAGACCACAATTAATTAGCAGAAGTCAAGAGCTGCTACGCAGTCTGATAATTTCATTTCTTCCGAGTTCTCAAATGAGAAGGGTGAATTCTAATCTAAAATAGAGCCTTCAATCTCTAGAGAGCAAAAGATCAACTTAAACTTCTCTAACTAGCCCATTTGCTAAGGAGGCTAAAGATGAAAGAAACTATCTGAAAATACAGATTTCACATTAAAGGATAATGGGTTTCACCAGAGAGTCAGCTCCTGGTAAAAATGAACATATGCTGACATTTAAGCTAGTGACATACTAGCCATTAGGTGTTAACATCTAATCAACTAAAATCGCTGTTTCTACATTCCAACTCAGATAAGTATAAATTCTGTTAACAATTCTTTGAAAACCAAAAACTATTATAATATGTAGCAAATCAATCATGTTTTCAATACTAAAAGTGGTAAAAAAAAAATATATAACATAAAGGATGCACAATAAAGCAACAACAACAAAAATCTAAGAACAAAATGTTTAATATGCATCCACAAAAAGTTCCACAACCATAAAACAAACATCAATGCATCTTACCTCTATCATTATATGAAAGGCGTGCTTGTGAAGAAAAAACACAGGCAAAAGAAATTACGATTTATATCCAGAATGAAATGAAAAATGACACATCAGTTACAAAAGTGAAGGAGGGAGAATAATGATTTAGCTTTTCAAAAGTTGGCAATGATCCAATGTATCATATTTTTAAAATAAGAACTGAGAACACTTTCCTTATAAACAGAGGAAAGTAATATCAAACAAACAAAAAACTTGGATATTACCTTTCAGATTAGGGATGTTATTGTGTAGATGACTCTAGTATGACCCCAAATTACCTGATCCAATGAACTTCAAGCTAGCAAATAAACTACACCAACTTCTTAAATAATCGTTACTTGTTTTTCTAAGAAGTTCTAGAGTCTAAACAGGAGGAGTAAAACAAACGGAGAAAATACGGGGTGGAATTGGCTTCTGGACACCAGAGGGCAGTATTGCCTTTAACAAAGACTAGAAGCAGCACAGAAAAAAATTTTTTATGTAACTAGACTAAGTTCCTCAGCCCACACTCTGGCAGTTTTGTTAAGAATCTCTAAAACCTCCTCTTTCTTGAACTGCTTCATTCCCTTTTCATGGAAGAGAGTAGAATCATAATATAAAAATGTTTCTAGTGTCTGTGCGTGCAACAGAAACAATATACTAGGGGAAGAAAACAAGACAGGGGAAGAATAAAAGAAGTGAGAATTAAGTAGAACATATGACAGGCCAGGCCCATTGCTGACTTAGCCACAGTGAGAGTGAAGAAGTCAAGCAGTGATGGCCCTGGGAACAAGTATCCACACATATTTTTCAGTCTGAGGACACTCAGATACTGATAGAGAACAAGATTTTCATTTTCCCAGTCATCCTAAAATAGTTAAGGGCCTAAATTTAAAAGTAAAAGAAATATGGTCACCAGTGTAAAAGGAGGCTTCAAATCTCTCCAATAACTGAGTATTTATGTGCCCTTTCCAATATTTCTACAATATTTATACAGAGAATAGCACTGACAAAAAAAGATTTGACAACTCATTTATCTGTACCAGTAGCTTAACTAGTTTTGCTTCCTTCTTGATTTTCTCCTGCGATAATGATTCAGGATTATTTAGAATTCATCTAAAAGGCTTAGCTAATCCTACTATCAAAACATCTTATCAGTACTCCAGAGTAAAATTCATCCCTTGAAAGAAATAC
This sequence comes from Vulpes lagopus, assembly GCF_018345385.1. Lineage (NCBI taxonomy): Eukaryota > Metazoa > Chordata > Mammalia > Carnivora > Canidae > Vulpes > Vulpes lagopus. The sequence goes on along the minus strand of NC_054847.1, from coordinate 29,557,065 downwards.
ATGCCAAATGAATAACCAGACTTCAGCTTCCCAAGCCCTAGTATCTCTCAGGTTTTGTTTTCATTACAGGTACTTTGGAGATAAACCTGCCACTATAATCACACTATTCAAGGAGGTGCTATCCATGCATCTTACCAAAAAGTGTATTTTTGCTCAATATACTTCTCAATAAATGAACATCAGATTAAGTCAGAGAATGATCAAGCTAAACAAGAGACACCAAGAACAGGCCTCAATGTGTAAAGTATGTTACAAAACAAGAGTCAAAACAGAATTCAAAAAAATTAAATCACTGAAATACATGGATAAAAAGTAACCAAATAAAACCATCAATTCACAACATGGAAAATGAAACTTGAGTATCATGCACTGTAACTGGAGATAACAGTGAAAACCAAATCAGCACATTAATGTCAAGAAATTAGGCTGCCGGATGAGAAAGAGACTTGCTGCTTATTCCTTAAGGAGTAAAGAAATTTAACTATACTGCCAAACATCAGAAAAGAATGAATAGGACTTCTCCATTCCCTCATCAAATCTTTCCTGAACGCCTAGTTGTGCCAGGCACTGACTACCCCGGGTGGGGGAAAGAAGATGTATCAAAGACCCCATGCTAACTGAATGCACGATGATAAAATAAGAGCACTAAAAAGGAATTCAGTCCCTTGAGCAGGTACCTGTAAGGTGAACCTGGACTTCCACTGGCATGATAAATAAGAGGATTTTCCCAAGGAGAGGACCACTGAAAAATGAGGTAAGTACTTGAGGGAGACAGATTAGGTAGAAAAATGGTACTGGGTTACATCCTAAATTTCTGACTTGTGCCACCAAATGCTGTACTCATTCTATTTAACTGAGAACCAGGCTCAGAGAGATCATTACCACAGGTTGTTACATGCTTGGAGACATCCAAGTGCCGATATTCAGTAGGCAGTTAGACGTACAGAACAGGAAATACGGATTTTAGTTCATTTATATACTATAAACAAACAAACATATATGACATATATTATTAATTTTCCCTTATTTAATATTTAAACCATACTAAGATTTATATATATGTACGTATTTTTTGTTAACTCACTAAATAGTTTCTTTGGACTATCAAGAAGAATTAAGGACCACCCCCCACTCACCCAAAGTATTTGAAAACTGACAAATTCTGAATTTGCCTCATCTTAGTCATCTAATTATCTCATGCTTTAAGAAATTTCACAATTGCTAATTTTAAAAAAAGACTATTGCCAGGCAGACTGAAATAGAATCTATAAAGAAATAATATAGTGTGTGTATCAGAACAAATGCTTCTGAGCTAGGGAAAGCAAGACATTATACATTAACAAATTCAATAATATTGATACTGCCAAATGCACAGCCATCATTCTATCCAATTAGATCTTCCAAGTTCCATTGTGATATACCAACTCCTACTACCTACTGTTTCTCTCCTCTAACTCCTGAAAGCAAAGCAAAGACAGACCGAGGTGGATGAAATAGGATTCTGAAAAAGTTGCTTAAGAAGAAGGCTGCTTCTCAGGGTAGCTAGCAATGGGGTTTAAAAGTCAGAACAAGATGTGAGGGATATGCATTCTTCTGGCCACTGCTTAGAAGCATAAGGTTTATTACCGAGGACAGAAGAAATTTTATTTTTATTTATTTTAGCATTTGTATTCTGCATGTAAGGCTGAAAAAAAGGAAAAGGATTATGCCATACATTATATAAATTGTGATGTAGTGAGATGGTTATCAACAAGGTTATATATTATTACAATAAAAACTTCCTGCAATGTAATTTACATACTCTGATCCCTCTTTATCCTACTTTAAAGTAGTTTTTTACGCCCCCCTCCCACTAATATTTACTAAAATAAACCATTCTATTAAAATTACTTCAGTGAATAATCATCCCTGGGTCTAAATGCCCAGACTTTACCTCTCAGCAGACTGATACTAGGCCAAGACACTTCATGTATCTGTGCCTTGATTTTCTTATCTACAAAATGGACTTAATAAAACAGAACCTATATCATGGGGTGTTGAAAGTTTAATCGGTATAAAGTGCTCGTTGCAATCCTTGACAGAGTACCCAAAATGCAATCTTTTATTGAACTAATTTCAAAGTCTCAACATATAAATATATATATCTACAATGGCCTCCATAAATATACCTTTTGAGTACAATTTTGAAGTTGTTATTCTATCAGCAATAACAGCTAACATATCTTGAACACTTAACATTAGGTAGGCACCTCACATGTGGCTCCCAGTCACTCCAAACTGGAGTCAGGCATTTCTCCTCTCCTCCTCCTTTGACCAAAATTGTTGAAGCAACTCCCCTCTTTCTTTACCTTTCATCTCTAAGCTGCAAAGTCAAATGACCAACCAACCACTAACCCATTTTTTATCTACATATGAAGTATGGGCTTCAAAACAGCCAGCAAGGACTGTCCCTCTGCTGCTTATCACTATACATCAGCATGATGCCTGGCACACAGCAGCCACCCAAGCATTAGGTGAGTGGTTAAGCTAAAACAAAACAAACTGGAACACCCGCTAGCCTATGTGATACAAACAGCTTTCACTAACAAATGGGCTTTTTCATTTTATTATCTCAATTGACAGAAGATTTTACAATGATGAAGTAGCTAGGAATGAAGGAAGAAGAGATCTACAATGAGGTCCAGGAAATAAAAAATTAAGAGAAAAGCAAAGTCACTTCTTCCTAGCTTCCACCTCACTCGACAAGAGAGAGGAGAAATTATGTACTCTGGTCTATATGCATCAGCCCTATTTGAAAACTGGAAGATGGGACCCTCTACAGTCCAAAGGAAAACTGAACTCAAAGTTTTAAAAATTCAGTGGAAGTCATCTTTAAGTAAGTGCTTTCATTGTTAACTTTAATATATAGCTAAACTTGTTTTAGGCTTTGGATAAAGCTTTTAATCTTTTTTTTCCTTCTCCCCTTTCTTTCCTTTTTGCTTTTGGATATGGAATTTCAGTGTATCTCCAAGTGAGCCCGTTCATGCATTTGTTAAGTAAAACAGCTCATACGCCTAAGAGTAATTTTTTTAGTAAAGCTGCAAGTCTACAAATAATTTATGACACTTCTCCCCAAAATCAGTTTAGAAGTATACATAAAGTTGTAGTAGAAGTTGCAACAAAAATAATCACACATAAAGGTGAAACAGACTTTTGTAGTAGCTCTGGACTATTTCTTTGGCATCTACAAAAAAAAAAAAAAAAAAGCCCAATGCCAAGACAAGAGCATTATATCACCATACTTTAAACATGCTAAAATAAGACAGTTAAAAATATTCGTGAAATGTGGGTTCCAGGTCTTAGCAGAAACCTAACTAACACCAACTCTAGGCTAATAAAACATCAAGTTTTGATATTTCATGAGCATACATTAAAGCTACAGTAAATTTCACTTAAGAACACATCATTTAATCAGAATGAGATTGAAAAGAATTGAGCTGAAAAGCTATCCACAGTATACTGTTAAATTAAAAGAAACCAATTGTGAAATAACATTCTATAGTTTATAAAAGGGGAAAAAAGCATATATTCAAACAAATGAGATCAGAAAAAGGTGTCAAAGGATACATTCCAACCTGTTAAAATTGATTATCTCAGGAAAGTGATAAAGGAAAAAAAAAAAAAGGAAGAACAAATGGCTCTATCTCCTTTCTTTTGCACACTTCCTTCTGTATAATTTGTCTTATTTTAACAGGCAAGTGTTTGGAATTAATTCTTAAAAAGAAAAAAATTTAAAGGAAAGAGAAAGTGAGTCAACCTATTTCAAGATGTGCTTCTCTGGGTATGATACTCATTTTGCAAGTATAACTTAATATTAGCATATTAATACTCATTCAATTTTAGTAAATTTCTCCTGCATCCTCCGCCAATAAGTAAGCAGTACCCTTTCCTAAACTGACTTGGCTGAATGATGCTACGCTACCCTTTCGGTAGCTTATTAATTTTAAATGGGTACATACACAGACTCATGTTCAACAGGAAATCCTACACAGCATTTTCACAGATGGCTCGGTTTCTCGGTGGACCGTAATCTGACATAGCATGAAAGGACAACCTGTTATTTACTTTAATATTAAGGTCAGCAGTATTATTTTGTATACCCCAATCAGTATCCCAAACATCTGAAAACCTTTACTCTTTATCAGACCAAAATCTAGACAAAATGTCACGATGTAAATAACTGAAGAGACTGATGTCTTTAAGCAAGCATTACAGTTGCAATACTATAGTGCTACTTATATAGCCTTTAAAAATGAACAGGAAGTTGATTTCATACCTTTTTAAAGGTAGGTAATTTCTAGGCTCTAAAATCCACTTTCTTATCAAGTGTTTTTCATCAGCACAAATATAGATCTAATTTATTAACAGGAAACTTCAGCTCTCATATGTTTTTGAGAGCGATGCAAACACTTTTATTGAAACCACATTAACTCTAACCACGGTAAGACTTCTTAATCAGAGTCGATGCATCCATTCCCTCATATTCTTGACTCACCGGCACTAGAAAAACCAGTTTGTGTTCAGTTTACTCACTGTGGGTTAAAAGAGCAAATTCCTACGTGTGAAAAGCCAGTTTCAGCACAGATAAAAGAAAAGGACCTAGGGGATGCAAATTTAAAAGATGCTTCAAGCTTGTGATTCCAGAAAGAACTGAATACTGGCATCGTCTTACAAAAGCCTGAATACTTCAACTTATTTTACCCTAAAGAAATATGGCCTCAAGATTTATCTTAAAACTAAGCCATCAAGCTTTTTATTAAATGAATCCCTGGGCATGCTACAATTATCATCTCAGTATAACTCTAAATGCAACAAAGTCAAATTCAGCAATTCATCACTTACCAAACGGTTCTACACACAAACACCGGGTGAATCCAGTATGATTACAACACACAGCTGGTCTTCAAGGGGCTTACAGTCAAGTGGGAGACTGGAACATGTACACAAATGACTAGAGCCTCTCTCAATTGGGGTTATTCACCTGAATCACACGAGACGGAAACTGATTGCAGCACTATTTTCTCAATTATTTCAAGGGCAGTACATTACTAATACCATTCTAGATGAATATAATGGACGGCTTAGGGTGTAGTGAGAGGAAAGAATAAAAAAAGTAAATGCATGGAAGTACAGAAGGCTCCCATGTCATACTCTCAACTTTGTATTCTTTGCCATGGATCAATGAAAGCCCTCAAATAGTTTTAAAAACAGAAGGAAGATAATCAGACATGTAAAATGCTATTTTACAGCGATAATATAGATGGAGAGAAAGAAGACCAGCTATGAGATTACAGAAATAATCTCAGCCTCAGATGTAATAATGTCCTGAATTACAAGAAGGATGACATTAGTCTCCTAATCAAGAAGGACAAAAAAAAAAAAAAAAATGAATGGGACTTAGTAAATGACAGGGCCTAAAGAGGTAGTAGTTGTCTCCCAGGCTTTCATCCAGAGTGATGGGGAAGACAGTGTCAGAAACATAATAGTTAGAAACATGTATTAGAAACATAATAATTACAGGTTATAAAGAAAGAAACAAGGCTTCAAATAAAAATAAAAACAGCAAAATGACTTTCTCCATGACTCTAACTATGCTAGATTTGAGAATTAATATTTTTTACTGGTTACTAAGAACCATAAGACCAGATTTTATATCATGTAGATCTCCAGATCATTTCTTCACAATAAAATACAAGACTAGAAGAAATTCTAACTTGGTGTCTTAGAAATAAAGAATCCCACAATTTAGCTGTCAGAACTAGCTTAGTAAGAAGATATATATGGATATCTCATGTCCTCCAGGATGCCAATGAGAAAAAAGACTGAGATCAGACCAATGAATGATCACAGTATATATAACTTCAGCTTGCTCCATGAGATTCACTATAAATTCTCTTCAAGTACAGTTCTTATTGTAGGCATGACTTGTCAATAAGATGTTACCACAATGAGACTAATGCCATACAACAGACCAGTTCATTCACAAACCAGCCTTCAGCCTTTAGCCAAAGCTTTAAAGAAAAGTTTCCCCAAGAAAAGGAATGAAAAATTTCACGTCACTAAGTGTTTGAAGAATTGGAGGAAAAATGTTTCAGAAATCCACAAGAATATATGATCTTTTCTTAAGTAGCCTTGGAATTCAGCTTTGAACATGGGGACATGAATATGGAGTGAAATACAGAAATCAAGACCTTAAGACTTCGAACGTGTGTCTCCCTCACTCCTCACTCCTATTCCTCGTAAAAGTCTTGAGTATCAACTCAGAAACACAGGAATCCTTACCTACAACCCAATCATGCTAACAAACTTTATTCTAAAATGTGCTAAAGAATGTTTTAATGGAAAACACTTGAATATGCTCTTGTATATATCCATGACTTTTCCTTTTTGTCTTATGTGAAACAGTGTGGTATTATTACTCATTTTAGTAGTCAAACTATTCAACAACCGAAGTAGGAAAATAAATTAGCCTATACAATGCTTTTGAAATGGCAGAGATATTTACTGAATTATCTAAAGCACCAGAGACACCAGCTTTTGCGGGGGGGGGGGGGGGGGGGGGAGAAGAAGAAGAATAGCATAAGCAGTAAGAAGAGTAAAGCTTTACTGCCAGTCCTTGGTTCAGATTCCAGCTCTGACACTTGTGAGTCTTGCTATGTCTCAATTTCTTTATCTATAAAATTGAAATTAAAATTACATAAACCCTGTGAGGTAAAATCAAATGAGTGCTTTTCACACCTGGCTGTTCACAATCACCTTGGAAACTTATTAGAAACATATCATCTTAGGCCCCACTCCATACTTACAGGGCTGTGGCCCTGGAGTTTGTATTTTTTAACAAACTCCAAAGATGAGCCTTATATATCAGTCACAATTTAGAAATCATGAGAAAAAATTATGTATTTTATGTTTTTACATATTCTTATATAAAACTTAAGTATTTATGCATATGTGTAACTTAGCAGTGCCCTAGTACACTGTAAGAGTTCAATAAATCCTTGCTGTTGTTTTCAATAATTATTATCAATAATTATTTTGAAACTGGAGATAAAACTTGAGCATTTTTAACAAAATGGCCACTAATCAGTGTTGTAGAACCTCTCACTAAAAATGATACTTAAGGCATGACACTATACTTTTGAGACACAGTGAGAGATGACATAAATGAAATTTCCAAACTGATGACAATCCCTCTTCCACAGTTTATTTTGCCTAACAAAAGCTTGACCATTCCAGATCATTCCATCACAAAATCTTAAATCTAGTTCTCAGTTTTCAGTAATTCATGTAGTGTATGCAAAGTCACCACAGAGCAATCCAAATGCTAAATAAATGTGTACAATAATACTAACCTGGTAACAAATAATCTAAAATCCAGAAATGGATATTCATTGGAGACTCCTGGTTCTCGGTTACTTAAAAACAATAACTGCATCTTTCCATTTTAAAAGTCTAACCCCTTAAATTAATTAGCATTTCTAAGTAAAGTGGCCTCATGTATAGGATACTGAGCCCTTTCTTAAAAAGTCCAACCGTAACTTTGTGCCAATATTATATAAATATCAATGTTATCTATAAGAATACATTTTTATTTTTAAAGTTCCGTTAAAAAACTTAAATTATTTTTCAATTCAGTTTCTAGTTTTCTTCTATTATATCACAAATCTAGGGTAAATTCAGACACTAAGTACTAAACACTCTTTCTAGAAGAAAGAAAAATAGAAATAGAAAAATAGAAATAGAAAAAGAAAAATAGAAATCAAAAAATAGTTACCACCAAAGGCAGATAAAGTGGATCCTATGGCCATCTGGAATAAGCTACATCTGTTTATTAGGCAGCGAAATTTTTATTTTAAAATACTTTCAGAGATAATTTTTAATAAATCCACAAGTTGGTTACTAAGGTTTAAAAGTTAAAATATTTCAGCTGCACAAAACAGTGTTTACCTAATTTACTGAATAAGGTATTTTACCTTTGGGTTTATTTCTCCATGTATACATCTTACAAAGATTATGTGGATCAATAACCTAATGCTAACAGATTGCTGCCAAGTACTGAGAAAGTAGTATGTTATGTAAATAAAGCTTACAGAGAAGAAGTTGTTTTGGTCATTAAATTATAGGACTTTACCATTCTTCTACCAAGTTTTAACCATTAATCCTAGTATTAGAGTAACAAAGTTAAACCACAGATCCAAAAGGCCAAGGTAATCTGATTTTAAGAGTTAAAAGAAACACAGTTAAAACTAGAGTTTGAAGATGTCGCAAACAAGTATAACTACAATTTTCACACTTCCTGAGTCTGCAGAATATTAACTACTTATATTAAAAGAACTTGTAAACCATGTACCAGTACCAACTGTCTACGTGATAGAGAAAGAGGAAAATTTCATGAATTTAATCTGATTACCCACCATATCTATAGTTTAAGGTAGATTAGGGGTCAGGAGAGGGAGCATTGAGGGCACTGAAAAAATTTTTAGTATTAAAAAAAAAGCTTTTTAGTTTTCAGTACACACTTGATATGCTGCAAATAAAAACAATAACAACAAAAACACTTGAACTACTACTAATAAATGATGAAAAGCATTGCTCATCTGCTCCTCTTCCCAGAAACATTTTTTTGTATATAGCTTCCTGATGCCTTTGTGAAACCTCCTTTTCCACACTTTCTGGATCACCTTACTAAAACTCTCCTTATGGTTAAAAGGATATTTTGGCAAGTAGTCTTGAAAAAGGCAAAAAAAAAATTAAGGAATGGAAGAAAGAATAGAAAGGAAAGGTTATGATATCACTTATCCATCAATTACTTCTCAAGAAACAAAGCTGGGTAAATCTCACACTTGAAAGTATTACAATGACAGTGAAACTGTCCAAAGAACAGAATACCCTTTGTTCTACTTTACCTCAGCTCCAAAGTGAGAAAAGTTTAGGACACAACAAATTACTAAGTTTGGAAAATTAGCTATAGTTGCCATAACAATAAGCATTCAAAAAGTAACACCAAAAGAAAATGATTTATAGCAACCCAGTGGGTTTCACCACAGTAATAGTTCTGTAAAATATACAACTTAAAACAGCACAAGGTACAAGACAACTTACTTGAGTTGGAACAAGTACAGGAGGGTAGGCCATCTTATGATGCCTATACACCCAAAATGCACAAATAACAATCCCCGCAATCAACATAAGTGGCACCAAGGAATAGAGCAATATGTTGTAATAGGGTGGCTTAGGTGTAACTGGGTTCGAAGTAGCTGTGGAAAATGGAAGGAAAAAAACAATTCAGATTTGGTCTACAAAAATCCACAATAAGTATTTATTGATTTATAGCATCAAATTTTAGGAGAAAAACAAGAGTAGGAGAAGGTAGGAGTAAATTATTCCATCAACACAAAATATGTTTTGCTTTCAGTGTACTAGTTGAAGAGATCTATGTATTTTCCCTGTGAACTTACGCTGTGTGACTTCCATCTCCGGAAAATAAGAAAACCTTTCATTACACATATTGCCCTCACAGCAACAAAAATACACTTCAGGGCTGTCTTTTTTTTCTATACAATCAGTCCTATAAACAAACAGAGGAGAAATCATTAAAAAAATCAACATTAAACTGAATCTACAGTGGGTATTTTTCTAAAATTCTTCTCAGAGATAAAATAATAGAAAAGTCATTCATGGTCAACTTAAAAGATTTTTCTTAATATCCAATGATCAATTCTTAAAAGCCAAAAAACATTCCAGTAATCCTTTTACTAAATCTCACTTAAAAACAAAAACCAGCTGCTTTTACAGCAATGACACTAGCTTCTTGAGGCCACTGCTATGACCTTAATCTGGTTTTAAATCATCAATCTAAGGCAACTATGTTTCTTTAATTATTAGAAAAGTGTAAAAAGGAACATAGAGCCAATGAAGAAATTTGGCTTACGAGTGCTTTCTCTTACAGGACATAGAGCTTTCCCATTGCATTAATTAAAATGCTGAACACTATAAATAAAACTATGTGTATGTGTATACACCAATACCCATATATACATATATGTTTATATATAAATATACACACACACAAAATGACCTAAGTTCCTTTCATGGCAGGACCTATCTCAACATCACAGACCCAAGCTAGGTTTGGGAATTAACAGTATCATTTTTTGGAGTAGATTTAAATTCCCTAAACACAATGAGCAAGGGTAAGATAACCAACAAGTAGAAAACAATATGTAACAAGATATAGAACCTAATAACTCAAAAACTGATATGAGGTTGACTGGGGAGCTGAGGAGATAGGGATTCAGCCACTAGAACAAACCCTAATCAGCCAATAAATAGGCATACCTGTTTGAAAACAAACAGATAACAACAACAAACCTTTAAATATGCTAATAAACATCAGGTAAATTTAAAGACATATTCTACAAACTGCAAACTTTTGTGATGGCTGTTAGAATAATAAGGTTGAATTTAAAATGGAAAGCTTAAGAAATTTCAGGGAGAAGCCTGTTTTAACAAAATCAAACATTAAAATTAAATCTACACCAATTCTATTTAATAGAAAGTAAAAGACAACTGAAAGCTAAATCTTAAGTTATAAAAAATATATGTTTAAAATCTTAACATTTAGAATCATGCCTCAAATTATAGGAGGGGAAAATGATTACTCAGCCAAATTAACTCAAAAAAGTACTTTTCCCTATCCAATTTCATTCTTTGTATCATTGTCTTTTCTCCATACTTGGTATTTCTTGAATCTTTTCTTTTTCTTTTTCCTTCTCTTAACTATCAGGTGAGACGAACAGTAGTTTTTACTACAAAAAGAACAAGGATCTCTGGTTTCAACTAATTAATAAAAGATAATTTGGAAAAAATATTTTCCCCACTTTTTTGGAGATAAAACTGACATAGCACTACATTAGTTTCCAGTATACAACATAAATGGTTTCATATTTATACATATAGTGAAATGATCACCACAATAATATAATGTCCAACATCACACATAGTTAAAAATTCTTTTTCTTGTGATGAGAACTTTCAAGATCTACTCTCTCATCAAACCACCTGGGTGGCTCAGTTAGGCATATGACTGAATTTCAGCTGAAATCTCAGGGTCATAAAATCAAACTCCTCTCTCTCTCTCTCTCTCTCTCTCTCTCTCTCACTGCCCCTCCCCAACCTCCTCTCTCTAAAAAAACAAAACAAAACAAACAAAAAAAGACAGAAGAAAAATCTACTGTCTTATCAACTTTTAAACATACAATATACACTACACATTAGGTGAGATCATATTGTATTTGCGCCTTTCTCTATACAATTAATTAATTTCACTTAGCATAACATCCTCTATGTGTGTATGTGTTTGTGTGTGTGTACACACCACATTTTATTTATCCATCAATTTACACTCAGGTTGCTTCCAATCTTGACTATTATAAATAATGTTGCAATAACCATATGGATGTATGTATCTTTTTACAAGTTAATATTTTCATTTCCTCCAGATAAATTCCCAAAAGTGGAATTGCTGGATCATAGGGTAGTTTTATTTTTTGAGGAACCTCTATCCTATTTTCCTAGTGGCCCTACTTACCTTTCATAAAAGCAAATATCACTTGATGATCACCTCTATTAATGAGAGGCCAAGAATCAGAAATGCAGCTAAAATGTGTAATTACAGAGAAATAATCCCTGGAAAATCCACAGATTTAGAAGTATACCCTAAATACTACAATACCGTGTGTGTGTGTGTGTGTGTGTGTGTGTGTGTGTGTGTGTGTAAGATTTTAATTTCTCATGAAAAATTAAGATAATTCCATTTTCATGGGCTTATTCAACAATTTTGCTATTAATGACATATGGCTGGAGTGCCTGGGTGGCTCAGTCAGTTAAGCATCTGCCTTGGGCTCAGGTGGTGATTGGTCCTGGGTCCTGGGATCAAGCCCCACGTCAGGCTCCCTGCTCTGAGTCTGCTTCTCCCTCTCCCGCTGCAACTCCCAATCACTCCTATGCTCGCTCATGCACACTCTGTCTCTTTCTGCAATCTCTCTCAAATAAATAAATAAAATCTTTTTAAAAAATCACATGTGGCTAATCAACCACACGTTCATGATTATCAATTGAGCCTCTTGAAAGTGGATAGGCCAACTATCTAGGGTTCCATGAGTGTATCAGTATTTTCTGGCTCCAAAATGTCTGTTTCTCTAGGACTCTGCAGCCTCTGCCAGTCATCAGTACCCACCCACAGTGGAAATCCGGGGGCCCAGGCAATTTAAATGATCGCCCATTATCTATAGGATTCCTTATAGAAAGATCACAGGTAGTCAACAACATCTCTACTGTAGCTTACTTCCAGTACAGAATAAAACAATTTAAGCAAAATCTTTTAAATAAAATGTAGCTTTCTACGAGGACTCTGTTAGTACTGATGTAATTCTGAACGTCAAGTTAAAATGTCTCTCGGGGGTAAAGAACAAAGGCCTACTTTGCAAGAAAAAAAAAGGAAAAAATGCAGGAAGATCAATTTCTTCCAGATACATAAAGAGGGAAACTAAAAGGAAATTAAATACTATGATTAAGCTTTACTTTTTTTGAGGACAGAGGATAGATTTTCAACAGATACACTGTCGTTTAAAGCAATTTTAGAGATCCTTTTTCTTTAAAATTGACATTTAAAAAGTTTATCATTCCAATAACAGAAGGGAAAAAATGGTCGTATCTATAGTTCTCACTACTTGGTAGATTATTCAAAGTATATCAAAGATAAAACATAAAAATGCCATATTTTATTACTTTAAAACACGTATCTTGTCATTAGAGCATGTTATAACGGCCTTCATAATCCCATATTAAAAAAGAAACATTTAAGTGAAAATACATGCATTGATCTTTCCCCCTTTAAAAAGGGAGCACGTGTGTGTGTGTGGGGGGGGGGGTGGTTATTCAACATTCTCATAAAACAATAAAATGTTTCCTTACCTGTCATAACAGTTGATATCATCCAGCCAACAACCTTGCTTCACTATTTCAATGGAACCAGAAATATTCTTCCAGGTAGCAAAACAATGTCGCCTTTTATCTTTGTCACCATAACAGGGTTCAACACCAGTTCGATTGGTTCTATCTCTCTCCCAATTAGCATTATAGAAAATACACTCCTGAGTTTCTGATCTACCAAGTATAGCACCTATAAGACAATAAAACAACAACTTAATATAACCGTATTGGCTCTTAAGAGATTGTCTCACCATATACCAACCTCAGATATTCCTAAAATGTCAGTGACTTACGGTCTCCCACTGTGTAACACTGGGTTTAGGTTTCCACATCAATCTCTGTACTCGAAGTATAATACACAGAACAACAGAAAGTGACCAAATGTATCACAAGATTTCTCTGAAAAAAAAAGTTTTATTTAAGAATGTCCTTGATGAAAAGCTGTAAAATTGTTAATTTAATTAAATCTTGACCCTGGAAAGATTTCTTTTCCAAGGTGACAACATAGGAGCTAAGCAAAAGCACTTCTGCTGCACAATGAAGCACAATGGTCGCCTCAAGAAAAAGCCTTTGCATGACTGAGCTGGTAATTAACCCAGTAGTGGTTATTCAGACTTGGGTATCTGACACACAAAAGTTCTCAAAAATGAACCAACTAACCCTCCAGAAAAACAACTAACATTAAACAATGTCAATGATAAATTTGATCCTTCAAGCAAAAAAAGAAGTGTGAAAATTTTGTGTCACCACCGTTAGCCTGACACTTTCCCACTGCCTGGGTGGCTCAGCTGGTTAAACATCCAACTCTTGATTTCTAGTCAAGTCATTTTTCAGAGACATGAAATCAAGCCCTGCTTTGGGCTCTGCCCTGTACACAGAGTCTGCTTAAGATTCTCTCTTCCCACCCCATCTCTGCCCCTCCCCTACCCCTACTCAGACATGCATGCGTGAGCACGCTCTCATTAAAAAAAAAAAGAAGAAGAATTCTCTCATGAGATCAGTGGTGATAGTGATACGTGTAACTTTTAAATACTGAATAATGAAATGTGTCAATAGTAAGTCTACATAATTCAGAAAACCATATTCTCTAATTGAATTATGTATGGTGTTATAAAAGCATTTGTAAGTTTAAAAAAAGCCATTTGATGTTTAAGATAGTCTCACAGATTTTAATGTTACAGAGGTCAAAATATTCATTAATGGTTTCAGATTCTGCACTGTAAAATTAGCTTTTAAAAAACTATCTCTTACCATATATGGAAAAACAAGGTAGTGGAATACCCAAAATAATTCTGAAAAAGATATACAAAGGAGAATGCATACTAGTGGTTTTCAAGATTCACTATAAAGCTTCAGCAATCAAGACAGTGTGGTCTTAGCGAAAAGACATATGCTTCAATGGGACGCAACAGAGGACCCAGAAATAGACCCACACATAATATTCAACTGACACAACAGCAAAGGTGCCAACACATTTTGATAGAGAAAACATAGTCATTTCAACAACTGATGCTGGAATAATTGGACGTCTCATGCAAAAACCACAACAAGACAAACTTCAACTCGTATCTTACACCATTTATAAAAACTAACTATAATCAAATACCTAAACTAAAACCTTCCAAGTATAAAACTTGTAGAAAAAAATATGAAAAATCTTTATGACCCTAAATTATGAAAGATTTCTTAAGACATGAAGTACAAAAAAAGAACTGATAAGCTGCATTTCATTAAAATGAAAACTTCTCAGGGTGCCTGGGTGGTTCATTGGTTAAGCATGCGCCTTCGGCTCAGGTTATGATCCCAGGACCCTGGGATTGAGCCCCATGTCAGCCTCCCTGCCCGGTGGGGAGTCTGCTTCTCCCTCTCCCTCTGCCCCTTCCTCTGTTTGTGCTTCTCTTTTTCTCGCAAATGAATAAATAAAATCTTTAGAAAAAAATTAACACTTCTCTTTGAAAGCTAAAGGAAAAAAAGTCACAGTCTAGGAGAAAATACCTGGCAAATTATATATCTAAAAAAAGCTGATATTCAGTATACAGAAAAACTTCTCACAAGTCATTACTTCTCATTACTCATAAAAGTCATTGTTTTTATTTTTTATTTTTTTAAGATTTTATTAAAAATTATAAATGATTACTTAATTACTTAATCATGAGAGAGAGAGAGAGAGAGAGAGAGAGAGAGGGGCAGAGACACAAGCAGAGGGAAAAGCAGGCTCCATGCAGGGAGCCTGATGTGGGACTCAATCCCGGGACTCCAGGATCAAGCCCTGCCTGGGCCAAAGGCAGTCGCTAAACCGCTGAGCTACCCAGGGATCCCAAAAGTCATTTTTTAAAGCCACTAAATTTCTTTAAAAAATGGGCAAAAGATTCAAAATAACACGCTTTGCTGAAAAGATATGAATGGAAAATACTACATGGAAAGAGTCCCAGTATCATTAATCATTACAGAAATGCAAACAAACTAATTATAATATTGATTAAGATGTCTAAAACAAAAACAATCTCAAATGCTGATAAATATGTAGAGCAATTGGGACTTTCACACATTGGTGGTTGGAATGTAAAATGGTCCACCCACTTTGTAAAGCCAGTTCGACAGCTTCTTATAGTTAAACATATATACACCTACCATACTACCCAACAATAGCATGCCTGGGCATTTACCTAAGAAATGAAAAACATATGTTCATGCAAAAACTGTACATGAATGCTTAGAATGGCTTTATTTACAATCAACCCAAAACTGGAAACAACTCCATATCCAATACTGGTAAATGGATCAACAAACATCCATACAATAAAAAGAAATGAACTAGTGATAGCTGTAGCAACACAGGTGAATTGCAAACACATTATGCTATGTATTATGTGATTCCATTTATACAATATTCTGGAAAAGGCAAAACTATGTAGACAGAAATCCAATCAGATGTTGCCAGAAGCTGGGACTGAGGGAAGAGGGCTGATTACAAAAGAGTGACAAAATATTCTACATGATGACTGGCTAGAGGTTATATAATTTATGGGTTAATCCAAACTGACAGAATTGTATTATTAAAAAAATACATTTTATTCTACGTAAATTATACTTCAATAAACCTGACTTGAGGAAAAAAAGCAAAAACTCTACCACTTGTTGCGTTTAGGTATTATATCAAAGAAAAACATCCACAATTTCTAAAAATACTCATTTTTCTAACTATACATCTGTGTAAGGCCAGATTTCCTTCATATCAAAAGAACATACCACGGCAGACTTAATGGAGAGATACAACAATCTAGTTGTCTTCCACTAAAACAATTAAGGAGATTTGTAAAAATTTCACATTTTTTTGTTGTGGAAAATATTCTTCATAAAAATGTTCTTTGGTGAACATACAATGGATTATTGCTACTTTTAAATAAATATTTCAAAATTGTATCAATTTCTAATGTGATGATGATAGATATAACCCCTATTTAAAAAAAAAAAAAAAGACTCTGGTATTCTAAATTTATAGTCTTTAAAAAGTTGAGACCAAAAAGTGAGAGAACTTGCTGCTGCTGTATAATGTGCTAGTACACAGATGGAATTATAAGCTGCTAAAATCTGTAGCAATATTAGTGCAACGGACTTCTCTCAACTATGGAAGAAATAATAGCACGAGGGGATCCCTGGGTGGCGCAGCGGTTTGGCGCCTGCCTTTGGCCCAGGGCACGATCCTGGAGACTTGGGATCGAATCCCACGTCAGGCTCCCGGTGCATGGAGCCTGCTTCTCCCTCTGCCTATGTCTCTGCCTCTCTCTCTCTCTCTCACTGTGTGCCTATCATAAATAAATAAAATAAAATAAAATAAAAATTTTAAAAAAATAAAAAAATAGAAAAAGAAATAATAGCACGAGCAGACATATTATAACCTAAGGCTGCTAACTCCATGTTCTTTGTATTCTATAAAAAAAACAAAGGTGCTTCTACTATTTATGTGTATAAAAACTATTTTCTAAGTTATTCCTTTTCAGAAACCTGTTGAAAATACCAGCAAAGTAAGTTTCCTCCTCTACTAAACCCAAAAGCAATCATTCACTGTCACATTATTATCTAAAACAAGGTATGGCAAACTTTTTCTGTAGAGGGCCAGACGGTAAATATTTTCAGTTTTGCAGACCAACGGGTCTCTGTCACAACTCCTCTCCATTCTGCGCTTACAGCACATAAGCATCCATAGGACATTATATGAATGAGCATGGTTATATTCCAATAGAACTTTATTTATAGACACTAAAAATGAAATTTGTGCAATTTTTACATGTCAAAAAACACTATTCTTGTTTTCAACCATTTAAAAATACAAAAATCACTCTTAGTTTACAGCCTAATTTGGCTCACAGGCTGTGTGGTCAGCTATCTTTTAAAACAATTTCCTAATTCCAACAGTCTAGCTAACCTGCCTTTTGTTTGATTTGTTTTGTTGGGGACAAATCCTCTGTAAATTACCACTCATGTAATTAGTATTAATTACTTTTAACTTCAAAGAAGATGCCATTGAAGGATAGGACACCATAACACCATTTAAATGAAATAAAACTGATAAAAATAAAATAATGCCTAGAGCAGAAATGCCAAGTAAGTTTCATCTTTGGTGTCAATTCCAATCAGTTAATAGTAGCTGCCCGGAGTAATAAGGATTCTGAAGTAAAAGGGTCTTCGACTTAGTATCTGCCATCTCTGTTCTAGAGAAAAGATAAACAAATGACCATTTTTTCATTTTAAAAAATAATTTTTTTACTTAATTTGTAAAGGCAAACAAGATTTCAGGATGGTTTTCTAGATTTAGATTACCATTTGATTGATATTTTCCAGAGATACAAGACTGCTTATACGGAAAACTGTGACAATCTCATCACCTCCTCTTCAAGCTGATCCTGTAATCTGTCTCTATCTCATCATTTTTCCAACTCAACACTAAATACAACAACATGATAATTATAAAAATAAAGTCAATTACACATACATTTTATGTTCTTAAGCTTGCATTGTGACTTTAAAGGTGCAATTCTAAAAAAAAAAAAAAAAGGCAAAAGTTGCTTACACGCACTAATTTTTAGCGGCAACTTCCAATTTAAAATTTTTTGAAACTTAAAGCTTCTACCCATAGGTTTATTCTATCAAAGTAATTCAAAATAGTTCATACTAAAAAAAAAAAAAGTTCATGCTATTTTCAAAAGAAATAAACAGACATAAAAGGTATTCATGGTTCTTAACAAATCATTACAACAGAATCCTCTGTTTTCTCAAATTCCTGTTTGAGTCCATTTGTAGCCCTGGGAATAACTGAAAACTCTATGACAGGAGGGGTATATACCCAAGAAAGTGTGTGTGTGTGTGTGTGTGTGTGTGTGCACGTGTGCACACTTGCTTTCTTTGTCTTACTGACAAAGACCCACTGGTGATCTAATGTTCCTCCCTAGTTAAGTACCACTGGCTTAACAGATTGTGACATGAATTTAGAATTTCATTCACAAACTGTGGCCTTGAGTAAATTACCAAAACTTTCATTACCCTGTTGCCACAACTGATTCAATTTCCATAATAACTTCGTAATTATTATGGATAATTCCATCATTTCATAATTCACATTCAGCCTAGTTATAGTAAATCAATGAGCCTAATCACAGAATCCAGTATCAGAGTTAATTTAGATAATAATTCTATTTCCAAAGTACTACTTTATGCTTTAATGACTGTACCATTTTTTCCTACCATTTAAAAAAAAAAAAAAAAGGCAACACACTGGATCTGAAATTTGGTAGAACATTTAACTATAAAATAGCCAGCAAAAGTCATATTTAAATCTAAAATACCCCTCCTATGATGAAAAAGCAGGTTTCACCTAAAGTAACTGTTTGAGGATAATTGGGGTTTTATTTTTTAAAAGCAGTAAATATTAACATAATGCCCCAACACTAATTTTACATAATCTCTTCCAGAAACAGAAAAGACAGGCCTACTTCACAACTGATTTTATGAGGCCACCTCATAATTACAAAAACAAAGAGCACAAAAAGCAAAATATAGACCCGTATCTCTTATTTAGATGTTAAAGTCCTCAGAAAAATTTATACAAACCGAATGCAACAGCATGTTTAAAAAGATTTTTAAAAACCCACACCAGGGCAGCCCTGGTGGCGCAGCGGTTTAGCGCCGCCTGCAGCCCAGGGCATGATCCTGGAGACCCTGGATTGAGTCGCATGTCAGGCTCTCTGCCTGGAGCCTGCTTCTCCCTCTGCCTGTGTCTCTGCCTCTCTCTCTCTCTCTCTCTCTGTCTCTCTGAATAAAGTTTTTTAAAAAAATAAAATAAAAACCCACACCAAGTAGGATTTATTTCAAGTTCATAAGGTTGGTTAAATATTCAAAAATGAATCAGTGCAATCTGCCAAATCAAGAAGCTAAAAAATAAAAATAATATAGTCTATCCAGTACACCAGGAAGAGAGGCGAACTTCCTCAAACTCACAAAGAGCACCTACAAAACACTGGCTGCTAACATCATATTTAATGGCAAAAGACTGAATGCATCTTCCTAAGAAAAAAATGAGGCAATGACGTCTACTCCCACTACTCTTAACACTGTACTGGAAATTCTAGCTACTGCAATAAGGCAAGAAAAAGGAATTAAAGGCATACCAATTGGAAAAAATATATATGACTATTCCTATCTGCAGATGACATGACTGTCTCTGGAGAGAATCCCAAGGAATCTTCAAACAAAATGTTAGAATGAGTTCAATTAAGGCCACAGGATATAAGATCAATACACAAAAACTGCATTCCTATAAACTAACAAGGAACAAGTAGAAATAAAATTTAAAATATAATACCCGTGGGGCACCTGGGTGGCTCACAGTTAAGCATCTAGCTCTTGATTTGGGCTCAGGCCATGATCTTAAGATTCTGAGATCAAGTACTGCATCAGGCTCCCAGTTGGTGCTGAGTCGGCTTGAGTTTCTCTTCCTTTTCTTCTTCTTCCCCCTCTGACCCTCCCCGCACTTGCATGCATCTGTGCATGCTCCCAAGTATGTGCTTTCTCAAATAAGTAAATACATAAATGAATATAATATTTTTTAAAAGGTAGTACCAATTACAATTGCTCCTATGATTATAAAATACCTAAGATATAATCAGACAAAAGGTACAAAATCTGCATGATAAAAATTATAAAATATTAATGAAAGAAAAAAAAAGAAGACTTGAACATGTGGAGAGATATACCATGATAATGTATAGATTTAATCCAATTCATATTAAAATTTAATCAAACGTCTTTATAGACATAAATGAACTTATTCTAAACATTTTTGAAAAAGAAAAAAGTAGGAGAATTCATGCTTACTGATCTTAAGCCTTACCATAAAGCTGCAGTAAATATGACCATGTGGTAATAGAGGAGGGACAGACACAAATATCAATAAACACAAAAAACCCAGAAAGAGATCTATACAAATATGACTAATTTTGGAAAAATGAACAAAAGCAACTCTATGGAGAAGAAAAAGCCTTTTCGATAAATAGCGCTAGAGCAATGGCACATGGTTCAAGCAAATATTTCTTAAATAAGCCCTCCCCTCTGCTATCTATCATCGTTTTAATAGTTCCTGAAAGCCCAAGTCTTGCAAAAAAAAAACCTCCTAGGCTAAATCTCACATGTGACAATTTTCAGGTTTTCTCAAGGTAGATAGATGCAATAATCCTAGAATTTCTAATCAGAAGTCCTCCTGCCCTCAAAATGTACACACTTGCAATGCAACATAAAATGTATTCTTTTACATTTATTGACTGTTTTTGACCAATTGCCTACACACATTCTTTTACATGTCTGAATGTCAGTGGGTCTAAAACTATCCTTCCAAATATAAATCGTACTTAATGAATGATAACATGTAAAAAAGCAATGTAACAACTAAATAACAAAACAAAACACCAACTACTGCTGCTTCTCAGCTTCAAACAGCTGGAATTAAAATATCTTTAGCAATTAAGAATTGCATTAATTTGTTTTCTGATTAAGATGACGTTTTTCAGAGGTCTGTGACCTGCATCACCCTATCATGATGTTCCTATATATGTAACCAACATTAAACAGAAAGGAAAGTTGTTTGGCTATCTTACAAATATGAGGCTCTCTTCTGAGAAAGTTTTCCAATGATGTCTGAAACTATCAATAAGTCATTGAGAATACAATATTAACAGGCATGCAATTGAATGTCTTCTCTAAACCTGTTCCTCCTACAAACAATTTAGTCTTTTAGGAAGGGTTAATGAAGTTTCAAAAATAATAAATAAAACTTGATAAGCACTTCTTGTTTCTCTCTCACATGGCACTGCTTCCTGCCACTCTAGGGATAGAATATGCATCCAAAGAGAATCAATAGCAGCAGGCAGATAAAACGGAATGATGCTTTTAATCCAAAACATTTTATAGTATAAATTTTAAAAAATAAAATAGTATCAAAAGCATTAAACAAAAGAATGATTTTACATAAGTAACGGAAATTCTAGTATAAGTACACTCCTTCATGGTGTATTATAAGAAACCCTAAAATAAGTAAATGTATACAGCATTTTATTAGTTCAACAGTTATTATTTAATAGTTTCTCACTATGCTAGGTAATCATCCAACTGCCCAGAAACTTGCAACTTGAATGAATATCATACAATCCTCAATTTGAAGGATTTCCCGATTTCCCCATAAGGTATTTTTAAAATTTTGACCAACTTAAAATATACAAACCTTTGTATATTCATATGAAGTAGTCCAGTGTATACTTATTTTAATGAATTTAGTTTTATGAATATTTTAAAATCATAAAACACAAAAATTTTACAAAACAATTCTGTTCAAGTTTCACATGCAATTCTCAACAAGTGTCACTACTTTCTTTTTGAGTCATCGAAAAGTATCAAAACATGAATCAGTTTCACTTACATTTAAGTTGCTTCAAAGTCATATAGAATACTATCCCTGGAAATGTTTTTCCAAGCCAATAATATCCATTCACATAATATTAAGAGTAATTTTTTCACTGTTCCATAGGTATATTTCGTGCTCTTCATAAAGTAACTACTGACAGTATTGCTTTAAAAAGTGAGCTTTTCAAGTTTTTTTTTTTACAGCCTTTGTAAATTGTTTACAATAAATGATAGTAAACTAGTACCACCACCACCCCCAAGAATAATTTATTCACTTAAACTCTTTATCCCCTTCTACCTATTCCCTTAGGAAACTGACATAAACATTCAATCTGGCACTGACTGGCATCATTTCAAGTTTGTCTGCCTTTTCCAAACATTACATTTTCATTCAAAATAGAATTTAAAGAGCCTCAAAATATGGAAAACTTTGTAAGGATTCAAATATAAAATTACTCTTTTCCTGAGGAATAATCTTTCAGAGAAAACTATGCTTATATTGAGCATTTACAGATTAAAAAAATTTGACCATATGCTTATACCATAAATTAACACACCAAGATAAGGGCTACAGATAAATGCTGCAGAAATTAGAGTTGTAAACCTAGACCTCTATTAGACTATGAGCTTCTAGAATAAGCCCTGTTACCACTTTTGAATTACCAGAGCCCAGCACAGTATAGGAATTTAACAGGTATACACAAAACCAATCAATTCACACAGAAAAGAAAAAAAGAAAGGCTCTATGAGGAAGTGGAACTAAAGCAAACTATTAAGGAGAGACAAAACTATGGCAAACAGAGGCAGGGAAGATAATGACCACATCAACAGGAATGTGAATAATCAGAGTATTTGACAAGACTGCTCTTATTAGACATGTGCATTCCATGTCATTTGATGTTGAATATAATCAAGGCAGGTTTGCAATACATCAGAGCTTAAGAACTGAAATGATATTTTAAAGATTAATCTGAATACAATGAGTATTAAAGTGTGTTAGAATAGAAAGAAACTCAGTAAAAGCCACACTAAACACTAATAAAAACCAAGGTTCTATACTATCACATACTTACCAGACAACCACAAGTATCAAAAGGATTGGCAAATTAGAAAACAGAGATCAAGTTTTTGGTTTCTACAGTCCCTTATTTGGTCCCTCTTAGTGTAATAAAATAAGGGATAAAAGTGATTTGGTTTATAAAAGTCTTTGGGGTTTAGATGGTTGGCGGTTTCTAAATGTTTATCTCGTATCATCTGACAAACAAAGCTGGCTTCCACACTATCTACCCTTTGTTTCTCTTTGTTGCTAACTCTCCTCCTGATATTTATTCCTACTGTCGTGAAAGATACATATTTTCAGGGATAAGTAAGATATCTTCAAAGATGAGGCCCAACAGCAAAGTGTTTTTGTCTACAGCCACAAAATGTGTGGGATATCTATAAATGCCCAGGATGCAAGACTAAAATAGTTCTATCCAGTTTTCTGGCACTCATTTGAAATATGAATTACATCAAAACAAATACAAGTAGATACAAGTATTACCTGCACTGTGTAAAACAGATTTCTGATATTAGATGTTCATCTTGCGAGGGCAGGGGAGATCGCAGTGACTGCGGCTAGAGACCAGTACTCCCACCAGAATTAATGGGCTATTTCGGAAATTATATAAAAGCCAAAACTCAGCATAAATTTAGAATAGTAAAATATAAAAGGTAAATTCTCAAAATCAGAACACAACTCCTAAAACAGATTAAGGAAGCACACATACAGAATAGTTCCTACTAAAAACAACCTACACATCTGAATTACACTGAGAACACACTATGAAAATTAAATTTTAGTGCTCTATTTACTTGGGAGGTGTGGCCTTCTTTTTAGTAAATCATCAAACTCTGTCTGATGCAAAAAGACTAAAAATGGGTAATTTCAGCTGCTATACAAGTAATGTGAAATATCACCTGAGAGCCGGTAGTATCAAGGGTGAGAAACTGAAAAAAAAAAAAAAAAAAAAAAAACCACCTTATTACAAAAGTTTTCATCAAAGTAATACCTGGCATTTTAAAACCAGCAAATGAAGAAAATTAGCAATACTTATTAGTGTAGTTTTAACTAGCAATACAATTCTATTAAAGGAAAAGAATGCTGACTAGAAACAAACTTTGACACTGAATAACAATGGATATAGAATCAACCTAACTAACCTTATTTTAAAAATCACCAATAGCTTTTTTTCATATTTATAACCAAGATTCCTAGTATTAGAAAAGAACATAATCTAAAATTCTTATTTACTACTATTGTGTGTTATGTAATCTGTCCCTTTTCAAGAAACTCATTTAAATAATGTTTCTGTACAACTATAAACACATCATAGGTCGTCCAGTATCCTTTCTTTTCTACAGTAATACACACCACTGAAGACAAGTCACTTTCCCTATTTGGTTGCCTTGGGTTGTTTTTAAGTATTAGGAAGAAAAATAAATCCATAATGTGCCAAAAGCCTTCTGATAAACAAGTTAGAAATATGAGGAAGGAGAATACATTTTCAATTTTTTTTTCTTAAAGATTTTATTTATTCATGAGAGACAGAGAGAGAGAGAAGGAGAGAGAGAGAGAGAGAGGCAGAGACACAGGCAGAGGGAGAAGCAGGCTCCATGCAGGGAGCCCGATGTGGGATTCGATCCAGGGTCTCCAGGATCACACCCTGGACCGAAGGCGGGCACCAAATCGCTGAGCCACCCAGACGTCCCGAGAATACATTTTCAAATAAAATTTGTGGATGGTAATGAAAACATTTTAGGCCTTATCAATCTTTTTTTTTAATTTATTTAATTTTTTTTTAACTTAAGCACCTCCTTACTTACCAATCATTTCTAAAGGAAAACACAAACACTTTCTGGCATTCTTCCCAGAATTTTTTTTCCCTTACCTGTTTATACTCTGTACTTAGTACTTACTATTAGTCTGACAAAATATTACAAGATTCTGTCCATCTAGCTCAAGTAATATAAACTAGAAACACAACTACTATGGAATAAACTAAAAATCTAAATGTTGTATGTTATGACACCAGATACAAAATGTGTACGGGTGTGTAATAAGGAGAGTAAAACTACTTGTAAGTCAACATTTAACCACCACTGGTTACTTAAGGACTCCTAACATTAATTCCTAACATTAATTCCTGACAAATTACTAAGATAACCACCAAAAATGTATTACAACATTGTTAACTCATAAGTGACTAATTTTTCCCATATAGGTAGTTCAAAGATAAATATATATTTATTTTGTAAGGACGAAGAGATTTTTAATATTATTTTTTAAAATTTTAATTCCAGTAGATTTTTAGTTTCAGGTGTACCATGTAATGGTTCAACAATTTCAAACATCACCTAGTGCTCATCACAAACTTACTCTTTAATCCCCATCATCTATTTCCCCCATGGCCCCATCCACCTCCCCTCCAGTAACCATCAGTTTGTTGTCTATAATTAATGAAGACCAAGGGGCACCTGGGTGGCTCCTGTCAGTTAAGCATCCTACTCTTGATTTTCAGCTCAGGTTGTGATCTCCGGGTTGTCAGACTGAGCACGGGGTAGGGCTCCATGCTGAACATGGAGTCTGCCTAAGGTTCATTCTCTCTCTCTCTCTCTCTCTCTCTCCCTCTCTCTCCCCCCTCCCCCCTGCCTCTGCTACTCCTCCTGCTTACATGTGCGTGCACTCTCTCTAAATAAAATCTTTTAAAAAAAGACCCAGATTTGAAGAAAAATACTAATTTCTCAATCCTTTTCCTTAAGAAGTCTCTACATAAATAAAGTTTTAGAGCCCCAAATAGATAACCAAGTTTGTAATGGTAGAAGTTCCTTTTATAAAAGAAGCAAGCAGCCCTCTTTAAATATATACCTAACAATTTCTCATTTTTTGTTCACTTAATTATACCAAAAGCTGTGCTTCTTTATTAACAAAACTTTTTTTTTTTAAAGATTTCATTTATTTATTCATGAGAGACAGAGAGGGGGGGGGCAGAGGGAGAAGCAGGCTCCAGGCAGGGAGCCTGAGCCCTGATGTGGGACTCGATCCTCGGACCCTGAGGTCACGCCCTGGGCTGAAGGCAGATGCTAAACCGCTGCCCCGGCCACTGCTATTAACAAAACTTTTAAAGGACCTCATTTCTTAAATACTTCTCTAAACACAGAAGATAATCTAAAAAGGGATAGTTCAATAAAAGACACTACCTGCACTTGATTACTAAACTGCTAACTAACTAAAGCCACCCATTATAATGTTTTCTCCTAAAATAAAAATACTTCACATTAGTATATTTGGTTAGTTGCCCAGAATAAAGCATTGATTTTATCATCCACTACCAAAGAACTTCACTTTCCTAAATACATGAAGTATATATAGAATAACAGTAACCAAGAAAAGAGCAAATCACAAAACTCCAAATTTCTGATTCAACTGGCCAGCACTTGGGACTACATTTACGATTACTTTTCTAGGACAATCCAAGAAAGCCTGGCAAACTTCCAAATCTCAACCTTCTAATTAAAAAAGGAGGAGGGATAGTGGTTATAAGAAAAGTCCTGCTTTCTTCTAATTTTAAACAATGTAAGTAGGTTTCTTATTATGGGGGGGGGGGGTAACGACAAAAAAGAATAGGAGCCCAAAGTTTTCCCCTTACAAATGAGAAAAATCTACCCTTCTACCCTTCTGTCCCTGGCAGGACAACTTAACATCTAGTTTGGTGACATGCTACATGAAATCTTAAAGGATATTATTTATGTCTTTCACAGAGATAGAGCATCAACTACATCCAACAAATATAGAGTGCTAGTATACTATGTGCCAGGCACTTTGATCCTTTACTAAGTAGAAATAGTGAGAAATAAAGTATTTCGAAATTTGAGATCTTTAACCTCAACCTAGGAAGAAGGGAAAAAAATGAGAGGCTGAATTTTCAGAACAAGACACTAAGGTAGAAACAAATACCTCTAAATACTTCTGAACTTCAATTAAAGCTTTTTTTTTTTTAAGTTTTTATTTATTTATTCATGAGAGACACAGAAAGAGAGGCAGAGACACAGGCAGAGGGAGAAACAGGCTCCCTGTAGGAAGCCTGATGTGGGACTCGATCCTGGGACCCCAGGATCATGACCTGAGCCAAAGGCAAACACTTAACCACTGAGCCCCCCAAGCGTCCCTAAAGCTTATTTTAATTTCTCCAGGAAGGTAGGTGGGAAGGCAGAATAGGTTAATAATCAGAAGATCACAAAGACTAGGGAATTTCAAGTATGTTTCTTTATCAACATTTTATTTAAAGGAAAAATTGTGTTACTGCATTTAAAAATGTAGACTTTGTCGGAACTGAATTTACAAGATAAAATGACAAGTAAAGAAATACAGGGGCTCAAGTAGGTTAAGCCTCCAACTCTTGATTTCACCTCAGGGTCCTAGATGCAGCCCTGTGTTGGGCTCCCTGAATAATAGGGAGTCTGCTTCTCTCCCTCTCCCTTTGCTCTCTCCAAAATAAATAAATCTTTAAAAAAAAAAAAACGGAAATACAAAAATCAAGTGAGATATCCTGACTTGCATACAAAAGTGCTCACCACTAATTACTGCTTGATATTACAAAGCAGCCACATCAACTCCTTATTGCTAGGTAGTAAGGACACTTTTTTAAAAAGTAAATAAGCCCTTTACAAATGCATTCATAGTAACTGTAAAGAAACCATCCATTTGTTTAATACCCCTAACAAATAAAACAATAAAATAATGTCACCTAGTTTGTCAAAAGAATATTTACAGGTAACTAAAACTTGAAAAGAACAAAACCAGGCCAGAGACTTAAGTTAAAAGCAACAGAATTAGAGAAAATCTAAGCTAGTTTTGTTTAGTTTTTTTTTTTTTAAGATTTTATTTATTTATTCATGAGAGGCAGAGACACACACAGGCAGAAGGAGAAGTAGGCTCCCTACGGGAAGCCCAAAGCAGGACTCGATCCCAGGACCCAGGGATCATGACCTGAGCCAAAAGCAAGTACTCAACCACTGAGCCATTCAGGTGCCCTAAGCTAGTTTTTGAAAGAGATGTCAGTAGAATAAGAAGGCTATTACTTCAAGTTACCAACATCTCTTTCTAGGCTAGAGCAATGGCTTTCCAAGTTGATTTCTCAGCTTCCACTTATATCTCATCCAGTAAAGTCTTCATCCAAAAGTCAGAGCCTTTATTAAAGCAAACAAAATCAAGTCACTCCCCCAACCCAATGCCATTCAATGGTCTCCCACTGCTCTGGGCCTTAAAATAAAACTTGAACAAATCTTCTGAGGCTTCCACACTCTGGCCCCTCTTCAGCCTCAATTCACACCACACAAAGAACAAATTCAGACCTTGATACATTCTTTCTACCACTCCCTCCCTATTTCAGGTCCCTTTTAATGTTTGAGATAATGGAGTGGAGTAAAACATTAAAAAAAAAATGCCTGAAAAAGTTAAAGAGAAGTTACCAGATCATGGCAAAATATCAACTCTAATTTGGAAGTAGTTCTCAAACCATTGAGAACACAGTTTGATTACATTTAGTACGTTTTAAAAATATATACATTTACCATCAAATTTTACATTCCCAAGAAATTACTGATCCCTAAGCTCTCAAAAACTTAATGTTATTTTCTATGATATTTCTATAAAAAGAAAGCTTTATTTGCTAATTCGTAAGAGACAAAGCCCTTAAATCTAATAACTTTTCTCTAAAAATCCCTAGTCACAATAATCCAAAACATGCACCTTCCTCCTAAACCCAGAGAAAGCTGAGCAAAAATTTCAGATAAACATTCCAAATCAGTATCTGAATTTAGTTACTGGCCTCTTGCTTATTAGTAAAAATATAAAAGTTACACTTATGAAAGTTACATTTGCCCCCTTTCAAGATAAATACATCTATCTAATACCTTTCAATAATTATCAAAATCATTTTAAGATATTGGTTTGTCTGATGCTATTAAAGAGTAGCAGGAATAATAAAATTAGATTAACACATTTTTACTTAATATTACGAAATACATTTAACCTAAATCTTTTACTTTTACAATTTTAAAACATTCCTTCCAAATGAAGATTGTCTTTACCTTCTAAACCGAAAGGAAAAATTTTCTTCAACCCTTTAATAGTCTTGCCATAGTAATATTCATAGTAATATTGCCAAAGTATAATTTTATTCTATGCTAATTACCACAAAATAATTATTTTAATACTATCTCAATAGAGTTTTCCCTCTACAACTAATGCAATAAAATATATATACTATAGGCATCGATTTTTACTGTAAGCATTCATATTTCTCTGTATAACCAGTCAGTAGTTAAGAAACAGGGATTTCGAGGAATTTAAAAAAAAAAAAAAGACACGATAAATGTAACACAGTTTTAATCAAGGACCAAAGTTATAGCAAAACAGTCTACAATGAGCCTCCTTCAGAAAGCTTTCACACAAACATCTGTAAAGCCTATTACTTACATTTAGTACACAAATTTTATCACCCTCGCTAATATAATGTCCATTTGAAAGGTCATGTTTACACTGAAAACTAGGCATGGTTACTTCAACAATAATCAGTAACTGGTTTTGCTATGTGAATGATTAATTTACTTTCTAATATGCCACCACCTATATCTCATTAATGAAACCAGAAAAATATTGTTTACTTAAGCTAATAGTAAAAAGAACTTTTTATGTTTAGGACTATGACAACCTTGGAAAAGTAAAACTGAAGATCGGTCAATAAACTATTTACTTTTTTTTTTAAATTTTTATTTATTTATGATAGTCACAGAGAGAAAGAGAGGCAGAGACATAGGCAGAGGGAGAAGCAGGCTCCATGCACCGGGAGCCCGATGTGGGATTCGATCCTGTGTCTCCAGGATCGCGCCCTGGCCAAAGGCAGGCGCCAAACCGCTGCGCCACCCAGGGATCCCACTATTTACTTTTTAAATCCAAAAGTGGAAGGGTTGGCACCTCGATATATCTGTGTTCTAATAACTTAAGATCTTGAAACGAATTGTTAGCCCACCTTGAATGGCATTTTACAATTTCTCCAACATTCTCCCTCCTAGAACTGTTTATCCCCTTTGTCACGTGAAGGAACAAAGATCTACAGAATCCTAACAATTATTGAGGCTGTCTGCACAGTCCTCTATTTGTGAAACACTTAAACACCAGGACAAAATCCTTACCAACGAGCCACTGAAAGATACCCATAAAATAAGATTCAAAGACGTTCAAATATAGCGCACTTTTCTCTCAAGTTCAAAGCTACTTCCCCAATGCCAGAAACTAAGGCCACAGCTGGCCAGTGTTTAGGTTCAGATCAACCCTCGGAATAGAAGTCTGGGATCAAGATGTGTGGCAGAAAGCAAAGGAATTCACAGACACAGAAACGTTAATAATAATGCCACTACTGTTACCCCTTTTCATGCTCAGTGATGTATTTGTGCACTGAAGAGACTGCGAAGGGATAGGAGCAACCGGACAGAAGAAAAGGATGGAGACAAAAAGCAGTTGAAAGGACATGGAGAACAACTGCACCCAGCAGACTTGTTCTCAGGGAAGCAGCTGGCCGGCCGCTGACTCAGGGGTCAACAATTCTAATCCCCAGCCTTCCACTAAGTCTGAAGACCAACTCCTGGTGGAATTCACACACCCTCCTCCCGGTTAGCACTTATCCCACCTGCCCCAATTTTCAGTGAAGAACAATTTTGCTTTTAAAAAACAAATTAAGAATGGGAACAACTGCAATGAAAGTCTGAACCCAACAGGAACTTCTATATCTTTAGGTATTAAAAGCCTCAGAAGTCTAATGAAGAGAATGCCAGTGATAGGCTGATGAGAATTATGTCCTAGGTGCCACACAATCCAAGATCTGCCTTTAATAATAGCATTTTCAAATATAAATATGCATTTACGGCATAGTCCTAACATTTGAGGAGACATCTGGGGGGTGAATACCTAAGAAAAACAGCAGCAGCACTGGTGTAAAGGAAAGAAAATTTCAAATTTTAGTGTTTTGCTTTGGTACTCAAAAATTTTAATTTTTTTATAAACTATTTCACTCTTTTTATAACCATTCATTCAGTAAAAAGAGAAACCAGTAAGAGGAGAAGAGAGACAAAAAAAAAAAAAACACAACACATTATATGAAAAACCTATATAACACTGAGTAAGCATACTGTTTATTTTTTTTTTTTAATTTTTCTTTATTTATGATAGGCACACAGTGAGAGAGAGAGAGAGGCAGAGACACAGGCAGAGGGAGAAGCAGGCTCCATGCACCGGGAGCCCGACGTGGGATTCGATCCCGGGTCTCCAGGATCGCGCCCTGGGCCAAAGGCAGGCGCCAAACCGCTGCGCCACCCAGGGATCCCCTAAGCATACTGTTTAAATGAAAAATCGTGTGGTGGGGGGGCAACTAAAAACAGGATTGTTCATAGGAGTGAAGGTATTTAGCCCCTTCAGGAGGTGAACACAAGTGTTGATGGAAGATGCCTGGGGGAGCAACCAGAACTGGACACACAATAAGCTTAGTAATTTTTCTTAATAGAAGTACCAGACACTGCCTGTCTATCCTATTTTCTGCCTATTTAGTTTGCCACATAATCTTAACAGTTTTCACTAATGGACTATTACATTTTTGGATCCCTGAAACTAACTTAAAAAGGAAGGCTGAGGGGATCCCTGGGTGGCGCAGCGGTTTGGCGCCTGCCTTTGGCCCAGGGCGCGATCCTGGAGACCCGGGATCGAATCCCACATCGGGCTCCCGGTGCATGGAGCCTGCTTCTCCCTCTGCCTGTGTCTCTGCGCCTCTCTCTCTCTCTCTCTGTGACTATCATAAATAAATAAAAAATAAAAATATTAAAAAAAAAAAAAAAAAAGGAAGGCTGAGAAGTATAGACTCTTCTTAGAGCCAGTCATGTTCTATGGTTTTCTTTTTTAAAAACTGCTTTCTGAGATATTAATATCTTCTGTGCTTTAACCTGCAGGTGATGGGTTTGTCCCCTGATTTGACATCTCTGTATTATTTTGAGTCTCTAGGGAAAACACAAATACACACACACACACACACACACACACAGTCTGATGTGCAACATTTTTAAGTTCACTTTCTTTTTTTTTCAAGATTTTTATTTATTTATTTATTTATTTTTTATTTATTTTTTTTTTTATTTATGATAGTCACAGAGAGAGAGAGAGGCAGAGACACAGGCGGAGGGAGAAGCAGGCTCCATGCACCGGGAGCCCGACGTGGGACTCGATCCCAGGTCTCCAGGATCGCGCCCCGGGCCAAAGGCAGGCGCCAAACCGCTGCGCCACCCAGGGATCCCCAAGATTTTTATTTATTTATTAGAGGCACACACAGAGAGAGACAGAGAGAGAGAGAGGAAGAGATACAGGCAGAGGGAGAAGCAGGCTCCATGCGGGGAGCCCAACATGGGACTCGATCCAGGGTCTCCAGGATCATGCCCTGGGCTGAAGACGGGGCTAAACCGCTGAACCACTGGGGCCCTTAAGTTCATTTTCAAGCTGGAAATATAATATTCTTAATGTATATCTGCAGCTGGTGCCTAAAATTTATGCTTCTGGAGGCAACCAGAAACTCAGACTAGTGTTTCTAAAGTGTGGGTCCTGTACCAAAATGTAGATTTTTGGACCCCAATCATGACCCACTAAATCAAATTAAGTGTGTTGTCTATTACACTGCATTTTTATATATTATGTGCTGGGACAAGATATAAAAATAAGAGTTTTTAAAGCATGAAACACTGTATCTAACACAGAATAGATAATCAGTAATAGTCTACTCTCCCTGGAAATGGAGAAAATGGAGAATTATGTTTTATTATCCCCAGAAGGTACCATAGTGGTAGGGGTGGCTTTTTGTTCTAGGTTGGTATTTTTTGTTTGTTGATGGTAAAGAGTATTAAAGGTAGACTTCAAATAATCCCTAAACAAGATTTCTATTTAAACAACAGTCACAGGAATTATTTTTAAAAATTACTCTTAGTAATTATTATTCCTAATATTAATATTCCTAACATCAAACACTTTAAGCCCCAAATTTGAAAACTGAAATGGACATTTTCTTCCCTTCAAATTACATACTCACTTGGCTTGAATATCTGTAATCCTGTTTAGCCTCTATGCAACTTACAGAAGCAAAAAAATTAAATGGAAATGGGGAGATTTAAAAAACTCAATATTTGTGCATAAGAAATCTGGTATCAAATACTTAATAACACCTGTGATCCACCCAGACTCACCTAGTGCAGAAATCATTATAGATTTACAGCTAAGAGCCACTGCCTATTATACATATATAAATTATATGTATTAGGTATTACAATGTATGCATATGTACTATGTATTATGTTACAACTTATAGAGATCTAGCATTTAATTATCTTTTTACTCAAATGGATTTTTACAAAAATATCTTGCTTGATCCTCAACAATCCTACCAACTCATATTGTATACTTATAATACAATCAGAAGATTCAAAACAGATCTTAGAATCATCTAGTGCCTCATTTCCAGTGCTTCTCAAACTGGATGTGGTATGGATCAGTTATACCTGACTGCTACATAAAACTTCCTTAGTACTACCCTCAGAGCCTGACTCAATGGGTCTAAGGAGGAGCTCAAGAATCTGCATTTTTATCCAAGTACTCAAGGTAATTCTAATGCTGAGAGGACATCAAACCACAGTTTGAGAATCATAAAACAGTTCAATCCCAACTGAGTCTCAGAGATGAAGTGATTAGGTCATTATGTGGTAGAGTTGGGACTCAGTCCCAGACTTCTGTTCTCATTTTTACTATGCACACCATTCACAAAACAAGACTTAGAAAGTCTTTCTTCACTTAGTAAGAATTCTGTGTAAAGAAATTTTCATCAACTATTAATCAAGAGGTTTCACCAAGCTGGACTCTGAAAGCTACTTTAAGGAGTCATAGTTTATAAGATATAGTGTGAACATGGATTCCGAAAACATTATGGTAACTCTTCTTCCAACTCTTCTTCCTCCAAATTAAAAGAAATAACAGGAAGATCATACCAGTCAAGATCACTACATGCATACTCATTTAATCCATATAGGTCAATGAAGTAGATTCTATTTCTGCCCATTCTATGGATAAAGGAACTGAGACGTGGGTGGTTGTAATTTGCCAACGAATATAAAATTCAGTGGTCAGGCCAGAAGTGACTAAAGTTAAAAGTATGAGCTCTTAACATCACTTATATACTGTGACCAATATCCCTATCACTAGGTCCTCTAAATTCATCGCCTAAGCAATAAATTTTGATCTAGTATTTTGCATAATCTTTCACTCGCTCTTAAGTCACCAAGAACTTTGTCCAGTTCTTATTTCATGAAAATCAATCATTTACCTCAAATCCTTCCTCTACTATATTAGTGTAAATCATCCCCCCATGCCTCACTCCTACCCACATTATTTCTCTGCAATCAATTTTATCTGCTGATCTCAATGGTTTCTCTTGGATGTCATTATGAGTAACTCCAGTAGTGCCATAGCCTAGGCTAAAAAGCCCTGAGTTGGGAAAGATGTTTTCCTTAAAATGCTAATTATTTTATTCTTCTTATCGAATACTGTCTGCTGTCAAGTCCTGCCATTTTCTATTTTCATCTTCTTTTGAATCTTTTTCTCATCTTCCAGATGATTTCCCCACCATCCACCAAAAATCTCTGTTTCACACTAGTTTCTCAATCTCTCTCCTGAAATTACAAACCATTTCATACAGAATTCCAGGCACTAAATCTATCTTAAAAGATTCATGTTCACTCATCTTATGCCTTCCCCAATTTCCTGGCATTACCATAATTTCACCAAACACTCCAGACCCGAGCTGTCCGATACGAGCTATGTGTGGTTAGTAAGCACCAGAAATGTGGCTAATGCAAACTGTTATGTGCCATTAACTATAAAACATACACCAGATTTCAAAGGCTTCATCAATAATTTCATACTGATTACATGTTGAAATCATATTTTTAATATACTGAGTTAAATAAAGTGTATTACTGAAATTAACTTCATTTTGGGGTTAAAACATTTCGCGTTTTTGTACCTTTTTTAATATGGCCACCAGAAAATCTAAAACTGTATTTTGTGGTTCACACCTGTGTCTTGCATTCTATTTCCTTTCCAATACTACTTTATACAGTCCACAATCCTGAGCCTGACTGGCCCAATGCCAGTCATTATAACATGTCATAGGAGACCTTAGAATAGATCTACTCCCTCTGTTCAACCATCTCCTCAAAGCTATATCAATTATCAATTAGCTCATCCCACTAAAATAAAAATTCTAAAACAATTCAGCAAAGAGGACAGGGAGCTCCAGCCTGAGAACCAGTGATCAGCAATGGGGAGCAGAAACAGCTGATGCTGTACTATCAGAGAAGACAAGAGGAGCTCAAGAAATTGGAAGAAAACGACGATGACTCCTGTTTAAATTCTCCGTGGGCAGATAACACTGCTTTGAAAAGACATTTCCATGGAGTAAAAGACATCAAGTGGAGGCCAAGATGAAGTTCTCCATCTGACGACACTGTCAGATATACTAGCTCACCTTTCATTTGGGCAAAACAATACAACTTAAAAAAAAATAGTAACAATAGTAATAGTAGTAAGGTGTTGAATTTCTAGTTTTCCTAGTTTTTCTTTCAGTTTGTATGTTAAAAAGAAAAATTATTCAACATTTCAGAACTTAATAAAGTTCCTCAAAAGATAAAAAAATGTTCCTCGCATTTCAAGGAACACCAGGTAGAAATGAAGCTACCATGAATGCCTTCAAAGCTGGAACTACAAGTTAGGTGTCAAGTAAACAAGCTACTGAAAAGCAAACAAACTAGTCTGCCTATTCTAAAAACCATCCTCTCCTATACCTGAAACTTTTCTTTTTGCCTTCTCTCCCATATACTTAAGCTACCCTAAGAAGGTAAGACAATGGCTACCTCTAACAAAGGAAAAAGGAAAACCATAGAAACTATAGAAAGACCAATATAACTTCTATCACTAAGATTATCTGTATGTAAAACAAAACGTATGTAAGATTCTGAGAGTTAGAAGATACGTTGTTAAGAAAGAAAATTATAACTTTCAGAAAAGATGCACTTAACACCATCTACCTCGAATCCTGCTCAACCAGATAACCTGGAGACAGTGGCAGGTGACTAAGACTCCTACCATAGTCATCTAGTAGCATTTCTGTCAAAGGAAGAAATCACACTAATATTCCTCTAATTGAGCCAAGAAATGCATCAATGACAACTTTGCTGATTTTGCAGAAATGGCAGTGATAAACCAAAATGACATAAAACCATGGCAGTCTGTTGATGTCCGACTGGAAAAGGAACAAAAGAGGTTTCTGTTGAGAACTGCTCTGCAAATATAAAGCATAACAAAATGTAAGCCACTAATGCTTTAAATCAACTGCTCAACATGTTGATTACACACAGAACCCAGCTTTCCATTAAGACATAAGGAGCTTTTTGCATCAAGGCACACTTTATTAATTGGGCTTTACATAATACATTCTATGCGGAAAAAATAACGTATGACTCCTTTTTGATAGATGCAAAACATAGGTGAGACACATTTAAGAAGTCAGCTGTCAATCACTCAGATTTCACTGTAGTAAGAATACATACATACTAAAACATGGGCTCTGTGCTCTCAATGCTGATTCAGAGGAGATGGAATGGAAAGTATGTGATCACGTTTGCTACTGTACGGGGTAAAAAAAAACCTTTGCATTAGAGAGCAAGCAAGCTTCACCAGTAAGAATCCCTAATACAGTAGGTGCTCAATAAACTGTTTTTCTCCTACTTATGCCAAAGACCAACAAACAAAATCAAATCACAAAGAATGTAAACTGGATAAAATAACAAAAAAGCAGAAAAATGAAAAAATGTGAACTTGAAGAACAAGAATAAGGCAATGTGAGCAGCAATTTAAGATGTCCCAAAAAGCAGGAGGCAAGTTTTTCTTTAAAGTGAAATCTTAACGGATGGTTAAGTAGTGGACTTAGTCCTCAGAATACTTATAAGATGAGCTTTTCAGCATATATCTGCTCAATGCCACTGACACCAGAGGCTTAATACTGTGCTTTTGCTTGTTAGGACTTACCTGCAGCAAATAGCACAGCTTTTTACTTTTTATTCCCTCCACAAAATATTAATACATTCGCTCTCAAAATTTATTTATAATTATCATATATACTTTACTGCACAGGCACCTAGGCTAGATATCTACAAATTTTCCTATGAGTGATAACACACAAAATGTTTGTTTAAATAAAACCCTCAATTAAAAAGCTGATCAAATTAAATTATTTACTGATGTTCCTTCGGGTCTTTAGAATTTAAGTATTAGAATTCAAAAGTGATTAGCAGAAGGTAAGTGTAGGAGAAAGCTTACATATTTATTTAATTTAATTAGTAATTATGTATTACCTTGGCATTTACTCAATACTGGCCAAAAGCAAGGAAAAAATGTCTTCCTAACAAGTTTTTAATATTACCAGCCCACAAGTATAAGTAAGAATCAGAACTTGTGACATAGCAGGGGAAACCTCTTCAAACTCATGAGCTTTGAGCACTAGAGAGGAGTACCAACCATCAGACAGTAACTGTAATCTAAGTACTCAGGGCACTCCAAAACATTAGAGAAATATACCACAAGTCGTCTTTTACTCTTCAGAAATTTGCAATCCATTCTGGATATCAAATATATCAAAAATTTGGAAGTTATTTAAAGTAATTTGTGTGCTTATTTGCAAACCAAGTACATGAGGAATGTGAGGATTTCACTAGGAATGTGAAGATTTAAAGGGCTATATATACACAGACTATAAAGGATTTATTAGAAAAAGACTTCATAGAAAACGTTTATGGACAGGGCGCCTGGGTGGCTCAGTGGGTTAAGTGTCTGCCTAGGGTCCTGGAATAGAGCCCCATATAGGGCTCCCGGCTCAGCGGGGAGTCTTCTTCTCCTTTTGCCCCTCCTCCTGCTCATGCTTTTGAGCGCCCCCCCCCAAAACAAATAAATAAAATCTTTTAAAAAAAAAGTTTATGGAAAAGACTCTTGCTATATTTGGAAAAGTAAAGGTATTTGGTCATCTAAAGAAAGAAGAGGGTAGTCAGGGAAAAGAAGGGCCCATATGCAGAAAGCAGTCTGTACTGAGAAGTAATGAAAAAGCAAGCTCCTTTAAAAGAGAAGAAGGGAGTCAGTGGAGAAAGAAATGAGAAAAATCAGGGTCAACAGTTCCTGAAACTAAAAGGCTTCTGATTAACTACCTAAGGTATTCAGAGTCACTACGTATGGACTTTATAAATTAGGCCAGAGGGTGTAAAGGGTAAAACTCCATCCTAGGTAGCCTACAAGGTACTAGAAAGGCCAAAGAACTGAATAAACTGTGACACCTGCTCTCAACTTGCCAACGCACAAACAAGAAAAATCAGATGTGGCTTATTAAATTCAGCATTCTGGCAAGGTATTGGAGACATCCATAAGAAGCACAGATAGATAGAGATGAAAGGTACACTTTTGATTAAAGAAGGAGCAGAGATGACCAAGCAGAATATTAAAGGAAGGAAGAAATAGGCCAACACTTAACTTGATGCTATGCTACACAGGAGTACCACAACAGCGAACACACACATGTCTAAAGAGTAAAGATTTCCTTATATACTTGAGACATTTTTCACTCTACAACTTGTTGTTGCCTTGAAGAACAAACTCTTCAACTCATACCCTCCACCCTCCCACACACATCCCCCCACACACAATCTCTTCTCACACAGCCCACAATACCCTCACACTCCTACACACACCTTCCTCTTACCGACCCCTACACACCTTCAGAACTCATATACCCTCATATCCTCTCCTCTCACACAAACCCACAACTTTCACAGCCCCACAGAACTCTCACATACCTCAACACCCATGCTCTCTCACACCCCCAAGCACATTCATACCTCATTCAACACAAATATGTCATTCTCTTATTTCCAATATCCATACCTTAGTTCATGTCCCTACACTCACCTCTCAAACCGCCCCACCCCGCCCCACCCCCACCCCATCGCTTTCCCAACTATCTAAATTTTAAGTGATGACTTTCAAGGTCCACTGAAGTCCCATCTCCTTTATGAAGCTTTCCAGGCTACTTTGCCTCTTGATGATTTTTCTTGATCCTGTATTTCTTAGTTACTCAGCTAGTATTCAGCTGGTTTCTCAAGCAATTCAAAATTTAAATATAAACTATATTGTAACATTTACTGTTGATTTATATATAGAATTCTCTCCAACAGAACATAAGCATAGACCACAGCTTTTTATTTTCTCTACAGAAACACAATACAAGACACGCATGCACACACACACACACCTTTTGAATGGCTGTTACCCTATATGCTATTCCATTTTGACATAATATTGTCTAACAATTCCCCAAATACATTCAATCCCTCGATTTCCTTCCACAATCTCCCAATAACGTATTTAAACACATAACTAATATGGTCTTACAGTCATAAGTTGGACATTGGCTTAGGGAATACACAAAAGGCAAGAATGAATAGTCAGTCTCCCTGATGAATGACACAAAATCAATTTTAACATTTTTACAAATAACCTGGAAAAGTAGGTGTAAAGCAGAGCCTTCAGACTTAAGAAATTTCAATAAGCAACTCTAGGAAGCAAGTTACCATGCTAAATGGGAGCAATTTTACAAAGTTCTTTAAAGGTATAAAAATGTAATATTAGAATACTTTCTAATATTAAAGGAAAAATACAAACTACCCTTATTAAATGACTATCCCTAAGGGAAAAACTCTAAAAGTCACCAAGGACTGCTTTTAAAGATATTAAAAGACAATGATAGAAAGTACTGATATAAGTACAAAGGGCAAAATCTTATAATCCTTCGGAAAGGAACAAAAATTAAAAAAACAAAACAAAACAAAAAACCTTGAACAAAAAAGAGATTGTCTACATCTAATATTTCAAGAAGGTATAGAGCCTTTCCTCAAAATTCAAGAGTTGGTGTTACTTCCCAGTTTAACAAACCAACAAGGGTTGCTACAAGGGAAAAAAATAAATAAAATCTTAAAGCACAGACCAAAGACTCCACTTCATCTGTACCCAACTTATTTTTCTAACCCTATCTCCCATTTTATTTTCTACCTCCTTTCTCCTGTCGAAAAGGGGTATTCAACATATCTATAAATATAATATTTACTGCCTCAATACTCTTGCATATGCTGGTCACTCTGTATAGAATCCTTCTCCCCATCAAAGGCCAATGGGATTGCACTTGGTGAAATCCTACCATTCTTCCCGGGTCAGGTCAAATGCCACTACTTGCACACATAATCTTTTTTTATGTCTAATCGTTGAACATGAGTTGAGCACCTACGTACTACTACTCCAGCAGCACTAAGCCAAGCACCAAGAATTCGGAGATGAATCAGACAAACCCCTTACAAATCTAATGTGGAAAAGAGAAAAATATCAAGAATGTAGGAAGTTTAACAATAGGTATAAATCAATAAGGTGGTATGGAAACAGAGGAAAGAGCACCTAACAACTTGCTAGGGAAGGTCCCATAGGAACTTCAGGAAGTACAAAATGTGTGGAGTTTGGAGGCAAAATCAAAGTATATGGTGGGCGGGGAAAGATTAGAAGTTTTTTTTTTTTTTTTAGTGTCAGAGGATCAAAGTAGGAAGCAGTGAGTGGCAGGAAATGAAGTTGGAAAGGAATAGTCCCAGGGGGTACTGTATATGTCATGTTAAAAAGGTTGGCCTTCATCCTCTGTGGGTGATAAGTCAGTGCAGGGGATTTAAGCAGGTGAGTGTCAGGGTCAGATCTGCACATTCATGACAGATCTCTTAGTTTCTGTAGTCTCCATGGTTTCCAGCAAATTGTGTAGAAGCTACAGGTTTTCTTTTCCTCAGGCGCTTTTTTGTTTGCTTTGTTTGCAAGAGAGGGGAGTAAGGGGTTGAATGCATTTAAGAGTCCAGGGAAGGGATGGTAAGGACAGAACACTCTGGTAATGGGAACGGGCAAATAAGAATAGATTCAAGAAATATTCAGGAGGTTAAAATTTAGGATTTAGTAATTTCATAGACTTGCCAAAATACTCAGAAGTGTTGAAGATGGCACCCAAGTTTCTGGTTCCAGAAGGTTTAAATTTCAATCTTTTCCTTTCTATAGTCTCTCTCCTAAACCAACTCCTTAAGCATATAAACATCCCTTCTCAGCTAACATTTCTTTTTTTTTTTTTTAAGATTTATTTATTTATTTATTCATGATAGACAGGGGGGGGGGGGGGGGGCAGTGATACAGGCAGAGGGAGAAGCAGGCTCCATGCCAGGAGCCCAACGCAGGACTCAATCCTGGGACTCCAGGATCATGCCCTGGGCCAAAGGCAGGTGCCAAACCACTGAGCCACCCAGGGATCCCCTCAGCTAACATTTCTTAAAAAGTAATTGGTCAAGCTGAACCCACTTCCTCATCTACATTTCACTCTTCATCTTCTACAATGGTTCTTGTCTCCATCATTCCACTGAAATGTCTCTTGCTAAAGTTACAAATAATCTCCAAATTGACAAATGTAGTATTGACTTTTCAGCTGTATCTTATCTGGTCTCTCTGGCACTGCGAATATTCATTCCCTCCATCTAGATTTCTTACAATGACATTGTATTTGTTTACTTCTACCTTCCTGACCACACCTTGGTCTCCTCTACAAGCTCTTCCTTGTCCTTTCTCCCTACCCTGAAAATGTCAGTATTCCCCAGTTTGATCTTTAGAACTCTTTATTCTTCCTTCTACCTAGCTGATTTCATGCCTATACATCTATTAGCTGAAGACTCAAATCTCTCTCCAGCTATGATCATTATCATCAACTACTTATTTGATATATCTACCCGGATAAGCTACAAGTATTTTTTGACCTCTACTTGATGAAAACCTAACCGATCTCTTCATGCTATAGTTCTAACCTGATAAAGCACTCTCCAGCTCAAAATGGGCTTCACAGCCTTCAGGATAAAGTTAACACTCCTCCACAAAACAAGCCCATCGTGATCTGATCCCTGTCCACCTCTGCAGACTCATCACTGAGTCCATCACTGTGCTTCATGTCCCATGTCTCATGATCTAGGTCTCATGAACTAACTCCAGTACCTCAAACATGTAATAAATATCTATGTCCACGTATAAGTTGTTTCTTCTGCATGTCTCTGGTCATTCTTGGTTCTTTTAGTCCCTTCTGACTCCAAGTACAGGGACAGACTGCATAGATTCACTAGGAATTTGTTAGAAATGTAGAATCTCAGGCTCCACTCCCAACAAAGTGAATCAAAAATCTGCATTTTTAACATTATCTCCAAGTGATTTATATGCATACTAAAGCCTGAGAAGTAGTCCTTTATCAAAACCATTACTACAATGAACAACAGGTAACACAGAAAAGGACAAATCTAATACATGTTACTTCTGGAGCCTTAATCTAAGTCATTCCTTTAATACACACAGCTTTTGACTGAGTAGTAATGAACTTTGTTATTAACTCTCCATTTACAGTCTCTTCTCTCCCTCTAGATTTAGTGCCTGATACCATTTTAGAGGCCATGACTCTGGCTCCACTA
This sequence comes from Vulpes lagopus, assembly GCF_018345385.1. Lineage (NCBI taxonomy): Eukaryota > Metazoa > Chordata > Mammalia > Carnivora > Canidae > Vulpes > Vulpes lagopus. The sequence continues at coordinate 29,514,345 of NC_054847.1, read as the reverse complement.
AAAGATGCTCACTCTCTGCCCTGAGGCTGTATGTTCTCAGGCCTTGGAGGCTTCCATAATGGGATGTCTCAAGACCCGGAAGCACACCCAACAGACTCGACAAAGACAACATAAAATATTCCTCCCACTCTGCTCCCCTGGTGAACTCCTAATCATCCTTCAAAAACACTGTAAGCATCATTGAAGGAAAATACTATGTGACTCCCCCCAAACTGAATTTGGGCCACCTTCTTCTGTAGTCCCAGGCACTCTAATATACATACAATGTGCTGCATAATTGCTATTTTACTAATCATTCCTCAACAAAATTGTGAGTCCTCTAGGGACCATGTAATCATTCATCCCCATATTCACAATTCTGACATATACTTAATGTTTACTGGATGACTAATAAGTAAGTCTGGAGCTCAAGGAGATCAGAGTGAGAGATACAATTCTGGACAACTACATTTAGTTAAAAATGATAAGTGGGATTACTTTAGCAGGGAAAGATGTGTAGATTAAGAATTCCATAAGGATTTAACTCCTGAGAAACACAAAACTAAAAGGATGGGCACACTGAGTATTGAGTGTTGAGGTAGTGAGGGGGCTATGGTCAGGAAAACTGGAAGAATAAAGGAACTAAAGAATTTCAGGAACAGGTAGATAATAGAATCAGAGTTTTAGGAAAGTCAAGTAGTAACCAAATATAGATAAGAATCCTTTAGATTAGGCAATTAGGAAATCATTAATCTTTAAGGGAATTATTTCACTTACTTCAGGATGACAATGGGTTGAGGAGAAAACAAAAGGTACAGATGTGAAGCCAAAGTAGGACAAAAACCTTTCAAGAACTTAGTGAGAGGAAAAAGGGGGACCTTTACACATGATTTCACTCAAAAAATACTGAACATTGGACACTAGAAATGCAGTGATAAACAAGAAGGTCATAATCCTTATCCTCATGGTGCTTTTATTTTGGAGGCACTAAATTTAGGAAGAAACAACGCCAAGAAGACCTCAAAAAGATTAGACCAAGGAGAATCTGAAAGGCATCCCTTACTTACTAAAGTCCTAAAAGATAACTAAAGCCGAGAGAGAGAGAGAGAGAGAGAGAGAGAGAGAGAGAAATGTCCCCTAGTGTATAATACCATTTTTTTTAGTAATCATGTCAACTGCCTTTGTATTTGAATTTAAGTTTCAAAATGTGTATTATGTTTTGAAGTATAAAGTTTATCATTCCAAATTCATATTCCTTTTACAACCTCCATAGTACCTGGCATACTAAGAAGCACACAGCAGGTACCCTTTAAATGTTGGCTGATTTCAATTATAGCAAAGCAGATAAAGAATATGACAATATTCATTTTTCTATAAATTCAGTCACTTAAATTTAAACCAAATCCCTATGGATTTATTAGCTTCTACTACTCATTTGTCATCTTTTATTCATTCTTCTAATCTAAGAAACACAGAATAAATAACGGATTTCCTTTTCTTCCTATTCTCTTCATCATCACTCAGTTTTCTGCAAGCTAACGTATAATTTAAAAGTTACAGTAACAGAAAAATTAAGTCCTTGGATTTTGCAAAACAAAGTATGTGTTTTATCTTTTTATCAATCTGTCTTAATATGAATGTGGGCAAGGGAACCACAAATCCAAATGCCAGAATCATTCATACTTATCTAATATGTTCTTTCTCACTCACCCAGCATAGGTAACAGGCACCAAGTGAGCAATTAACTGCTACTACCATTAAATTATTTTCCAAATACCAGTCAAAAAGAATCTGGGTTTGTTTTCTTCTACAGAAGCAAATTTCAATTAATTCATCCTCTCTGAATCAAAGTATAATCATTTTTAAAAGATGCATTTGCTTTGATCCTTTCATTCATTAATTACTCAAGTAGTGATCAGCGCAAATGAATTCTGACCTAGTTCTGATTCTGGCTCATTGTATAGCCAAAAGGAACAACTTCTGTTTCTTAGTCTTTAAACAGTTGTGGACTTTTACTTAAGAAGTGGAGAAAGCTCTGCTTTATCAGCTCCAGGAACTACGACAGACCATCAAAAACTCATTCTGATAACTCAGCATTGTTTACTACATCGTAAGTTTTTAAGGAGTAACAGCAACAGCAGCTACTGTCAGGGTGGGAACAAGGGCAGGAACCTTGGCAGAACAGGTTCAAAGAAAATCACACTGTCCTGGAATTGGTAACGTCTATTTTAATACACATTTCAAAATATTTGATTCAATAGAAAGAACAGATTTAAGCCCTGCATACCAAGGTAACATACCCTGGCTCTGCAACTTTAGTTATGTAGCCTTAGGCAAGTCACTGAGTCTCAGGTTCTTCATCTATAAAATGGGAATAATATCTATCTTATAAGGTGAGTCACCCACATTATCACTGAAACTTAAAAGCACTTAGCCCAGGGCATACAATAAGTGGTGGCTATTAATAATGGCAGCTTTAACAAATGTTAATCATTAATAACATTATCGTTTTACATAATGACCGAGTTGTGACATAGCTTGCCAGTTCCAATTTGACCAAAGAATGTAATAATGAAAAATCGTGGCTCACGTGTAATGGGACTCACCTGATAATGACCCATTAGGAAAAAAAATTTAATCATTCTTCAACAAAAGCAAAAGTGATTGAGAAAAGCAATCAAAGACAGGATTTACCTGCAGCAACAATTGACACACATGGATTTGTGGTTACCATCAAGCTATCAAGCAGGAGCAAAACAACCTTCTGCCCTGGACTTTCGGATCACTTTGGTGTTTCTTACTGCTGTACTGCTACTTCCAGCACCCTACTTCCCCACCAAGCATGGACTTCTCAAAGTAGTACAAGGATGAATTACAAGGAATTTCTCTATTAATGACTGTAAAGATTCCCCCCACTAAGAATGGGAAATGGCAGAGGAGGATGAGAAAAAACTAAGTAAGCATTCTTCTACCAAAAAAACACTGAACTTAAAAATGGGGTTTTAATAAAAGTGCTAGCTCCACTGCTTAGTGAATTCAAGCAAATTCTGTTATCTCAGAGTCTGACTTAAACTAAAACATAAAATAGGAAACATACCTCAAACAGGTTCAAATGGGATCAAATAGGAACATACATGAAATCAGTCAGAAAACTGTAAGGCATTAATAAATAGAAGTTACCTTCCCAGAAATAGTGATATTCAAATACTGAAAAAACCAAGTAAGATTCACTTTTGGAACTTTCACTTATTTCTCCTACCACACTCACTTCCCTTTTGTCTTCACCTCATTTTAGAAAGATTTTGAGATGCTCCCCTTTGAGGATATACTATTGAATGCCACAGTACTCCATTCTATTTTATAGTTTTCTGAAAAGATCCCCCCCATGCTATATAAAATACCATCAAATTACATAATTAAAAATGTTAGTACTCTTCCCTGAAAACCAATGTTCTAGAATTTAAACAGTCTAACAAATTTAAACCAGTCTAATAAATATATAACTAATATAAATAAAACAAACACTATTGTATCCTGAAGAGCATGGCCATCTGCAGAAGTATAGTTTCTCACTAAATATACTGGAATTCCCTCAGTTTTAGATTCACTACACTGTACTCATTCATGTTCAATGAATAGTTCAAGCTAGACACTGTGCTAGACAAAAACAATTAGCAGCAACTTTTTTTTTTTTTTTTTGAGACTTAAAAACCAGCGGTTTTAGGTTCACAACAAAATGAGAGGAAAGTACAGGGATTTCTCATATACCCTCTGACCCCACACATGCATAGCTTCCGGCATTATCAACATAACTCACTAGAATGCTACATTTGTTACCAAGGATGAACCTTGACACATCAGAATCACCCAAAGCCCCTCATTTATCTTAGGGTTCACTCTTGGTGTCGCATATTCTATGGGTCAGGACAAATGTATAATGACACATATCCATCATTAGACTATCATACAGGGTATTTTCACCACCCCAAAAATCCTCTGTGCTTTGCCTATTTATCCCTTCCACCCTTGACAGTGATTTTTTTCTTAAGAATTTTTCAGTTGGCCTCTTTCACTTAGTAGCATGCATTTAAGCTTCTTTTTTCTTCTTTTCATGACTTGATGGCTCATTTCTTTTTAGTGCTGAATAATATTCCACTGTTTAGATGTACCACCGTTTATGTATTCATTCACCTACTAAAGGACATCTTGGTTCTTCCAAATGTTGGCACTTAGGAACAAGCTGTAAACATTCATGTACAAGTTTTTGTTTGGACTTAAGTTTTCAATTCCTTTGGGTAAATATCCAGTGCCGTGACTGCCGAATCCTAAGGTAAGAGTATGTTAGAAACCACCAAATTATCTTTCCAAAGTAGCTGTGCCATTTTGCACTCCCAATTATATGAGTTCATATTGCTCTACATCCTTCCCAGCATTTGCTGGTGTCAGTGTTCCAGATTTTGCCCTAATAGGTGTACAGTATTGTCTCATTTTAATTTGTATTTGCCTGATGACTTATGATGTAAGGGCACCATTTCATAGCTTCTTTACCATCTGTTTATCTTCTTTGGTGAGGTGTCTGTTAAGGTCTTTGGTCCATTTTTTTTTTTTAATTTTTTGGTCCATTTTTATTTTTTTTTTTTTTGTTTGTTTTTTTTTGGTCCATTTTTAAATCTGTTTTTTTTTTCTTATGAGTTCTAAGAGTTGTTTATTTTGGACAATAGTCCCCCATCAGATATTATCAAATATTGCAAATATTTTCTTCCAGTCTTATCTTTCAACTAATGTCTGAGTTATTTAGAACACTTACTACATGCCAAATATCATTTAAAGCACTTTATATATATTAATTTATCTATATATTATCTCCCTTTTCCAGGAGAAAAACAACTTGATCAGAGAGCCAGAAAATAAAGGAGCCAAGATACAAAACCAGGTACTCTGGCTCCAGTGCTCTTGAACACTAGGAACTACACTGAAAGAATCTAAAAGAACTCAAGGTCCGCCAATAGAGATGGACATATTACAAGGAATTCTAATACAGAATATGGTAAGCAGTAGCACAGGGGTAACCATAAAACCAAGACTCCCAACTCAGCCTGAGAAAAATTAACATATTTTATAAGGGTCTGTCATCTTTCCATTCAATTAACCAGGTATCTCTCTGTCTGCTATGGTTTCATTACTTTTCTAGTTAAGAACAATAGCCTTCCTATCAATCTTTTTCCTCCCAAGACAATTCCAAATCAAGTTAGAGATCAGAATTAGCATAAATTAGTTTGCACCATACTTGCTAACAAAATATATAAGAGAAACAGAGATGTCTTAGACAATATAATTTTTAAGTACTTAAAATGGGTAACTAAATCTGGACTCAGTATTGCTTAAGAGAAGATTCTCCTTAATAACTAGAAAAGAACTATTTTCAATTAGCATATCAAAGCTACTAGTCTCCAATGCCAAGACTTCTGCCTGTAACATGATTAACAGCAGTCCTTGTTTTACCTATACCCACTTATAAATCGCCACCTGGGAATAGCCAACCCATTCAGGTGGCCAGGTGGCCCTGCTACTTGGGTTTCCCTCCTTGTTCTCCTTTCAACTAAAGACAAGATTATATTACTCTTCCTCACTAAACTTCATCCTCAAGCCCTTGTTGTTTCTGGTATGAGTTAAGAGCCCACACTGGTGGTGAGGTATGAAGGAGCAAGGCTCGCTGTACAGACAGGGAAGAAGAAAAAATAAAGGCAAAATGACAGAGCCTCTTCCTTTCTTACACATCATGTCATTCTTCACATAGTTCCTAATCATTTTCTTCCAGTAGCCCTGTCCTAATACTTAAGCCGGTGCCTTGTCTCAAGAAATTTGATGAGTTGCCACCAATTAAAACGTTTTTTTTTGTTGTTGTTTTTTGTTTTTTTTTTTTTTTGTGGGACACCAGGGTGGCTCAGTGGTTGTGCATCTGCCTTCAGCTCAGGGCATGACCCTGGGTCCTGGGATCGAGTCTCACATCGGGCTTCCTACACAGAGCCGGCTTTTCCCCTGGCTGTATCTCTGCCTCTCTGTGTCTCTCGTGAATAAATAAATAAAATCTTTTAAAAAATAAAATGTTTTTTTGTACTCTGAAACACAATAGAAGTCATACACAGCTTCTTTCCCTACAGTAAAAACGTGTTATAACAAAGAAGTGCATATTCTAAAATAAGGCAAGTGTTCATATGAATCTCACTGGTGAAGCTTATTAGTTTAAGACCCTGTCTTTTTATCTATAAAACAGATAACTACCTCATAAAGTAACTTGGTACCCAAAACACTGTAGCAAGCAATAAAGACTTCCTTCCAATTTTTTCATTTGGGTCTTATATATAATAAGAGGGGGGAAAAAGATGTCAGGATCAGTATCTCAAGCCCTTAAAGTACAGGCTTTTAAACTTTCTGACCACAAACCACTGTAAGACCTACATTTTTCATTGTGATCCACACATATATACATAAAATCACACACATACCTGAACTTCACAAAATACTACAATCACTCTTCTATTTTCTTTCTTTTCTCTGCACCCCCTACAACCTCTTTACCTCCATGCCCTCCCTCCCTAATCACATAACTCTTTGTAGTCCTGTCACCCTATCACCCTACTGGAGCCCCAGGGATCCAGATATTTCCCAGGATCCAAAGCCCAGCAGACAGAAAAAGAGAGATCCCAGAAGAAGGAAATTTTGATAGGTGTTGAGAATATGTCTTTCTTCTGGTCCAAGAAAGAATACCATATCCATTCTCTCTCAGATATAGTGTTATTGCTGGGGGGCAAAGCTGTACTGCTGGAATAAAGAACACTGGAGGTAAAAAAATAAATAAAAATAAAAAATAAAAAGGCTTGTAGATTAGTCTGGGGACTTACCCAACTTACATAGCAATGATCCTATAAGAAAATTCTTTCTAGGTTCCAAAAAAAGTTTTTAAAACACAAAATACTTCTTGGAGGGAGGGGTGCTATTTATACCATGTTCTATGTTAGGGGCTGGAATAGCTTGTATGTTTTTAAATGGCTGAAAAAAATTCAAAAGAATATTTTATGACACATGAAAATTACACGAAATTCAAATTTCAGTATCTATAAATAAAGTTTTATTAGAACACAGTCACACTGATTCATTGATTCATTGTGATTTAACACAAATTACTTTGTGTTAAAACTGGCAAAGCTGGGAAAAAAAGAAAGAAAAAAAAAACCAAACTGGCAAAGCTGATAGTTGCAAAATAGACTGCCTAAAATATTTACTATCTAGCCCTTTACAAAAAAAAAAAAAAACTTTGTGAACTCTTAGTATTTGAAAGCTTTCAACCTACATTCACAAATACTGGTTAAACACCTTTTATGTGTCAGACGCTGGGGAAACTACAATGAGTAAGTCAGATATGGCTCTCCCCTCCCAAGAATTCATGGAAGGCAAGTGAAAGCAAAAGCTCGGTAGAATAAAGAGCATTTGGTTTGTTGTAAGAACCATCAGAGGGCCAATATGGCAAAAGAGGAGACTGGAGATGACCATATCAAGCAATGCGTTTAAAGTCACTATAAAAACTAGACATTCCTCTAATATTTTACTGTATATTCAGTTTATTAACTCCTTTATTCACACTGTAAAGATAAATATCTACTGACGAAAAATCACAAAGTCTAAATTAGAACTATTACAGTTCACTTGAACATTCTAATGTTCTCAAAAAAAAACATTGCATTAATATAAATATCTGAAATAATATTTCAAAGTTTAAAAAGTTGCAAGTGTATATGTAAATGTGCTTGAGTTTATGTATGCAGCCTCTGATCCTCACTGTACTTCTGTGAGGTAGGTATTATAAACTCCATTTTACAGATAAAGAAATTAAGGTTACAGAATTTTCCCAAGGCAAATGGTATATCACACCACGGTTTTAAAAAAAAAAAAAGAAAGAAAGAAGGAAAGAAAAAAGGCCCAACACCCAAGTTTTCTCCCTACAGAATGTCTGTTCTTTCTACTAAACCACTCCAAGAACTGCATAATTAATTACTTTCACTGAATTTGAGATTTGAATTCGACCTTCCTACTGCTATTCATTTGTTTTTGAGAAAATCATTCTTTCTAACCAACAGCTACATTTGTACCAGTAAGATTAGCTTTTATTTCTATTAACTAGACCCTACTAGTCTACAACAGGTTCCAATGGTAGAAAATTCTACAATCTGTAACAGACTAGGTAGGCTCTTATGATTCTTTTCTACTCCCTGGCTTAGTGAGCTGATATCTTTCCCTATCACAGAAACAAGATCAGATATTAATTTAAAAATACTGTTTAATCAAAGCTGCTAAATATATGTTGCTAAATATATGTTGCTAAATAGGAATTACAACTCTTGGTGTAGAGCTATTATTTTCCAGCTACAATAGTGAAAGATAAGATCTGTGGATAAAAGATCAAAACCACTCTTCTACTGATTCAAAAATAAAAAAAGTATAACCAACATTCCTCTTCTCTGACCCTGATCTTTTAATTTTACTCCATCTTTCTAAAGTAAGGATCAGCTTGAGTAGACTTGTATCTCATAAAAATCATTCTGATAGAGGTAGTTACTAGAAAAAAACAGTACCTGACATTCTGTTTGGCCCTCTCAGCAGTTAAAGCCTCCTAATTTAATCATTTCTATTATTTCTAGTTCTCTTGGCGAATAGGCAATCTCTATTTACATTTTAACAAACAATTAGCAATGAATTTCCTAATTCAACACCCAAACCAGGTTTATGTATGTCTATGGAAGAGAACAAAAAAAGGTCAGTTGGTAAGACATGTCATGTAACATTTACACAAAATAAAAGGATGATCAGTAGCTATGTAATCATTTTCCCAGTCACAAAGTAAGGTTTTCTTTTTTTTCCCTACCTCTGAATGCCTACTAATCAAACTGCTTTACTATTACCCTGCCCATCTGTATAAGCTAATCTCTCATAACTGCCCTTATTCATTACTTATCATTCTCTTTTAACTTAGACTTTTCATTTCTCCCCCATATCATTTTAAAATGTACTTGCACAAGTAATTTGAAGTCTAAGCTTAAATAAAAACAATTAGCAAATTCTATTCACAAGTAATGCAGTATGAAACTCCAGTACCAATTAAGACAAAACCTAGCAAACCAGTTATACTTCTAGAGCTACTTTATTTTAGGTAATAACAAATAAAATGGGTTTTCAGGGTGAAACTACACTTCTTTACAATAGGTGGCTTAAGTTAGCTTTACCTGCTTCCATAATGAGAGAAACCAAATGAAAAGAGGCAGCCACCATTACATTTTTAAATTCAGTATAGTTTAACGTCTCTTCTGGTTTTCTCTCTGTGTAATAATATAGTTTTTCCTAGTCAGAGATGATGCTGCTGAACTTCTGCCAATATAGAGTTGATTTCCCTGTGCCAAGCACCACCTCCCCCTCCTACCAACAGTAAAGGCTTGAAATCTTTCACAGATAAAAATATTCAAGCTGACTACTTAGAGCTAGAGGCCATAGCCCTGAGTAAAAATAAGAACCCATAGTATTAACTATTTATACTTTCAGCCTTTAAGACCTTGATAACCTGTAAAGATATCAAATTCCTAAGAATTAAGACACAATATATGCTTTTTCTACTTGTGAATCTTCAACCATACCAACAATACAGTATATTACAAGTTTAAAACAATAAAGAGATGATCTTGTGAAAAAATAGACATATGAAAAGGAGTAAAGTCAAAGTTTCACTGGGAAATAGGACTGCTTAGTAAACAAGAATATAAATTAGCAAATGCACAAAATCTAAATATAGGAAATTGCCACAAAAATTCAATAAACTCCAATCTACATTTTATTATCTCTCTTTTTAGATTTGGGTTTTTTTTTTTTTGAGATGTTGTATTCAAAGTTTTCAGGTGCACAATAAGCCTATCCATTTTTCTTTAAAGAAATAATAGGAAAAAAATGGGGTGACTAAGAAAATCTGAGAGGAAGACTAGTTAATTGCAGGCAGGCTTTAGAGTATGGAGAATGTTCAAAGCTAGAAGTGGTCTTGAGAGAGTCTCTCTAGTTCAGGTTGATGGGAACAGCCTCCTACTCTCACCTCTTCACTCTTAGATTCCTCTAATTTATTGTCCAGAGAGCTGCCCAAGTGATATCACCGCATAACCCAGATCTAGCTCCTCCTTAAAACTCTTTGCTTTACCACTACCCTTTGGATTTTATTCTAACTCCTTCCCACATTAGATCAAAGCCCCTACATGGTCTGGTCCCTGTCTATCTCTCTAGTCGCAAGCCTGCACTCACTTCTTCAGGCAGGCAAACATTTACTGAGCTTCTCCTTTGCCAGACACTGTGCTAACCCCTGAGTGTATCATGACAAAGGTGACACACCCCTCTTAGAGCTTACACTCCAGTAGTGGAAAGTGTAGATAATAAATGGGTAGATAAACTAAATAACTGGAGATTTGTGGTACGTGATGTGATGTGAATAGCTATCCTGTGAGTACCCTGTTTGCTTCTGTCAGAACTCATATGATGATCTGTAATTATTTTATTCACTTGGCTACTTTAAGACTGTAAGCTCCATAAGCACATAATCATATCTGTCTTCTTCACTGCTGCATCCCAAGCACATTGCAGTGTCTAGCAATGCAGTTCAACATTTGTTAATAAAAAAATAGTTATTTTACCCTTTTTAATTTAAAGATGAGTAAAATGAGTTCTTAGTGATGGCTAAGGTCAAGAAGAGTAAGCAAAGTAAGAATCTGAATGAAATTCAAGTTTTAATCCAAGATATTATTATATCATATCCAAAACACTGATCTCAAAACTTCATTGTTTTCAAAGCTTGTAGCTGTCCCCCCAAAACAGGCTTGAGAATCTTTCAAGACTTTACTTTTATATGAAAAATCTTGCATCACTTAAGTTTTAAGTAAAATTATAAGTATATCTTAAATTCCAATAAATAGAAATGAAAATTTATTCAAATGTTTCCTTTCAATGTATGAGATCTTGAAGAATACTTTGTAAAAAAAAAAAAACTTATCTGAATGTTCTAAATATTTCTTGGCTCCTTTTTGGCACTCTATTGATATTTTCTTTGGCTAAATCATTTAGTCAGGATATTATTTTATATTAACTCATAAGTAATTTACTAGAAAATTTTAAAATACCTTCCAAGAACTGAATCTATATTTTTAAATGTTTTACACACTACATTCTTAAAATAATAAGACTTAAAGATAGGTTACAAACTAATATGTGTGTGTGGTATCTACTGTGCGACTGTTTTATATGGCCTATTACTTCATTAAATACATCTTGGTTTACAAATTTTAAAAAATTAATCTAAGAGTTTGAGAAACTTGCCAAGATATCATAATTTACCCATGCCCCCTCCTCCTAACATAATGCTTTGGAAGTAGCTTGATTTATCATCTATAATCATAAAAATGTGAAGATCATGTATAATCATAAGGATATGAAGACTAACAGATTTTTTCCGATAAAGGTTTCATTTCTATTAAATATATATTGTAAAGTTAGTAATCATAAGTAGGAAAACTCCTCTCTCAAAGTTTTATATATGGATAGGATTACTTTTATTACAATATGTAAAGATGGTTCATTTTTCAAAGCTTTTAAAAAGCAACCACTCCCTAGTGGGAACTTCTAATAATTATCGCTTTACATTTATTTTCTTCAGCAAATTAGAGAATACAATGATTCCCAATGTGACTATAGCTATTAAGAAAATAGTCAACCAAAGAAAAAAGTGCTTGTATCTAGTCCAAAAGAATGGTATTAAAAAAGTTTAGGATTCAGGCATGAATAACATACACAAGTCAAAAAAGTTTCTAAATCTACTTCTATGCAAGCGTATAACTTACAATGAGGAAAATGTCTTATGTAGATCTCAAAGAATATAATCTGGATGGCCAGTATGAGCAATAACTGCAATTACTATAATCTATTAAACACAAACAACATACCAAGCCGTAAGTGCTTAGACTTCTTTAACTTCACAAATAAAGACATATCCATTGTGTGGTATCTCTGCCCCCATAAAAGAATATTACATGTGCTCATATTTTCTGTGTACTCTTATTTTTCCAAATCATGTCGGTATTTTCACTCATGCTTATTATCTAAATCCATATCTGTCTGTAGAATTTCTTTAATTATGAAAATGCTTCCTATTTTCTTCTGGTTTGTTATTTCTTTATCAATTTAGTTAGTAGCACCAGCATCCTACTTTAATCTTCAAATTGCTCTATCCGGGATCCCTGGGTGGTGCAGTGGTTTGGCGCCTGCCTTTGGCCCAGGGAGCGATCCTGGAGACCCGGGATCGAATCCCACATCGGGCTCCCGGTGCATGGAGCCTGCTTCTCCCTCTGCCTGTGTCTCTGCCTCTCTCTCTCTCTCTCTCTCTCTCTCTCTCTGTGACTATCATAAATAAACAAACAAATAAATAAATAAATAAAAATTTAAAAAAATTAAAAAAAAAAACAAATTGCTCTATCCTATATTCCACATATATATATTTGGAACATCCATCAAGAGCTATATCATACACTCCTATCTCTCTTAGTTTCAATTACTATTGCTCTGATTTAACCCCCTCAAATGAGATTTTACTTTTTCAAGAAATTATAAACATCCTCTCATCACATAAATCTCCTCAGATTTAGTCAAAATTCCCTCATCTCAATTTGCCTTCCATCCATGGTCAAGTTTACTGGTAAATGCCCTCTGTGTTCCTGATCCTATTTTGTGCCTTTTCCTTCATATTATGATGAACATCCCTCTCAAACACCTTCCAAGACATTTTTTCCCTATTACTCGGATCTATGTCCTCCAGAAAGCCTTTCCTAAATTAAAAAAAAAAAAAAATATATATATATATATATATATGAACCTCTCAAAATTACAATCTAATTCTGTTTTAGCACTTTTGTGTATACCTAATTTATCCAGTGAATCCAAAAGAGAAAAGAGCTCAGTCAGGGCCATGCTCTCTCTTGGGACCACTTTTCGTTATATTCTATACCTAAGTACTCATTCTCTACTGTAAGTTAAATAATGAACACATTTTTCAGTATACGTATTTTTCATTCTACATGTTTACACTGCAGCTTCCTTCTCAGAGTACTGAGTAGAGAGAATAAGGGATTGTTGAACTGAGTCGCTATTTCTTAGGAGTTGAGAACCCGTAAGTTCATCACTGAATTAATTAATGGATCACAATAAAAAATATTTTAGTGAACAGAATATAAAAATAAATAAAAGTCTTACACACAGAGTTCACAAAACTTCTATTCCTGACATATATACATATTTATGTATATGGAAACTGAGTAATGATGTAATGTCTATCTCTTACTGCGGGCTATGGTCAAAAGAGCTGAAAGCTACAGAACTTAAAGGTCGCTAAAATGCCTTCTAAATCTGCACGATTCAAATTATATTAAAAGATTTATTAGTCTAAGGATCAGAAAAAGCATTTTTAAAAAATGAAGAGAATTTAAGGATACCCAAAAAACAGCCAGCAAAATCATTTTTTCTTAATAAAATGTCACTATTAAACTCTAACCTTAAGATTATAGAATCATAAAGCTTTTAGAGAAGGAAAAACATTCAGAAATAATCTAATCCAACTTTATTGCTTTAAAACATCTAAAAGGAAAACCCAGGCCCAGAAATGAAAAAATTTCACTTCATTCATTCACTGAACATTTCCTCTGCACCCATTATGTGCCAGGTTCTAGGATTGAATCTGCATATAGAGAAGATGTCTCCAAAGAGCTCACAGTCTAACATGTATAAAGGTAAATAAACATTTGCAGTAATTAGTGGAACCAAGGTCATTTAGAAAAACAGCAACTAACCCAATCTGGGTTAGGTGGCAGAAAAATTGTTTCTAAACAAGTGATACTATTCAGTCTTAAAAGCAAAGAGCTGGCCAGGTAAAGGAGAAGAAATAAAATATACAAAGGTACTGTACTGATACACAATAAAGGATGACACATTCAAAAAACTGCAAGCCAAGTTGTATAGCTGGAATATAAGGAGGAGCCATAGCAGAATACCAAGTATTTGTGATTTTTTTTTAAGATTTTATTTATTTATTCATTTACTCTCTCAGAGAGAGAGAGAGAGAGGCAGAGAGACAGGTAGAGGGAGAAGCAGGCCGCATGCAGGGAGCCTGACGCGGGACTCGATCCCAGGTCTCCAGGATCACACCCCAGGATGAAGGCGGTACTAAACCGCTGGGCCACCGGGGCTGCCCTATTTTTTTTTAAGATTTTTATTTACTTATTTATTTATCAGAGAGAGAGAGAGAGAGGGGCAGAGACACAGGCAGAGGGAGAAGCAGGCTCCATGCAGGGAGCCCAATGCGGGACTCGATCCGGGGTCTCCGGGATCATGCCCTGGGCTGAAGGCAAGTGCCAAACCACTGAGCCACCCAGGGATCCCAAGGGGCTGCCCTATTTATGTGATATTTAACCTTCAAATCACTCTCTGAGATGGTCACTATTAATATCCCCATTTTGTAGATGATAAAACTGAAGTACAAAAGATGAAGTGATGTGCCCAAAGTTAAATTGTGAAGCCAGGATGTAAACCAGGGAAGCCTAACTCCAGAGCCTATCCTCTTAGTCACTATACCAAGAGGTTAGAGAACACAAGCAGGAACCAAATGATAAAACACCATTCTAAGTACATACCATTCTAAGACTTTAGATTTTATGCTAAAGGTGACTCACAGTGAAATGTTTTAAGCAGGAGTGACATATTTAGATTTATTTTTTAATGAAGTCAATCTGGAAGTTATATGTGGACAGACTGGAAGAGGAAGTAGTTACAGGGACCTAGTCTTGGCTAGAAAAGTATTACCATAATTCAGACAAGAAAAATGATAGTGTGCTACACAGTGGCAGTGCTGGCACCGGAACCAAAGTCTACTGACCACCATGACCACATTCTTGTCCAGTATCCATAAGAACCTCCAAACTTCTTCCTTTAAACCCACCATTCTAACAGTTTAAAAAAAATTTCAAAACTCGGGGAAATACACATTTTCTTTAGACCCTTCATTAAACCAAATGTGACTACTAGATGCATTTGGATATAGGAAAGAAAGTGACTAACAGAAACCCAGTGGAGAATGACAGAAAGTCAATTGCTATCTATAGTAGTTTTCTTACCTTCTTGACTTTTTCCTTCTCCTTCCTCTATATACTATTCCTGGAACTTTCATGTTCAATAGTCAATTTGAAATCAATGTTCTGTCTAGACATGACTATTATAACCTAACAAAATTAAATCTACCACCGAGGAAGTCTGATGTGGTCCCAGCAATAAATATATTCTCTGGTCTGGTCAAACTGTGGCTTAAACAAAGGTGATGAATGAATAATAACAAAAGATAGACTTTTTGAAAGCAGAGAAGAGTTAAAACCAGAACATTTAAAGGGGAGTAAGAGTGGGGCACCTGGGTGGTTCAGTCAGCTATGTGTCAGACTCTTGATTTCAGCTCAGGTCATGACCTAGGGTCATGAGCTTGAGCCCTGCATCAGGTCCCACATAAGATTCTCTCTCCTCTCTCTGCCCTCTCCTCAAAAAAAGATTATGGGGGAGGGAGGAGTAAGAGCAATCTACAGTTGAAGCTATTTGATTCCAAAAGTGTGTGTGTGTGTTATTCCAGAAGCCAACAAATGAAAGAACAGTAGAAAAAACTATCTGGTCAATTCTCAAACATTCTAAACTGAATCTGTTTTCATTTAAACCATGTGTAAGCCCCTTGAGCCACCCTGATGCTAAGCAACAAGTGGGTTCCACAAACAAGCTGCCTACAGTATAAGGAAGTACAGAAGGAACAGAGGGGGTTAAAGATAATAAACAAAAAAGGCATACAGTGGAAAGGGAAGCATAATGAAAGGGAAAGGAAGAAATTATGAGTTATACAATATGGACTAAAAAGTGAAAGAGTACTAGTGACCCTAATCTCAAACACTGCTATCTAAGAGGAACCAAGACAAGGAGCAACGTAAGAGAGCATGAAAAGAGGAAATTTAAATCACAGATTTTTTGAGACCCCAAAGATGAGAAATAAGAGTACACTACTCACAAAAGTAAAAAAGCAACAAAATAGTTTCAGAATCTAAAGGAATGTTTAGAGATTATTAAAATCTCGTTTGATTTAGTTGTGCTTTACTTCACACAAAACGGTGAATCCAAAAGGTGAAAATGTCAGTAGTACCAGAGATACGCATGTATGGGGAGGTGTGTTACAAAGATAGTATGAGGCTTATTTGCATACTTTTTGTGGGAGTGATTTCAGAATTTTTCCTTTCAATGCTGTAGTGCTACTTACACCTTTTCACTTTAATTCTTATCCTGGCTGGGTTCACTTCCTTAAAACCAGAGTTCAAAACAAGTAAGCACTTATTAGTTATGGTCAAATTTTAACCTTAAAAAGGACAAGGGTCTGTGATAGATCATAGAATATTAATTAGCATAGCCTAAATGAGTCTAATAATCAAAACCTAGCCAATGATTCTCCAGAAAATTATGTAATTAAGAAACCACTTTAAAAGTTGCTTCAAATTAAAGGCAGCTAAAAGAAAGAAGAAGAAGAAGGAAAAGAAGGAGAAGAAGAAATATCCTTAAAAAAACAAACAAACCTGAATTTATACTTTGAAACCTTTCAGGGACATATAACGTACATAGTTCTTCCATAGGAAACTTATAAAACTTTCTGGCACCCTCACTGTTGATCTCACTTTCTCTTTCTCTCTTTCTTTCTCTTTCTCTAACACACAATCCGCTGCCACCACACAGTCCATACAGTAAAATGTCAGTAAGAATAAAAGGAAATATCCTTAAAGGTAATTATCACAGCAAGGAGTCTACTGGATCAGATGCAAATATAATTAAACTTGATACCTTGACCAATCATTCATCCTATTCATGAACATACCAGTCTTCATGGGCTCTCCATCATAGCAAAGCAATGGTTTTGGAGAGTTTATTCATAAATCAGCAAAATATTTTATTAAAATATAATAAGATGAAATAATGCATATAGCTATAGTCTGTCTAATATAACCATTCTAGTTTTAAAAGATAACGAAAAGATGAAAGCTCTCAACAAAAAGTCACCTAAAGATCAATATGCATGTACCTGCAAAAGTTGGATGACTGACTGTGGGAGTAGGAAGCAGGACCCTTTTGCTAATATACTAATACTTTTGAAAACAGAGCTTCTCAACCTCAACACTATTGACATTTTGAGCCAGGTAACTCTTCACTGTGCAAGGCTGTCCTGTGCACCGTGAGATGATGAGCAGCATCCCTGCCCTTTCCCCGCTAGATGCTAGTAGCACACCCTCCCCCATAGTTGTGATAACCAAAAATGCCTTCAAATGTCCCCGGAGGAGAAGTACAGGGGTAGGTAGCAAAAGACACCCAACCTGAGAACTACTGGCTTATAAATAGAAAAAAATTCAAAGTGAATTGGTGGAGGAGGGAGTTTGTCTTGTTCCTCTTCTGGTTTTGATGTTCCAGTAGATGGTATCTGAATCTGATCACAGACTACACTTAAGAGATTCTGACTGTAGGAAACAAAGCGTGTCAGATCCATCACTTGTTAGCCAAAGTTCAGCTGAGTCCCAGAAGATCCACAGTGCTGCCAATTCCCCCTCCAAAGGCACATAGACTCACTCACAGAAACACACACGGGCACAGGCACGCACACACCCGGCACTGCCTACCTATCTGAGGTAAAAGAAATGCACGTAATTACTTTATTTCCATTTCTTATTTCATCAAATATATGGACCAGGCTGCTCCAGTTCCCACAGAAACCCAAATTCCTCAACTTAGTCAGTGCAACTCAAACACCACAATAGCTGCATCATTCTAGGGAGGAGAGACCTAAGTGCTAGAGCAAGTATTAAACTCATAGTTTAACAAATGGTGAAGAAAGACACAAATTAGCCACACTGCTTTAAAAACAAACAAATCCAATAAATCGATTTGTGTTTTGAAACAGAATCTGAGAAAGGATAAAAAGAATGGAAAAAATGCAAATACAAAAGGAATCTGAAGGCATCTGAGGAATATAACAAAACTCAAAAATGTTTCCCCTGGAATTAAGAAATTACATACTTGGCCATATCCTACAGGAATAGTCTGCAAAATCAGTCTCCTATATACTATGCCATGGGATGGAAACTGAAAAATCAAAGTCTGCAAAATACTAAAAAAAAAAAAAAAAAAAAAAGTAAGCATCCATCCTAAAAATCTGATCTACAACAGCTCTTTATTACTATTTTTCATTTGCTTAAAAAAATTAAATATCCAGAAACAAAAAAAATGACAACCTCAGAAATGTTTTAATTCTCATAAAAATAGCCATCCTCATGCTTCCAGCATGCCAGATTACATATTACCTAGGAAAATCAATTAGGAAAGGAAACATAATAATCTTTTAGAGTGCATTTGATTCATAACAAAAGCCTTTTAAAAAATCAGATATTTTAAGTACTAAAAATCTTCATACATAAATATGGATTAAAGTCTTTAAGATGATTTCAATTATCTTCAACAGAATTATATTTTAGTTCAACTAGGAACTATTGGGGGAAAAAAACTATGCAACAATATTCAGCACCAGTTTTAAGTAATTCTATGTGCTATACATATCTATATGCTCTGTAAGCAAGAAAATTACTGTATTTCAGAATTTTAGCTATTAACCTCCTGGCCCACTGAAAATAATCCTACAAGAAACTAACGCTCAATTCTTTTTACTTCTAAACCAAGCAGAGGAGGCTGTAAGATCTGTAAGCGACAGCCTGCTTTTCCAGAAGTAATACCTTGAGACTGCTTAAGAATAACCCCCTTCACCAATTATTGTGACTCAGGTGGGTTTGGGAGGGAATGATGTCCACAATTCCTTGGTCAGTGGCCATGATGCCCCTCCTCCTCAAGGGCAGGAGATCAGAGAAAGGGATTTGAACAAGAGCAGTTCACCAACCAGAACATACAGGAACCAGGAGAGAGAGAGAGTACTACGGGGAAAATAAAAACTGCATAGTTAAGTCATGTCACAAAAGCGAGAGGTTTAATGTTATCAAGGTATTCATTCATTTCGGAGACACCATTGTTTATCTTCCTCCCCAAACCCTGCACAAAAAGAACTGTCAGCCTGCCTTAAGCATGTTCCTTCTTCCATTTAAACAGACATGATTCTTTGGTTAATCTCTGGCAATGATCGCCATTTCACAACACATTTAGCCCACCCGGAACTGATCAATACCACTACAGACATAAGACTAGACTTTATCCATTTATTAACCACAAGGAAATGTACCATTCAGCAAAATTCTATACGTTACAAAGGATTCTATTAGAAGAGGGGGTTGGGAGGATGGACGGACACACACACACACACAGCACAGAGGTACACAAAGAAAAGACTAACACCCTCTAATTTCCCTGTAGCAAACGAGATAAAGACGTGGCCGTGAAACCTGTCAATTCGTCCCCCCCCCCCCCCCCCCCCGCCTCCGATAATTCTCTCCCACAACCTGGTAACCGAATATTGAATTTTATGATCACCAGATCCACTGCGACTTCAAAAGTGTTCCATCCATCAAACTAACTCTCCTGCTACGTACGTGTGCACACCTTGGAGCTGGGCTGCGTTCGTTTACAGAACACCAAACACAAAAGACTAGTTTCCCAACCACTGGTTGCAAAGGCGTACAACGTCCAAGCAAAAATCACAACGTCGGATGCAGGAGGGACCAGGTCGTCCCCTCCAAACCTCGGGCCACAACCTACGCCAGGACCGCAACGTCTCTGACAAGCGCGAACCATCTCAAATGGCTGCTCTATAGACCGAAAACAATGCCTCGATACACCGCGCGTAAAGAGAAGTCTCCCGTAGGTGAGCGGAATCTGTGCCAGCCGAGAGCACGCAGAAATGGTGGTGGAGGGCCAGCGCTCCGCCAGCGCCCGGCCGCGCTCCGCTCCGCGCCGCGGTATTGTTAACACCCGGGCCACAGCAGCTACAACTATTTTTAACGCGGCTGGACGCCGAAGTTGAGGAGACCGTGAGGCGGGCAGGCCGGCGGGCGAGGGGGGTGGGGGGGACCCCGATGACACCGCCGCCGCGCCGCATTGTTTCTCGCCGTCCGGAGCGAGCGGGCGAACGGGCGGGCGAACGGGCGAACGGGCGACCGGGCGGGCGACAGCCGGCTGGACGTCCGTCGTGACGGCCACCGCGGAAGCGCTGGTTACGAGACAATCAAACCCAGAACAAAACGCGCCGCTCCGGGGGGAGGCAGGCCACGCGACACGCCGCTCTGGGGGGCGCCTTTCGGGGCTCGAACCCGCGGCCCCGGCTGTCACTTGTGCCGCTTGTGGCTTAACCGCCCCCCTCCCCCCCGCCCCAGGCAGCGCTGTCACCCAGGGCGAGGGCCACAGAGCGTGACTTTCCCACTCGCACGGCCGAGCCGTCCGTCTCCTCAGCCCGCCGGCCCGGCTCCGAGCGGGAGACGCTGACAGAGATTTCCGGGGCTCGGTCAGAGCTGAGGTGGGGGTCGCGCGGGGTCGCGGCCCAGGGCGCCGGGGGGCGGGTGTGCGCGCGTGTGTGCGCGCGTGTGTCCGTGTGTGTGTGTGTGTGTGTGTGTGTGTGTGTGCGGAGAGCTCCCAGGCCGCCGCCGCCGCCGCCGCAGCCCCGCCGCGCTCGCTCCACGCACCTACCTGAAGAGCAGGAGATAAGAAACACGGCGAACGCCAACTTCGCAGCAGCTCCCATTTTCCCGAGGCGCCGGGGAATCCGCAGCAAGTTCTCGCTAGATAGCCAGTGCCCTGGGTCTTCCTCGGAGACAAACCTCCTGGTGTGAAATCAACCGTCATAAAACATATTCGGAAGCCCCCGGCCAAAAAGAAAAAAAATAAAAATAAAAAATAAAAAAGGTTCACGGGGTTAAGAAAAAAAAAAAAGGAAAAAATAAAAGAGCACAATAATAATATATATTTAAAAAAAAAAAAGGAAAAATGCACCACGGGGAAGGGGTGGGGGGGAGAAAAACCGCCACACACACGCACAACACACAAAACCAAACAACGAAAAGGCAACAACAACAAAAGCGGGTTTAAATCACTGTCAAAATCACTGTCAGCGCCGCTCGCCTGTCGGGGCTCTCGGAACAAAACGCCAGGCGGAGGCGCCGAGGCGGCGGCGGCGGCGGCGGGGCGCCCGAGCCGCCCGGACAGTCCGGGAGCCGAGCCGGGTCCGACGTCCGGACCGACCTTCAACCCGGACACCCAAAGTCCGCGGACCGCTGGCGGCCGGGCTGGCGGCCGTGGCGGCCCGGGCGGCGGGGACGGCGCGGCGGCGGCGGGGACGGCGGTGCAGGCGGCGGCGCGAGCGGCGGCCAAGTTCTGGTCCAGGCTCTGGCTCCGGCTCCGGGCTCCGGGCTCGGCCGCGTTTTCGGTCCCCTGGCCTCCGCCGGCCCCGCCCCCCACACTTCCGGTTCCGGCCCGAAGCTGGAAGCCAGGCGCGGCGGAGGAACGCTCGGCCGCGGCGGCGGCGGCGGCGGGGACGGGGACGGGGACGGGGACGGCGGGGCGGCGGGGCGGCGGGCGCAGCGCGCGTGCCGGGCCGGGAGCGCGAGGAGATGGTCGGGGAGGCGAGGCGAGGCGGGCGCGGGGAGGGGCGCGCGCGAGGGCGGGGCGGGCCGGAGGGCGGGGGGCGGGGCGGACGGAGGCGCGTTCCCGCGAGGCCTGTGCGTCCGGCCTGCGCGGCCTGCGGGGCTGCGGGGCTGCGGGGCCCGGGCGGGACGTGGGGCGCGGGGCGCGGGGAGCCGCGGAGCCCGCGCCCTGCCCCGCCCCGCCCTGCCCTGCGCTGCGCTGCCCCAGGGGACGCCGCGTCCGCGGAGCCGCCCGGCCGACCCGGTGCGCGCGGGCTGCAGGCGCGGCCCGGCCCCAGCCCCGCGGCGCCCGAGCGCTCCGTGCCGCGGCCGAGCCACCGGGCCGGGCGTGCACCGGGGCGGGGGGCAGCCGAGCGCCGCCCGGGATCGCGCGGGGTCCGCTCCGCACCCGGCGGGGTCGCGGCTGCCTTTCTTTCCTTGCATCTTTTCCTTTCTTTCTTTCTTTCTTTCTTTTTTTTTTTTCTCAAATTTTCACGCCCCTTAAGCCAGGTGGATCGCTCGCACGGGGCCGGGCCGGGCTCGGATCGCGACTCCGAACGCAGGACGAGCGTCCCCCCTCGCGGAGCCCGCGGCGGCGGCGGCGGCGGCGGGTTCGAGCCCCGCGGAGGCCGGGACCCGACCCGACCCGACCCGACCCGGGGCCGCCCGGCCCTGCCTGCGGCGTTCAAGCGTGAGCTCCGCAAACCGTTTTATTTTTTTACTAATAAAGAATAATAAACCGTATTGCGTGTGGCTAACTCCTCTGTTTTACTGGTGCTTTACCGATCCCCACGTTTTTCCCACAAAGCCAAGCCTCCTCCCATGTATGTACACAGTGGTTTTTTTCCCCCCTTCCTCTAAATTACTCAATATCGCTATCTATGAAGCTCATCCTGTAATTATCTGCCCATTTCTACGACTTGTCAGGGTCATTAGTAATGACTGTGACTCTTAAACTTCCTCCAAGATCTCCAAGTCCTCACGTCGTGGTGCTCAGAATTTGGTTTTTTGTTTGTTTGTGCTCAGAATTTGTTTTTGTTTTTTATTTGTTTTTTGTGGGTTTTTTGTTTTGTTTGGTTGGTTTTTTTTTTTTTTTTTTTTTTTTGGTGCTCAGAATTTGACTGATGTTGTGCAACAGTTGAGAAAAAGTCCCCAGTGGGTCTTCAAGGTGTCTAAATGGTCCCATATTATGTAATTCTCTGGACCTTATGAGCTGCTCAGAGGAATAAATATAAACATCCTTCCATTCTCTAGTTGCACTGTTTCCACTAATGTTTCTGGAATAGAAGAGCGTATTTAGTGCATTCAGGAATTTTCTGTGGGTTGTACCCTGGATCAGGCCTCCCTGTTGTCTTATCTCTGCATCACTTCCATATTTCGCAGATTGTGAAACCACAGCGAGTGGAATAACTGGAATAACCAGTAACAAGACTAAAACACACACACACAAAAAAAAATTATATTCCTTATCTTACCACCTAAATTTGCCAGTAGAAGAATTTTAAGAGAAGAAGGAAATTATTTTTCTCTGTCGCATAAAAGGGGAGCAACAAGTCAGAGTCCTCGCTGAACTATTCTTATAAAGAGTTATCCCCCCCCCCCCCCCGCTGGGGAAGTTATTAATATCCACTAACAGTAGTTACCTATTTTGTTCCTAAAATCCCCCATCTTCTGTATATTTTTAAAAATTCAAAAATAATTTAACTTAAGACGTGAGAGTATGTGACTAACTCCCACTGGAATTCTAAAGCTTGAAAACTAGACGGAGGTAGCTGCAGCTAACCCTACTGCCCCTCTTTTTCCTATTTCTAGACTCACTTCTTAATCCACAAATCCAACAACTCCCTAAAAGTGCAAGCCATACAAGCTGAGTTGAGGAAAGAAGGAGAAGAAAGGGGTAGAAACGCGAAAGGAACTCTGGTCTGACAAAGCGTTAGACGATTATGTGTTAAACACCTTTAGCTGACATCACTCAATCCCGACACCTGGTCTCAGTCTCTAATGCTAGAATTTCAGGTCCAGGGTTCTGACAAGAAACTTGATTGAACTGCAGGATTTCCCCAGCCAGAAGAATTTTGAGAGACCGTTTTAGGGCGTGTTGGCTAGATGAGGAGACAGAGGTAAACAAGTATTGTAGACTGCTTCCAAAATAGAGGATGATTTATTTTGCTAGGAACTCATATGGCTCAAAAAGGTATATGCATTAGGTTTGAACCTTCAGCTCTGAAATAGGGCTGGAATTGAATTAGGCCAGATTTGAACTTGCCTTTGAGATTGGGTGGTATGCCATATACATTGTGAAGAAATTCACTGTAAGATATTCACCTGCCTTTGGACAAAGCAACAGCCTCATATAAGCATAGAGATGCCAAATCTCTCTTCCTTCATCTTTAGTAAGATGACTACATTCCTTTGGAGTATGAAGGCTGTTGGATTTCCCTTAGATGAAGGATTTAAGAGTATTTCTGCTGCTTTCTGTATGCTATAAAAGTATACATTTGTATGAGTATGTACAAGTATACTATAAAGGTACTATAAAAGTCTACTCATGTGCTCAAATTTCAAGTAACATGGGCATTCCTGAAGTGGCATAAGTAATGAATTTCCCATATACCGATGCTGTGAGGCATAACACAAGGGGAAAATCTTGGTAACTTCGTAAGTCAAAGAAAGGCAAATAATAACATATCTTCCATGAACATCCCCCTCCCTAAATGCTCAAACTGGGAATTAAATTCCCTGTATCCTACCTAGCTTTTGCTACTGTTATTCTTCCCTTTTTACTTAGGTCTACTAATAGCATTGCACTATGCCAATGATGGAGTGGACGGAGACAGATAATGAAAAGAATAGGGATGTGGGAATGGATGAGGGACAAAACATTAGGGCAGAATT
Organism: Vulpes lagopus; assembly: GCF_018345385.1. NCBI lineage: Eukaryota > Metazoa > Chordata > Mammalia > Carnivora > Canidae > Vulpes > Vulpes lagopus. The sequence continues at coordinate 29,489,734 of NC_054847.1, read as the reverse complement.
TTTTAGGACAGGAAGATGAGTTAGAGGAATTAGAGGAAACTAGCTGTGGTAGAAATAATGAGTCTAGCACTTTGATTAAAAGGCTATACTAACCCAACTAGGACTAGAAATAACCAATTGGTCACCATGTGACATCCCAAGGGTAATATTTGAATTTTCTCCCACTCTCACCTCCTTCAAAATCCAGTCAAGGTATTTGGGGAAGATGTTTTCCCACCCTCCAATTTATATTCATGACCACAGAAACTTCATTTTCTGTTTGACTTCCATCATTTTAGAAATTTAATTTCTAATAGTTTTCTATTTTATTTCTAAATTTTACAACTGTTCTGTAAATTTTATGACTTTCATTTGTTTTGTTTTATTTCTAGTAGCTTTCAACTCCTCTTCCTATAACAGGATGGATGAGCTTTGAGATACAGTGCCTAAATCAATCCCAATGACCTCAGTCATCCATCCAAGTTGGAGTAAAACAACACTACTCAAAAGTACAGATCTCCAACCAGCATTGGTCCCAAACCTTGTTACTGATCTTAAATGATATTAGCATAGACATTGGCAACAATTGATTAAAAAGTTTCATAGAGGGGGCCTGGGTGATTCAGTCTGTTAAGTGGCTGACTCAATTTCTGCTCAGGTCATGACCCCAGGGTCATGATCTCAGAGTCAGGAGATTGAGCACAGCATGGACTATATCCTGGGCATGGAGCCTGCTTAAGATTCTCTCCCTGCCTGTCCCTCCCTCTTCTCTCCCTCTCTCTAAAAGAAAAAAAAAATTTAAAAAAAATTTGTAGAAACTTAAACATGTTAAGTCTGTTAAAATTAATAATAAAAACAATTGGGTTTATATTTTGTTATTGTTTTTATTTCATGATTTTTTTAGTAATTTTTATTGAATTTTACAAAAGTCTCATAGATTTGGAATTCACCATAGATAATTTGAGAGGCACTGGAGGAGAAAATAGACTATATACCAAAGATTCTCTCTCTCAAAAAAAAAAAAAAAAATGCTTTCCATCCATTTTGACAAATGCTTGAAATCTTCAATAAAGCTTTGATGCTACACTGCTAAAATTTTCTATAATGTAAGACTGCATAAGAATCAGTCCTTTTTATCACATGGTCTATCATTACCTGTGGTATTCATTTATTCAACAAGTAGCTATTAACTTTAGCTTCAGGGTTGTCCTGGGTATTGGTTGCATAGTGATAAAGAAAGTGGATATCATCTCTGCCCTCATTGAGCTTACAGTATCATGAGGAAGACAGAAAAAAATATTTGTCAAATGGGAAGGATTATTTACAAAAGCAGACGGGGTGCTGAGATAAGGAAGAATGATGGAACTGGAAAGGAAAAGGACACTATTGCGAGGGAATAACTCAGGAAGGACTTACTAAGGAGGTAACATTTAAACCAAACCCACAAGATGAAAAGGAGATAGCCATGAATGGAGCTAGATAAGGAGAAACAGTACGTACAAAGCCTACGATGTGTTCCAGAAACTGAAAGGAGGTTCTCGTGGTTATAAAGACAGTGGTATGAATAAGGAGAGAGAGAGGAACACAGGCCCCGGACCACAAAAGCTTATAGGGCAAAGTAAGGTCATTGGATTTTTTCCAAAGTGAAGCATCAGGCCATTGGAGTGTTTTAGTAAGGAAGTAATGTCTTCTAGCTTAAGTCCTTAAAGATTATTCTTGTTCTTATATGGAGAACAGGTTGTAGGAAATTACCAAAGAAAGCAGAGAGACTAGGAGTAAGGTGTTGCAGTAAGTCAGGCAAGAGATTATGGTACTGTGAACTAATATGGAAAGAAGTGGACAGACTCTAAGATATACTCGGGAAGAAGAATCAACAGGATTTGCTGATGCATTGGAAGACTCCTACTTTTTTCTTAAGCAGATGTGTAGAGGTAGTGTCATTTGTTGAGTTGGGAAAGATTTAGAAGGAGAGATATAGAGAAAGTAGAGAGATGAATGGTGAAAAAACATTCAATTTTGAAAATATTAAATATCAGATGCCTACAAGACATCTAAACAGAGATGTAAAAGTAAGCAATTGTATGTAACCAATGTTCAGAGGAACAGGCAATGCTGCGGATATAAATTTGAGAATTATCAGCAGGTAAATGGTATGTAGGGCCATGGAAATGACTGAAAAGTTAATCTAAATAGAGAGTGGACAGAGAGAAGAAATTTAGCAAGTGGAGAAATAAGAGGCAGGAAAGGGGATGACAAAGTAACAGCCAGAGAGAGAAGATAAAAATTGAGAAAGATGTAATACATGAGAGTGTTCTACAGAAGGGTGATGGAAACAGTATTGAGTCCTATAGAAACATCAGTAAATTGAAGAGCAAAAAATAATAATAGTAAAAAGGAGCTATTGGATGTTGCATCATGGAAAGAGAACCCATCTCCTTGATAACCATTTCAGCAGAAGACAGATTGAGGCAGACAGGATGAAAAAAGTGCCAGCAGAAGCGGGTGAGTTTGTAGAACTAGTCACTGGAGGGTGTATTTCCAGCTGAGAGCTCTAATTTCCACAAATTATAAAGCAAGTTTTCAGTTTAAAGTGGAAGATACATGGTGAAGAGTTGTGAAATAGTTGACCTCCAACCTCCTAATTGAGGTTGGAGAGCAAAGATTTATAGTGGAATTCTCAGGGTTGAGTACCTGTTGGAAGTTGGAGATCATGTTTATCATGACTGCAGTCAGTCCAAGCTGTTACTGGTTACTTCCTGAAACACACAGGGGTGTCAGGTACAGAATTGTCAGGCAGATGATTGAGTTCTACCATGGTTGGGTTTGTTAAGTAAGTGATTTTGAGGAAAAGAAAAAAAGAAAAGAAAGAAAGGTATGGGAATTGTATTGAAACACCAAATAATGGAATTTGAGTTGGGTAGGAAGAAGGTATAGTCTAGAAGAGGCTGTTGTGTGTAGAGGAGTGATAGGAGTCATGGATTAGAAGGCTGGCCAACACCTTTAAGATAGTTTGTTGCTTCCTGGTCAATATTTAAGCAACTAGAAGGCTAGGAGCTAGGATCAAAGAATAAGAATGCAAAGTTTTAGAGGGAATTTGTGTCTGGCCAGGGAATTACCATTGCTGTGAAAGAAAAAAACATGGTCACTGGCAATGAGAAGATCCAAAAATGGGATGCCAAAGCATCCAGTGAGCTGAATGGGTCATTTCTAAGGAGGTTGAAACTACCTAAAATGGGAACAAATACTAGACAAGGGAGTAAAAACATTGAGACTTCAAGAACATAGAGATGTTTCTTGGAGTCTGTTACATGACAGCATTCCTCAATGTTATTTTAAATTTCTCCATATTAAAAAAATTCAATCTTTACATTGTTTCAGAAGCATATATTATGCAAAGTAAGATAAAGTACCAGGCAAAGGAATGATCTGAATATTTGCTCCCTTTTATATGGTGAGAGCATTAAAAAAAAAACAAAAAACAGGGATCCCTGGGTGGCGCAGTGATTTAGCGCCTGCCTTTGGCCCAGGGCGCGATCCTGGAGACCCTGGATCGAATCCCACATCGGGCTCCCGGTGCATGGAGCCTGCTTCTCCCTCTGCCTATGTCTCTGCCTCTCTCTCTCACTGTGTGCCTATCATAAATAAATAAAATTAAAAAAAAAAAGAAAAACTGTGTTGAGGTAAAATTATCACAAAATGTAACAACAATTATTATTAAAACTCCATTTCTAAGGTAGCCCCGGTGGCTCAGCGGTTTAGCACCGCCTTCAGCCCAGGGCATGATCCTGGAGACCTGGGACTGATTCCCATGACAGGCTCCCTGCATGGAGCCTGTTTCTCCCTCTGCCCATGTCTCTGCCTCTCTCTGTGTGTCTCTCATGAATAAATAAATAAAATAAAAAAAAATAAAACTCCATTTCTAACGAATTATAAATAAGAAAATGAAGAGAAAAAAAAAGAAAATGAAAAGAGTAAATGTGAGTTTATTGTTGTGTGTAAATGTGAATTTTTGCACTTAAGCAATAGAGAATAATACCTGTGTATAACATATAGTACTTTTTATAATTCAAAATAAAAACAGGGGAGACAGAAAAATTATTTTTCTCTTTATTTCCAAAAAATTTTTGTTTTCTCTGGCTAAACTACACTGGATTTTCCCATCTGTTTAAGCATGCAAATTAAAACACTTAACGGCACTTTATTGTGCTTCATTTTAACTTAGATCAGAAGAATTTTAATCAAAGCAATACTGAGGCTTTAGGGGAAACTGAATTGTAGGAATGTTTGTAGTAATTTTAACTAGTCACAATATATTGTACGCATTTCTTTATATTCAAAATCAGTTATTACTAGCTACTCTTGCAAATAAGTGATAATTTTATCCCATTTTTTAGGTGAACAAATGCAAAGGTTAAATGGTTTGCCCAGGGACATAAATTGAATCAGTAGCAGAAGTAGGATTATAACTCCAAACTACTGACTCAAAGCTTAGTCCAATGAGCCATGCTGTTTCTCAAGTAGTAAGCATATTAATTGTCCCTCCAAGCAGGAAACAGAGTTCTAAATGGAGCATGTCCCATCCAGACCTACACAACATAGTAAGGAGACCTATTTCTTCCACTTAAAAAAACCAAAAGCCAAAACCAAAAAAACTTACATACCAAACCGTCAACCTTTCTGTATAGAGACAAGATATGTCATAAGTTCAAAAAAGTAGTACAAAATATATATACTGTAGAAAGGCACTACATTTTATACTTACAAAATCAAAAGAGTGTTTTAATTTTGTTGGTCAATACTGACATTAGACCTGGGATACACAGAATATGAATTTGCAGTATTAGACTAATATCTACGTAATTCAGGAATCCATTTTCCCTTTATTATTTAGGCTAACCATAGAAAAACAGCAACTGTATACATTTTATTTAACATTTGGACAAATGCTTTCCTGACTCGTTTTTCTTATTCCAAGTTCACCCAGGTACGTACTTTTTCTGACTCAGTTTTAACTCTGCAGTTTCAAAACCACAAATGAAAGACTATATTGAAAGCAGAGATTATGGAAGTTGCAAATTAAAAGTGAATGATTCAACTTCCACTTCTAGCTATGAGAGAATAGCTTGTAATATTTTAACTCTCCTGTTGAGAACAACCGGTTAAACATAACATATACAACAACTATTTGAAGTCACTAGAGAAGAGCTAAGAAAACCAGTCCCGGAGGATCCAAGATCCCAGAGGAGAGAAAACTGTGATGAGTTGAGCCCCACATTCATCTCAGCTTTTCACTTGTATTAGCAGATTCCTGGCATGCGTAAATAGAGGCCAATAAGAAAGCGTCAGCCTGAGCTTACGGCAGGCTCACTGGGTTGGGAATGCTATATGACAGATGATGATACAGTTTGAGACTACCAAGGTGATTGCGACTTGAGAGACTAAGATCCAGGATTTGAGAAAGCCACAAAGTCAAGGCGTATGGCTGACTCTTAAACTGTGCAGGGTAAAATGCAGAGAAACTGAGTGTAAAGGACTAGCTTGGATGTTAAATAGCTGAGCAGAGATTTTGGCAGGCTTGGAGAACTTGGGAGGCAGAGATGAAAATTTAGAAACCACCAAGGTGCTAGAGCCTAAGTAAACACTTTAGGATTTCAGAGGAGAATCTAAGGATGCTACTCCTTAAAAATTAAAGACTATGCTTTAGGAGTAGGAACAAACTGGAAATCATTAAGGCTAACAAAGTCTGAAACCCAGCATTTGACTTGAGTAGTGTGATGAGTCCATATGTTATATGACCAGAGCATATTAAATCCTTTCTGGGAAAAGGATAACTTAATGTTGAGTCTTTGCAAATTTTCACACATGACATTTAGCATCCAATTTAAAAATCACCAAGTGTGTAAGAAACAGGACCAAGCAGAAATGCTAGAAGGAAATGTTACAAGAACTAAAATAAATTATAAGATGAATTAATAATAGATTAGGCACATCAGAGAGAAGAATAGTGAACTAAGAGAGAAGTAGAAAATATTCAAGTATAAAGATTACAAGAGATGAAAAATACAGAAGAGAAAATAAGGGTTAGGTGGAACAGCATTTAAAAGTCTGACATACCAATAATTGGAGTCCTAGAAGAATATGAAAGCATGAAGTGAACAAGAGCAACATTTCAAATCTATTGGCAACAAATTTTACAAAATGGATGAAAGCCAGCAAGTCATGAATTCAAAAAGCTCCACAAACCACATGCAGGATAAACACAAGGAAGCTACACCCCAGGTATCATAGTCAAACATCTGGGGAAAAAAAAGAAAAGATAAAAAGAAAATATTGACCAAAGACTTCAGATGACTTTTAAATAAAAACCATGGAATCTAGAAGACAATGGAATGACTTTAAAATTCTTAAAGACCGCTACTGCTAACCAAGAATTCTATACCTTACAAATAGATTCCTCAGAAAGGAATGTGAAATAAATAAATTTTCAGAAAAACAAAAGCAGAGAAAATTTGTTTCTAATATACCTACACTACAGAAGACCAAAGGGATTTTTTTTTCATGTTTCAACATGGAACTGTAGGAAAAATATTAACACAGGGAAGGGTAAATGAGTAAATCTAAATACAAATAATAGTAAGTAAAGCACTATGGGGTTTTAAATAGCTATAGGATTAACATACATAACAACACAAAGATATTATCTAAGAAATTGTAAATGTACAAACTTAAAGTAGATTTCAATGAATGAATGAATCTTGGAATCTCTTATTTTAGGGTAATCAATAAAATAATAAATATATCACTACAATCCAATAAGGCAAATGGAATAATAAAAACTTGATTAATATAAAAGAATATGGTATAGTATAAAATATACAGTAAGAAGATACATTTCAATACAAATAAACCAATAATTATACTTAAGTAGTTGGATTAATACCCCAGTTAAGTGACAAAGATGGGCAAAGTAGACAAACCTTAAATATAAGGACTATTTAAGGCTGAAAGTAACAGTATGAAAACTATAAAATGAAATCATGACCAAAGGAAAATGGTGTAGCTATACTGATGTCAGACAACATAAACTCTAAGGCAAAAGGCATTACTATAGAAAAACACAGTGTTTGTGTTTGATAATAATAAAAGAATCAATAGGAATATAAACTTAAATTTAAACATACCTAATAATACAGTCTTAAAATATATAAATTATTATAAATATATTCTAATTTTCCCTTTTTGACTCTTTGATGTCCAGAAGTGTTTTAATTTCCATATATTTGTAAATTTCTCAAATTATTTTTTCTGTTATTGATTTTTTTGGCATTTATTTATTTATTTATTTATTTATTGAAGTATCTGACACACATGTTACCTTGTGTTATTGCTTTTTAAAAATATTTATTTATTTATTTATTTTAGAAAGAGCAGAAGGAGGGGCAAAGGTGGAGAGAGAGAATCCTAGAACACACTCCCCGCTGAGCAAAGAGCCTGGCGTGGGGCTAGATCCAAGGACACTGAGATCATGACCTAAGCTGAAATCAAGAATTGGCCACTTAACCCAGGTACCCCTGTTACTGATTTTTAATATCAATCCATTAATGTTGGAGAACATATATGGTATGATTTCAATATTTTACATTGATTGCAGCTTGTTTATGTCCTGACATTGTTATGGCCTATGCTGGAGAATTATTCGATGTGCACCTAAGAATATGAATTCTGTTGTTGTTGGGTAGTGTTCTATAGATGTTATTAGGTCTAGTTGGCTATTTTCTTCTTGGTCTTCTTTCTTTTTATCCATTATTAAAAATGGGATATGAAGTCTTGAACTAATATTTTTTAATTGTCCATTTCTTCAATTCTATAAGCTTTTACTTTGCACACTTTGGAGCTCCACAATTAGGTGCATATGTATTTATAATTGATTGTCATCCTGACGAATTGACTCACTTTTTATTTTAAAATGCCTTTTTTGACTCTAGTTACCTGTTTTGTCTTAGAATCTATTTTGTTTGATACTAGTATGGCCGTCCAAGGTTACTTTTGGCTACTAGGTCCTTTTGGTTACTAGGTCTTTTTGGTTAGTTACTAGGTCTCTGATTACAGTAACCAAAGAGACTTTTCCCCTATTCTTTTACTTTCAACTTCTTTGTTTCTTGAATCAAATGTGTATCTTTTATAGCCAGCATATAGTTGGGTCATTTTTTTCAAAATACATCCTACCAATCTCTCCTTTTGATTCAAGTGCTTAATCCATTCACATTCAAAAATTTTTTTTTTAATTTTTATTTATTTATGGTAGTCACAGAGAGAGAGAGAGAGAGAGAGAGGCAGAGACACAGGCAGAGGGAGAAGCAGGCTCCATGCATCGGGAGCCCGATGTGGGATTCGATCCCGGGTCTCCAGAATCGCGCCCTGGGCCAAAGGCAGGCGCCAAACCGCTGCGCCACCCAGGGATCCCTCCATTCACATTCAATGTAATTACTGATAAGGTAGGATTTATATTTATCATTTTGTTATTTGTGTTCTGTCTTATGTCTTTTTCTTTCTCAGTCACTGCCTTCTTTTTTTTTTTTTTTTTTTTTTTTTTTTTACTGCCTTCTTTTATATTAGATCTTTTCTAGCATACTTTTTGAACTCCCTTGTTTCTTCTATTATATCATTGGAATTAATTTTCTTACTGTTTTCGATGGAAATTACATTTAGCATTCTAACTTAAAAAAATCAATTACAATAATATATAAAATTATTGGTTCCTTTATTGTACAAAAATGTACAAAATTATTTAGTTAGTTCCCTTTCTGCTTTTCATTTTTGGTGCCATTACTGTCATACAAATTATGTTTTTGTATATTAAAGCCTATTAACAAAGTTTTATAATTTTTAAAAATATTTTATTTATTTATTCATGAGAGACAGAGAGAGGCAGATATACAGGCAGAGGGAGAAGCAGCTCCATGCAGGGAGCCTGATGCGGGACTCGATCCTGGGTCTCCAGGATCAGGCCTTGGGCTGAAGGCTGCGCTAAACCACTGAGACCCCCAGGCTGCCCCAAAGTTTTATCATTTATGTACGTATATTTTAAGTCATATAAAAGGTGAAAGGGGGATCCCTGGGTGGCGCAGTGGTTTGGCGCCTGCCTTTGGCCCAGGGTGCGATCCTGGAGACCCGGGATCGAATCCCACGTCGGGCTCCCAGTGCATGGAGCCTGCTTCTCCCTCTGCCTGTGTCTCTGCCTCTCTCTCTCTCTGTGACTATCATAAATAAATAAAAAAAATTAAAAAAAAAAGGTGAAAAGTGTTGCAAACAAAAATACAGTTTTACTCTTTGCCATTTGACAGTGTGACTATCATTTGTCTATATAAAAGAATGGATCTCAGGGTGCCTGGGTGGCTTAGTTGGTTAAGTCACTGACTCTTGATTTTCGTTGTAGGACTGAGCCCTAGGTTGGGCTCCATGCTCAGCGCAGAGTCTGCTTGTCCCTCTCCCTCTGCTATTCCCCCCCCACTTGGACCCCATTCACGCTCTCTCTCAAATAAATAAGTAAATAATAAATAAATTCTTTAAAAATAAAAAAAGAGTAGATCTCTTTATGTTCATCATACTTTAGGTTTGTTGAGTTTCCTGAATCTATAGATTAATATTTTTCATCAAATTTGGGAAATGTCTGTCCATTGTTTCTTCAAATATTCTTTCTGTTTCTTTCTCTTGCTTCCCATCTGAGACTCTCATCATACATATATTAGTACTTTCACAGTGTTTTGTGGATCAATGAGGCTCTGTTCATTTTATTTTTTTCACTAAAATAATTTCTGTTTCTCTCAGATTGGATAGTCTCTATTGACCTATCTTCATGTCTGCCAATTCTACTTTTGCCAGTTCAAAAATAATCTTGAGTCTCTCTAGTGAATTTTTAATTTTTGTTACTGTACTTTTCAATTCCAAATTTATATATTTATATTTGGGATATATATGTATATATTTTGCTGTTGTTGATATTCTTTATTTGATGTCATCTCTCTATAATTCCTTAGCTATGATTTCCTTTAGTTCTTTAAACATGTTTATAGTAGCTGATTTTAATTCTTCGTTTAGTAATTTTAACATCTAAGAGTCCTAGGGATAGTATTTATTTACTGCTATTTACTCCTATATATGGGCCATAACTTCCTGTGTCTTAGAAAATCTGAAAATTATTTTTTGCTGTTGAAAACTAGAATTTTATGCAATATAATGTGGTACCTTCATACCACATGATTTATTGTAGGTGCTATTTGTTGTTGCTACTTGTTAATTGGTGACTTTCCTGAACTAATTCTCTAAAATTTGTATTTTTTGTTATATGTAGCCATTGAAGTCTCTGCTTGGTGAGTTTAGTGGTCAGCTTACAATTGCAGGATGATTTTTATAAAAGAACTATAGGTTTCCAAGATTTTGCCAAGAAATTCTTTGTGTGTTTGTTTTGGGGTATGCCTTCAATGCTCTGGCATTTTATAAGTCTGCCTTAACCTTCACTTCCTGTTTGCACAGGGCTTCATATTGTGTCAGAGGAGAGAAAATGGTTTTTGTGAGGCATTCCACAACCCTGCACAAGCATGTGGACTTCTAGAGTCTCAGAAATATTTTGGAGCTTTTCAAAGCCCACTATGCACATCTCATTTCCAGATTTCCCTTTTTTTTTTTTTTTTTTTGGTCAAGCCTCTTATTTTTGTCAAGTGGTATTTCTTTTTCTTTTTGTCAAGCCTCTTGTTTTTGTCTTTCTTTCTTTCTTTCTTTCTTTCTTTCTTTCTTTCTTTCGTGGTATTTCTGTTTTAGGTGACTGTGATGTTAAACAATTGTCATTGAATGCTTTTGACAATGCCTTGGGGGTAGAGCTCTCTTCACTAAACAAACTCTGGTTCAGGTAAAATAAAGACAAGTCTTATGAATGGGGTTCTTCCGGGGAGTTGCCAGATAGGTCAAACAGTGACAATCGGTTGGAGACTTGGGGGGATTTCCAAACTCATTCTGTCCCCTTCAGTGTCTACTAGGGTGGTTTTCATAGCTACTATGGTGTTAGGCTGCTGATTTTCAGGGCTACCATCAATCTGAGGAGAGGATAACCAGATAGGGCAAGTCAAAATGCCACAAAGCTCACCGGTTTTACCAAAATTCAGTAGGTTTTTTTTTTTCTTTTAAATAAATGTTCTTTTGATTGCTGCAAGTCTTGAGTTTATTTCTAGAGGTCTGAAAAAATTAATTTTGACATTTTTAATGAGTGTTCTCAATGCTTTTATAGAAGAGGATCAGAGGTTCTTACTCTGCCATTCCAGAAGTGCTTTTGTTCTGATATTTTGCTGAAGTGGAGTAGTATAGAGCAATAAAAATAATGAATAATGTTTCATGTAACCACATTGATGAGTCTCCCAGAAATGACAGTGAGCCAAAGAAGCCAGGCACAAACAGTACATATTGTTTGATTTTACTTATGGGACCTTCCAAAACCACCTAAAATGAGTCTATAGTGATGAAAGTGAGAATATTAGTTAGCTTTAGGAAAGTTAACTGGAATCAGACACGAGAGAACATTGTAGGATATAGGGAATGTTCTATATCTGATCTGGGAGGTGGTTACACAGGTGTATTCATTTACCAAAATTCTTTGAGCAATACACTATGTGAATTTTATTGTATGAATATATACTCTTGTAAAAAACAAGCCTTTAAAAACAAATAAAAGTAAATGCTTAACCTCAGGCCCTTCTTTAATTCTTGGATATAGATTCCCTTTCAGAGTGTAATGGAAGGAGTAGAAGTTCTCATATTTGTGGTTGAGAGAGTCGCATATGTATCACTGAAACATAGGAATGATTTGTTTCTAATATTGTTGTCAGTGTTAATAACAGGAGCAAATATATCTGCAAAGCTCTGATTCTTAAACTGCTTTCACATACATTATCTTGTCATCTGTACAACTATTGAAGTTGGAGGTCAAGTGCTATATTTTCCAAATGAAGAGACTCAGATGTAGAATTAGAATTTGTGAATAATAGAGTCAGGATTGATAGTTTATGTGTCTAACTCTTAGATGATTATGTTTCTTTATGACACAGTCTTCAGAATATTGCTAGCCACCAACTTATCAAAATTAGTTGTGTGCCCATGGTTTTAGACTTCTCTAAAATTCTCCCAAATCATTATTAAAGGATGATGTTAATTCTTGAATCTGTGGATAATCCCAAGATTCTAGAAATAGAATTTTGAGTTTCCTCTTTTCAGTCTATCTGTGAAATACAAGAGTATTTCTTATCCAACTTAAACATACCTTTTTGTTAAAGATTTATTTATTTATTTGAGAGAGAGATAGAGTGAGAGAGAATGCATAAATGGGCAGAGGGGCAGAGAGAGAGAGAGAGAGAATCTTCAACCATACTCCGTACTGACTGTGGAGCCTGATGTAGGGCTTATCCCATGACCCATGAGATCACCCCCTGAGCCAAAACCAAGAGTCTGACACTCAACCCACTGAGCCACTCAGGTGCCCCAAACATATCTTTTGATGAGATTTCACAATACTTACTTATTATATATCACATCCTTTTTATGGTAAGGACCTTGTCCCATTGTTATACTAAGTTGCTATTTCTGTAGTCTACTTTTTCCTTGACTTCTACTCAAATACAGAGTGGTTAATCACAATGTAGGATTCCTTTCTAAATATCTGAGGAGTATTAAAAATTATCCTGACATTAGCAATCTATGGTCCTACTTTATTTAGGTCTTCTTCCTATCATTTATTAAATATTTGCATATTGGCTGAGCTTCTTTCCAAGATCCCTGTCTTGTCGTTTCATCCATGGTATAAAACTATATCCCAGAAGACAGCAATTTGATTAAGACCTGGTCAGTGTTAAAGGTTTTGTTGTTTTTATTGTTTCTGATGTATCATAATTACTATATAATAGTCTATCATGTTTATGTAAATTTCTAGCATTTTTTCTTTCATTTAGGTGATTAAATCTGCATTTGTCCCCTGAATTAAAGGTCATTAGATTTGTGAAGACGACTTTGAATTAAATTGTGTTTCCTTAAGTAATAGACATGCAAGCTAAAGTTGCATCTTCCATTAGTTTAATAAGTATACGCTCAACATAAATCCCGGGATCACAAATGAGAATAATAAATAAAGAGGACCCACAAAGCCGCTATGTATTTGTGAATAGCTACTAGAAAGCCTTAATTTGCTTTTCAGGAAAGTGAAGAATAGCACACAAGTGAGAAAGTGCTATTTATAAAGAGAATAAGGGGCTTGGAAAATTTATTTATGTTTTTGCAATTAAGTTCTAAATGGCTGATGGAATGCCACTACAGATCCCAAACAGAAAGTGTCTTTAGCTGGATTTTCTCTGTCCCGCATCGTGAGCAAAAAACTTAACTTCACCACTTAAAGATTTATAGGGGTGGTTGCAATTTTTCCTTCAAATCTCTCTCTATGGTCTGATATCCTTTTCCCCCACTGGAGCACACCTTTCCCATTATATCCACCAAAATGCAGTACTCAGAATCTGTTTGGTCCCACAACTGATGCTACCATCTACTTGGCAATTTTAGGAAAAACTGTAGGTAGATGAAGTGCGTTACTTCATCAGCTCAGGACAGCCTGAAAACAATAACACTTCTTGCCTAAGCTAGCTCAGTTCTTTCATTTGCTGCTCTCTCCTTGAGGCCAAACCCTTGAAGTCACCACCTTTCTTCTTGTTCTGTCTGCTTCCATTCTCAAACTGAGAGCAGAGAAACCTTTTTTTAGAAAACTTCATCCTTGAAGGCAGGGTCATTTTCTGCCTGGATCAGTTTAGGCTTCAAACTGCTGTTGTGGTAGGCATCTGAGTATTCAACGTGTGTGGGGTCATTGGGATTGAACCCACTGAAATCCCATGATCATCTTCTTTTCTTTTTTCCAGACATGTGATAATATGCAGAGATTGCCTGAGTTCAACTTTTCATTAGTTCATCCCTTCCTGGGTTTGTTTTTTCCCTTTTTTTCTCATTTTTTTTAAACCATCTGGACCCAGGGTGTCTTTAAAACTTTATTTCCTTGTAGCACTTTTGTGCAGTCCACACCCTGTTTTTCCTCCCATCCTCTGTACATATAAACCAGATCACCAACCCACCTCAGTAGCCGACAGTTCCCAACATTCAGGGATACCAACACTTTGGTAATATCGCTCTACTTTTCTAATCATATCATTAAATACAGTAAAATAATAGCACATTTTACTTGAATTATACTTTTATCTCTGTCTCTAGACATAGATCCAATTTGGGGGATGAGGTCAAGGGTAATTTAGAGGATATCTAATAAGATGCACCACAGCAAAAGAGATTGAGAATATAGTTTAATGTTTGCTTATTTTAATTTTTTGTTGGGGAAAACGTTCAAATTATACCAAAGTAGAGGCATGTTATATTGAACTCTCAGGTATCCATCACCAGCCTTTACAATTATCATAGTCTGTTTATGTTATTTTTAAAAGAAATATTTTTGATCACTATATTGTATTAACATGGCTTTCTTAAGAATTGTTATTCTCGTGCTCGCTTCGGCAGCACATATACTAAAATTGGAACGATACAGAGAAGATTAGCATGGCCCCTGCGCAAGGATGACACGCAAATTCGTGAAGCGTTCCATATTAAAAAAAAAAAAAAAGAATTGTTATTCTCTATGACCAACCTGCTCTTTATCCCAAATCCAGTTCTGAAACCAAATTAAACATAGTAAAAAAAAAAAAAAAAAAAAAAGAGAGAGAGAGAGAGAGAAGTTAGGAGTAGAAAAAGAAAAAGGAACAAATTGAATACAGTTCTTTTATTTCCAGGAGTATCGCTTCCATATTATCTTTGCCATATAAGACAAATTGCAACATAAAATGTCTTATAAATTCTTAACGGTTGAAGGGAATTCTAGCTTATTGGAGTTACATCTCTTTTACCACCCTAGTGTTGTCATAGGTACCCTACACTGTATTCTTCGATGAAACCTTGACAAAGATTGAATCCGTTTCAATCTAGGCAGGTGATATCTGGGCTGGAGATATCTACAGCATCTGCAAGAAGAGAAGAAGCCTTTGAAGAACTACAGTAGTAAGGTCTGATTTATACTGCTTCCAGGTAACCGAACAATTTGACAAAAACAAAGAGTAGTTAAACCATGGTTGTATTTCTAGACGGGATGAAGCAAATGACAATTAATGGAAACATGCTATGAGGATAGTTTTCTTCATATCTTTATTGCTATCTTGGATAAAAGATTCAGAACATATTGTGAGACTCACAGGGAACTGAATTAGGTGGTTCTCTAATATCCTAGAACACAGAGAGAGAAATGACGTGAAGGCTGATAAACTGTTGGTCTGAATGCAAAATGTGAAACCAGAGGTGACAAATACAAGGTGAGGTTTAACTTCAAAGAAACTCCCCCATGAATTCAGTTTGAAAGACAATCTTTCTCCTATACTTTTCATTTGACAGACTTGTACTAAAACAATGCTTACATCTGGATCAGGAAAAGTTTAAAATTTTGCAGATAAGATTAAGGAGTTTTGAAGATTAGTGGCAAAATCAACAATTGTAGAAAAGAAATCCAGCCTACAAAATAAAATTCAAAATGTGTAAAGTACGTGATGAGGATTGCTATGGTCTGAATACATATATATCCCCCCAAGTTCATGTGTTGAAATCTTCACCCTTCAAAGGTGGTGGTATTAGGAGGTGGGGTCTTTGGGAGGTGAATGGAGCCCTCATGAATGGAATTAGTGCCCTTATTTATAAAGGAGGTTCTGGAAATACCCCTAACTCCTTCCACCGCTCGAGGATACAATAAGAAGTCTGTGACCTGCAAGAGGGTCCTCATCCAAGCATCCTGGTGTTCTGATCTCAGACTTCCAGTCTCCAGAACTGTGAGAAATAAATTTCTATTGTTTCAAGCCGGTCTGTAGTATTTTGTTAGAGCAGCCAAATGCACTAAGGTGAGGAAAAGACTGAATGATTTATATGTGCGTGTGCTTATAAAGGATTAAAAAGAAGAGACTGGCAGGAGGACACACTGTATTTGGGCCTAATTCCCTTTATCTTGAATAAAGCAGCATAAACAAGTAGGAAAATGTATTTTCCTTGGTTCTCTTTCCAAAGTGTGGCTTTCATAGTGTACTTTTTAATAGAAAGCATCCTCTGGCAATGAAAAAGATAGTCTTAATTGACTCCCACTCTCCCCAGCAGCAAATGATTTGCTGGTGACTAGAGCTGTAGAGGAACAGAAAGTTTAGGCAAGAAGCGTCCTCCACCCCTCCTTTGCCCTGAAATGGCATATATTCACATAGTGCAAACTTTTCAAAAATGTAAAAAGGCATACTGTGAAAAGTTGTGCTCTCATCCTGTCCACCATTTACACAGCTCTCTTTTACACGCACAGACACACACATATACACACAGAGCCATAATTAATTCTTATATACTCTTGGCAGATTTCTTTATGCGTTGACCCAGAAAATATGAATATATAGTCTTATTCTTCCTTTTTTAAATAAAAAGTAGCACACAATATACACTGTTTTATGCATTATTTTTTTTGCAACACTACATCTTGATGATCAATACTAGATAGCTTCCTCATTTTTTTAAACCACTGTGTAGTACTTCACTCTGTAAATGTTCAATGATTTTTTAACTAGTCTTCTATTAGTGGGTATGTGAGTTGTTTCCAGTTTTTAAAGCAATGCTGGCCTAGAAAACATTACACATAATGTCGTTTCACACGTGGGCAAGCATATCTGCAGGATAAATTCCTAAAAGTACAATGTGAACACAGTTTTGATAAACCTTACAAAAAGTCTTTCCATTGGAGCTGTACCAATTTCAATTCTTCCTAATGTATGAGGAGGCCTATCTTCCTACAAACAAGAAAATGTGCTATCAAGCTCTTAGACCATTACCAGACTGGAAAGTGATAGATCAGCCTAGTTTTAACAATGTATTTCTCTTATTACAAGTGGATTTGATCATCTATTTATATTTTTAAGCTATGTCAGTTTTTTTTCTGGCATATACATATGTATTTCTGCCTATTTCTACTATGTGATTGGTCTTTTATTGGTTTCAAAGTAGCTCTTCATACGTTAGGGAGGTTAGTATTTCTCTCTGACATAAGTTTTTCAGCTTACCACTTATCTTCTGAGTTTGTTCGTAGTTTCATATGTTGTTAAATTTTTTTTAATTTTGTGGATTCTAGATCTGAATCACAAAGGTCTTCTCCACTGAAATGTTACAAAGAAACTTATTGTGCTCTCTTCTACTACTCGCATGCTCTCATTATTTTGTATGTACATCTTTAACTCAAATGAAAATTATCCTAGTTGTACTAGATCACAAGAGTGTGATAGAGTAATGAGTCCAATATCTTTTCCCCATACATTCTATCACCATTTATTGAAGTGTTGTCTTTTCCACACTGATTTGAAATGCTACCTTTTTCGTCTGGTGAATTGCAGTATGCATTTGAAATTATTTCTAGACTTTGTATAATATTCTGTTGGTCAATCTGTCTAATGATGAACCAGTGCCATCCTATTTGAAGGTTTTTATGTTTATGTTTTTATAAAACATATAGGGGTAATTCCCCCTCATTGCCCTTTCTCTCCCCCAATTTTCCTTCCCATTTTTGATATTTTTTCCATATAAACTTTATGATCACTTTGCCTAGTTTCAAAAAACCTACATCAATATTATTCTTTTTGGGCTTATGTTTAAATTATAAATTAACTCACAAAGAATTGACATCTTTTTGTTGTTAACTCTACCAGCTAGATACATCTTCACTTTGTACAAAAATTTCTTGTATGTTCTTCAGTAGAGTTTTAACATTTTTAAAAAGATTTTATTTATTTATTCATGAAAGACAGAGAGAGAGAGAGAGAGGCAGAGACATAGGCAGAGAGAGAAGCAGGCTCCATGCAGGGAGCCCGATGTGGGACTCGATCCTGGGTCTCCAGGATCACGCCCTGAGCCGAAGGCAGGCCTTAAACCACTGAGCCACCCAGGGATCCCCAAGTTTTAACATTTTTTAATTAAGTTTATTTGCCTGCCTTTTATCTTCTTTTCTTTCTTAGGTGAGTACTTTCTTCCATTATATATTCATGTGTTTGTTGTGTTTCTTTTGTATATTAATTTTGTGCCCCACTACTTTGCTAAATAGCTTTTCAATTGAGTCTCTTGAGTTTTCCAGGTATATAATTGTAATACCTGGCAGGAAGATTCCTAATGGATGCTGTGGAAGAGAAGAAATTGTGTTTTTCAGTTTAATGGATAGAAGTTCCTTCTGATAAATCTCAGGAAGGACAAATATAGATACATTCTGGATGCTTGGCTTCTCTAGACCAGACCAGGTAATGAATGCCCTCAAAAGCTGTAGTATCATTTTAGAAGGGAAATACTAGAATGAGGATTATTTTAAAACAAATAAGTCATTGTGATCTTAATCTTAGTCATCATAATTGCCATTACATCTTAAATTTATAGAGAGTACTCTATTTTTAAAAATCCCTAATACAAAGCTACCGATTTTGTTACTCCTATTATTATTACCAAGCATTTCAAAAATACCTTTAAGATATCCATGTGTGGTTCATGGAGTTTAACTCTGATACAGAATGGTAAAGAAAAAATCCAGTTGTGTGCAATCAACTACCCAACCGTCTTGAAGTGGGATTTGTATTTAAGTAGCTTAAATGAGTTGCTTTGTGTTTATGATGGGCACAGCAAATCCTCCTTGCTGATTGCTAAACCCTCCTCACCTAACAATGATCTTCTTTGTCGATCTTCATGGCATGGTGTCTCATCTGTTTAGTTTGGCTTTTTATTTGACTTTCATTGACTTCGCGGCCAAGCCTGTTTTCTTTGTTTGATATGTTAGCTCAAATATGTAGGTGAACTCAGCCATTTAGTGATAGGCATATAATTTTTAAAAACCACACATACTGGATTTGATGAAAGAATGTAATTTCCTCGTGCAAATGGAGAAGCAAATGTTTGACTTTTGAGTAATATCTTGCTCTCTTTTCGAGGAGTTGTCCAGCTGTCTTTTGCTAGGAGACGTAGACTTCTAGTTGCTGAATCTCTGTCAGCCCTTTTTTCTATACACAGTGCTTAGCCTTAGATCACGTAGAGACAATTTTAAATCTTCTTTAAGTGCTTCCTGAGGTTTTAACACCTTTCAGTGCTAGTTTCTAAAGAGCTGCTGCTGTCACCCGAGTGTTAGCACTGAGCTAGCCACCATAACGTGAAATCTGATGTGTTGAAGAATCTTCTCATTTGAGGCACATCACGAGTTGTGTCATGTTTCTAACTACTAGAAAAAATGTAAATATACATATTGGGCAGGATGTCAGCGAAGATAAAAGATGTGTAGTGGAGAAACCAAAGAATGTGAATGTGTACCTTCGTACCTGTTGGTGCTGAAATCCTGATTTGCCTCTAAATTCAACTTCATTGCCTTCCCTCTGGTATGATTGAACCTCGTTATTTTATTTCTTTTTTACAACATTATCTTTAAAAAAGAACCAAGATACAAAATGCTTTTAAAATCCTAAAGTTTTATATGAATTTCAGTTTTCTCTGAGGCATTAATTCTGATATAAAACCAGTGAAACGTCAGCTCGAATAATGTGAGGTATTGAAATCTTAAGGGACTTCTGTGTGTGTTGAGAGATGCTGGCAATTGGAATATTCTCATCAATAGGAGGTTTCTGTTGGCTCTAAATGTGAATTACTTATGTAAATGTCCCTTTAGAATCTTTTTATAAGGTAGATAGCTTAGGGGATATTGGAAAGAATATTGCCTTGTTTTATAGACGTTCTGATTTGCTAACACACTTGAAGTTTCAATTCAAAAGTCACTCATGTAACCTCTTTTTTTATTGATATGATTTTTGTCAAGTTTTAGATAACTTACTTATGTTTCCCAAGAACCTTTCCTTATGTCTGGGGTATACTATGACATTTACCCTCTTCCTTTTTCTTTTCTGGATTATTTTTTGGACATAGTGCATCTTTCAAAGAAAGAAGACAGAGAAGAGGTGAAACCAATCCCTGGTCTATTCACATGGCCAGCAGAAGAGCCAAGGAAGCTCCCTCTACTATTTTCTAATTGACCAAGATAGAGGAATTCTTTAATAAAAAGGGCTCTATGGGGATCCCTGGGTGGCGCAGCGGTTTGGCGCCTGCCTTTGGCCCAGGGCGCGATCCTGGAGACCGGGGATCGAGTCCCACATCGGGCTCCCGGTGCATGGAGCCTGCTTCTCCCTCTGCCTGTGTCTCTGCCTCTCTCTCTCTTTCTGTATGACTATCATAAATAAATAAAATTAAAAAAAAAAGGGCTCTAATTTTATTTCTGGAATTATTTGATTATCTCAGTTTCCTGATGCAAATTGATATCAACTCAATAAGCAAGAACTTGGAACAATCTCCCATCCTTTTGTGCAGTGGGAGTACAGGGCAGCTGGTAGACCACAGGGACAGGGCTGGGGAGGTTTGTTTGTTTGTTTGTTTTTCGTTGTAGCAGTTTGTATAGTGAAGGTTGTATATTAGATTACTTTACCCCCAAATCTTCTCAGTTGTTGCTTCTTTATACTTGCCCTTTTCTTTTCTCATCTGACAAGACTTGGCTTTACATTCCAAGACCTCCCTGGGTCTGTCCAGTGTTAGCCTGGTGATAACCACCTTGCAGGGCCCAGTCCCCACACAGGCAGCTGTGGGATGGCTTCTCCCATCGCACAGGTTCAGGGTAGATGACACACTTCTTTCTGTAAACTTGGACAACTTTGCCAATTTGCTGACCTTTGTAGTGTCCTCATACAACCTGAACTTTATCATCCTTTCAGATGGACACGGAGGGAACATTGTACTTCTGTCTCAACTCTTTGGAAAGAGGGAAAGACGCAATCTTCCTGCAAATGTGGGAAGGTCAATTGAAATGCCTCTTGCCCTGGTCAGAAGTCACAAAGGGATTGAACTTCATTTTGGCTACTGCTGCTTCAACAATGGCCATAAAAGGGGGGAAAAAAGATGGTGCTTTCAGAGCAGTTTCTCTTCCTACAATCTCTTGGTCTGCATGAGGGTGCAATTCTGACTTTCTAATCTGTGTCCAGCCTTTTGCCTGGCCTATCCAGTATTTTTTCTTCTAAAAGCTAGGGCTTAGAATTTTAACACACTTGGAATCCTAGTCAGACACTTAGTTGCCCTCCTTTTATTTATTTTTAAGATTTTATTTATTTATTCATGAGAGACACAGAGAGGCAGAGACACAGACAGAGGGAGAAGCAGACTCCTTGCGAGGAGCCCTATGTGGGACTCAATCCCAGGACCCCGGGGTCATGCCCTGAGCCGAAGGCCAATGCTCAACCACTGAGCCACCCAGGAGCCCCAGTTGCCCCCCCTTTGGAATGAAGGTTTGCTTTCATCGTTTTTATTGCTGTTGTTGTTTTTCTTTAAGTTTAAAGAGGCATGTTTTAGTCATATCAGAAAGAACATGGACTCTGGAGTCAGACATGTCAGTATTGGAACCCATATTCCCCATGTACTGACTTTTTCACTTTTTAAACTAGTTATATAACATTTGTCTGCAAGTTGGTTATAATAAGATCTGCTATGAAAATTCCTTGAGTTCATGCTTGTAAAGTACTACCCATTACCTAATAGATGGCGAGCACTCTATGCATATGAGTTTCTTTTAAATTTTTTAAATCTGTTGAGTTATTCTAATGCCCATGTATTTTGGTGAAAGGCTTTATGTTAAAGAATAAAAAATGTACACTTTCATTTATTTATCAAATATTTGTTGTGTATGTTTTAAATGCCAGAAACAGATTTAAAAGCTGTGTATATGTAGTAAATAAAACTGAGAATATTTAAGAAATACTAAGTTCATAGAAGATTTGCCTTCTTATGGGGAAGATAGATGATGAACAAAATAAACATGTGAAATATATGATTTGTTGAATGATAGTAATTACTATGGGAAAGGGTTGTACCCTGAGCAGATAATGCTTGAGCAGAGACTTGAAGGAGGTGAGAGAGTGAGCCATGTGGATACCTAAGGTAAGAGTGGATGGCAGGTATGTTATCCCAAAACAAGGAGGTCAGTGTGTCTGGAATGGAGTAGGAAATGTGCCCAGACAGATAGCAGAGGCTGTATTATGTGGGACCATGTAGGCTATATGTAAGAACTCTGGGTGTCACTCTGAATGAAAATGGAGCTAGGAGAAGGGTTTGAACAGAGAAATGACATGATCAGACTAAGGTTTAAAAAGGAAGCACTCAGGCTGCTCTATTAAGAAAAGACTATCAGATGGATGAGAGCAAAGGCATAGGAGACCAATGAGGAGACTACTGTAGTGATCGTAGTGGCCTGGACCAGCACAGCAGGTAGCAGAGGAAGTTGTGAGAAGTGATTGGAATCTGGATATATTTTGTATATAGGGTTGACATAACTTTTTGAAGGATATTCGTTAAGGTATGACAAAAAGAAAAAGAAAGATGAGTAAAAGATGGCCCCAAGTTTTGGGGCCCAAGAAACTGGAGTTTCTAAGAGAATACAACTGGAACATGAACATATTTGCAGTGAGGGTGAAGAAGGAGATCCAAAGTTTAGATTTGGATATGTTAATTTTAAGATTAAAATACCTATTAGGCTTAAAAGTAGAGAGGTTCATTAGTCCTATAAAGTCATAAGACTTGGATGAGAACTACCAGGGAAAGAGTATAAATAGATAAGAGACAAGTTACATAGAACTCTAGGAATGAGCGAGTTTGCACAGAAAGCAGGCAAAGTCATTTCTACGCTAGAGACACTAAAACCTCTAAAAAGAAGCCTAGAAGAAGCATTAATAAACTTAGAAATGGCTTATAAATATATCAAATTTAGGTAAGTGGAGTAATAGAACTGAAAAGTGATGGCCAGTGTTTTTAGGAAGTAGAAAACCATGCAGCTAGTTTAGAAATGGTTCATGAAAGAGGTGAGCCTCTTTCGATCCAAGTTTAGGAGGAAGAGAACATGGATTTGTAGGAAGGAGACAGTTTCAAAATTGAGAATGGCTCACTAGCCACTAGATTAGTAGGACTAGTTTTTTGGTGAGTGAATAATTTCTTCCTCATTGTATCACTCAGGATTCTAGGAACAGATGGCTCATTCAAAAGGAGCAATTTAGGAGAATATAGATGCTGAGCTACTTTATACAGTTGTAAGCAGAGTTAAACCAGTAAGAAGGGCCTGGCTCGACTCTCTGTAGGTCCAGGGAAGAGGCAGGGCACCTATGGCTGTAATTGTAGGACAGGACAGCTGACAGGAGCTGTGGCCCTCAGTGGAGGATCACAGGAACTGCCAACCTGCAGTCTGGCATAGAGAGAAGCAGGGGAGTAAATACCCAACTTCACTGTCCTTTCATTGTCTGATGTCCTGCTGGAGCCTCTCATAGGTGGGATTTAGTAAAACACTAAAGGGCAAGCAAGTCTAGCAATATGATCCATACAAATCAATCTCCTGGGGTACAGATCAGATGGGGAAGGATGGGAAGTGGATCCAAGGCACACACCGAGACCATTCAGTACACTTGTTTCCATAAAAAAGTTTGTAATAAGGTTCTGTGAAAAGCCAAAGGATGAGAATTTCAGCACCAGAAGACCTTTGAATAATTATAAATAGAATCATATACTCCCAATCTCTAATGTTAGTTCTTAAAAAAAAAAAATCATTCATCTTTGTTTCCCTTTTCTTTCCTTTTTTTTGGCATTATTGTTTGGTTTATTTGTTTTGTTTTGTCAAATTTCTGCCCCTGATTGTTGTTCAACATTTATACACCTTGACTTGCTACTTTCCATTTAAAAATAATCTGCTTCTATGGGACACCTGGGTGGCTCAGTGGCTAAGCATCTGCCTTTGGCTTAGGTCATGATCTCAGAGTCCTGGGATCCCCTGCATGGAGCCTGCTTCTCCCTCTACCTGGGTCTCTGCCTCTCTGTGTGTCTCTCATGAAGAAATAAATAGAATCTTTCAAAAAAATCAGATTCTAAACTGGGTACCAGGTTTTAAGTTTTAAGCAATACAAAGGCTTGGTTGGCTACAGCACTGTGCAGATAGTTTATGTCTTCAATATCAATACCCTAGCTTAACTTTTCTTCTTGTTAGTTGTAATTGGATAAATTGTCACTAGAGATAGGGAGTTAAAAGTCTCATGCTAGCAAAATAGTCACTCTCTACATTTTAATTTTTCCCATTCCATACACTGTTTCTTGTTGACTCCAATATTTGCAACCAATCTCCTTATGACTTTAAAACCTTCTTGCCATGAACATATTCAGGCCAACTATGTAAGTAGAATTAGTAAGATAAGATAGAGACTAAAGAAACATATCAGAAAATTACAATATTAAGAATGTGTAAAGTTATCTTGAAAATTATGTCAGAACAAACTTCATAATCTATTAAGAGTATGCAAATTATTTGTAAAGAACCATTATTTTCTCCCACGTCTGTGTAGCTTTTGTTAAGGATTGCTAACTCTCCCCTAATATTGATTTGCTCCTTCTTTCTTTAGTATTAGAACCTTCAACATTTAGCTGAGCACCTGGCCATCCAGATAAAGACTATATTTCCCAGCTACTCTTGCTGCCATATATTTTAGGATCTCACCAATGGTGTGTGAGTAGAATCCAGCCACATTGGTGAGAGCTGAAAAGGCCATCTTAAACCAGGGAATGAAAGCCATGTCTTGAGAATGATAGAACAACAAAGTAGAAAGTGCCAAGTCCTCAGGACCGAGGAGCTGCCACACAAGCCCTGGACTGTTTGTGCTCCAGCTCTTATGTGAGAAAGAAATCAGTGTCTATTCATCTGAGTTATTATTTTTGGGGCCTTTGTGACAGCAGGCAGAGTTATCTTCCAGTCTACTCATGGCCCTTCTAATAGAGGCCAGTGTGTAAAAGTATCCTAGTGGTTGTCCCTTAATATCTGCTGATAGAGAATATACATAATGACAAAGAGGTATTATAAATACAAGAAGACTTTAAATGGATTTTTATTAATTCCAGCTGTGTACATTTGAAAAATGATAGTACTTAGGTGAAATGTATTGCTTAGTCACTCTCTTGTTAATGCTTGGACTGACATGTGGATTTAAGGACTCTTTGTCAGACCCCTTCCCCAAACTTCTTTTTGAAGTCCATGGACTTAGGCCTTAGATTTAAAAATGAGGTTAGATAGAATAGGAACCAGCTCAGGAGAGGTTACATAGAATAGGATCCATTTCAGAAAATCTGAAATGCGGGGTTAACTGTTGTCTAAAACAGGTAAAAAGAGAGCTGAGGACCAGAGGTCCAGCATCTAGTGGATTGTGGGAACTTCCCCAACATTACTTTGCCACTTCCCCATCGCATAGCAGCCATCCCCCTTGGAGGGGTATACTGTGTTGAATAGTGTCCCTCCCAGATTCATGTTTCACTTGGAGCCTATGAGTATCACTGTATTTGGAAATAAGATCAAGTTAAGATGAGGTCATGCTGGATTAAGGTGGGCCTTGATCCAGTGACTGGCGTCTTTATAGGAAGAGGGAAATTTAGATATGGACACATAGACAATCATCATGTGAAGATAGAGGCCAAGATTGGAGTTATGCTACCATAAACCAAGGAACACAAAGAATGGCCAGCAACTAGCAGAAGCTAGAAGAGGCAAGGAGTGATTCTTCCCTGGAGCCTCTGGAGGGAACATGGCTCAGCCAACAGCTTGATTTAGAATTTCCAGCCTCCAGAATTATAAGGGAATAAATTTTTGTTGTTTTAAGCCACCCAGTTTGTGGTACTTGGTTATGGTAGCCATAGGAAACTAATAGAGGGGGGTTGACAACGCCCTCAGCTGTACACTGAGATTATATTCAGTATGTTTCACAACCAGGATATGATCCATCCAAACAAGAGAGATGCCTGCTGCATTGCTAGAGCAGGGACCAGATGGATCCTCACTTTGCAGATGTTAACTTTGTAGTTGCTGGATACAGGTAAGTCAGGAGGATTCCAGGATGGATTGTTGAGGCAGTGAGGAACATGTAGGGGGTCACAGAGCCTTGGCTACTTATCATCTGGTTTAGGAGCATTTCAGTATTTAAAAAAAAAAAAAAACCCTATGTCAGTGTGTGCTAAGCACTTGGCTTGGTTGGTCTAAACCAATATGTCTTTCCTTCTTGCCACTGCAGATAGTTCAAGAGGAGTCCAAACTGGGCCAGTCAGAATGAAGCTCAGGCTTCATTCAGGGTAGGAGAGAGCATGCCCTGTCTTGGGAGATGTGAATGGGAGAGGAGGTGTCCCTTGTTGCTGTGAACTAAAATTTTGTAACCTGCCCTTGTAAAGCCTAAGGGGACAACCAATAATCAAAGAAGGGAAGAGCTGAGACAACTGCAGCCAAGTCACCTGGCACAATGGTCATTTGCAGGTGAGTCTCTGCCTTCCTCTGGACTATTAGTCACATAAGCCAACAAATTCTCTTTATTGTTTATGCAAGTTTGGGCAGGATTTTCTTTTGTTTACAACTAGAAGAATCCTAACTGATACGGCCTCTGTGACTTTCTTAGCAGATATTTATTAGGTCCTCTCCTCTGAAACATTTTATTTTGATGTCTGCTAGGGTAATTATTTTGCAATTACCTTTTATGTTTGTGTTCTGTTAGTAAATGAAACACTAGCCAAGCTTCAAGGAAATAGGATTTCGCCAAAAGACTATTATCATCAATTTTATACTGAATCTTTATTTTAGAATACAACCTAAAACCAAACAGACACACAAGCGCATCTGTGTGCACACACGCACGCACACACACAACATGTACATGCACCTGCTATTTCCCCCACCGCATTCCTTGCTATAAATACTAAAAACTAACTTGAATTATAGATGCTATTGGTGGGCAAAATGGTACAAACAAATGGGAGAGGATCTAGAACCTGTGGGGGGTAGTGAAAAAATAAAGGAGAGTGTTAACTCAGAGAAGTATGGCTTTGTGAATGAACTCCTCTTCTATAAGAATAATTCCGGAATAAATCAAATGGTATTGCAAGGGCCAATTTAAATACAGAGGCTAGCAAAGGAATGGAGATGGAGAAAAATGAATAGAGGCAGCCAGGGAAAAATCACAAAGTTTAAACTCCTTTTCCTCTGTCTCAGTCTTCAAAATAAATCTTTCTCTTGCAGTTATAGGGGCCATTTCAAAAACAGGACTAAGGAGGGGCAGACACAAAGTACCGGTGTCCTCTGTGGCCCCCTAAAAATGAAAAACTTGGGTTGATTCAATTGATTCAGATTACCTCGAATTACTGTTCATCTGTTTGTGTGCTGAATTTGAGCCACTGCTTCATACTCCCCATGGTGGTTACTGTCTATAGATTGTTAACAATAAATATTAGAAAATGTGATTCCAGATTTAGCCAACATTTCAGTTGCCTTTGATTGACTTTGAAATTAGGATATTGCTTTCAATAATAAGGGAAAAAAAGTTTAGAACGGAGACTGTACAAGTGCTAAAGCAGCTTTTCATCGTGTGCAGTTCATGTTAAATTGCTGGTGTCTGAAGAATACAGAACTGAGATTTCATCAATACATGCAGTACCACACATTTCCTATTTTAGTTGCTAATTAGTATTCAGGTGTGCAGTGGAATACATGAAATTAAATGCTAATGCCGTTTCATTTGTGACTTAACATGTACAAGTTGTTACTATATGCGCATTACCCTGTCAATGCACATGTATAATTGTTGTTTTTTCTCTTTGTAATCATCATATCTTCATGTATTCATTTGATTCAATCTTCTGAGGGCATGGTCTGAATAAATCTTGGATACAAATAAATGATTACTTTCTATAGCTTAGAAATGAAAATAAGAGATACCTGAGAGTCATTTTTAAAAGGCTTCAGCTGAGGCCTTACTTTAATTGACGGACTAGTAGAGAAATTGTCATTTCCCCCCCTTATTTTGTTTCACTGCATTTGTGATTAACAGCTGCAAAAATTTTGAACCGTCTAATGGAAGTAGTTTTATAAATATTGCATGCCATTTTATGTTCTTCAATTTGTACTTCCCCTTATCAAGTATTTTTATGTTAAAAAATTTCAAAGTTAATGTATGAGGAAGTAACTAGCTACTTTAGTTAGTTAGATTTCTCTTTCTTGAAGAAAATTACTATAATGGTTACTTTTGCTAAAATGCAATTACTGTCACTGTAACAATCAATCATATTTTTATATAAGAAACTTTAACAACTTTTGAATGCATTAAGAAAAGTAAATGAAAAAGACTCAGTGTGAAATAAGACTAGACACCCAAATCCCCACCCCTGACATCTGATGTGAAAAAAACTCAGCTACCTTTCCTGTAATTCACGTTAATGCCTTAGCTAAGATCAGTGTAAAAGTCTTATAATGTAGTAGTAAGCAAGTTTCTTAGAACGTCATTGAAAAATGCAATGTATATGCAACAACTAGTAGCTATTATTGTTTCTGGCGAATGGTTTGCTCCTAATCCGTCAGAATCTGCGATCTTTGAGTCTTGCAAATTAAACCAAAAGACATCATTTGCAAAGGTTTAGCATTGTTAGACTCCTGGAGCTGAAAATACTGCACTTGAAAAGGGAAGGTTAGGAAGTATGAACTGTATCAGTTCTTGGCTTTGATGAGATCGCTAGTTGAACTTAGGAAAATATTTTTTGCCTCAAAATATTATGCAGTCACGTGGAGACAGTATTTTCCCCCCAAAGCATCTATAATATACGCATAAAGCTGGAATACTACACATAACATGAGATTTCTGCACTGCTACTCAGAATATTATACCCCTCATGCAATATCGGAAATAGAGGACGCGATCTGTACTGTTACTTAATAACATGTTTTGACAGGATAAATACATTGAAAGGGAGGCATTAATCAAAACCTATAACAACAAAAACAAACAAAACAAAACCTATAATATAATAACATGTATGGGTAAACAGATTATTTTATGTAGCTATTGTACTGAGTCACCCAATCAACGCCTGGGCACATATACGCCATCCCAGCTCCATTCTCTCTCCTTCTCTATCCCAGATCCGCCCTCTACCCGCATGTCTGTCTCTTTCCGTTTTCCCTACAATCTTTAATGGTATCTCCTTCCAGCTAATCTCCTAAACTGGGTACAGGAGATGTATTCTGATTCCTCTCTCTTCCTTAAGTCCTTCATTCGCTACATTGCTAGTCAGGTCCAGCCTCATTTTGGCCCCATGTCAGCCTTCTCTGTACCCACCTCAAGGCCCCAGTGTAACCAGTGTCTCTCCTTGGTCACCCACCCTCTTTCCTGCTTCCAGAGTTATTCTTTCAAACTCCTTGGCATGACACACAATTCCTGTCCCCTTTTGTCTGGTCTTACCCCATTAGTTTTCTGGGAGCTCCTCTCCACTGTGCCCTGTCCAGCCAGTGACACGATTAATCCACATAGTCCCTAACGGTGGATGCTTGCCTTTGCTTCCTGGAATATCATTTCCTAGGGCCTCTGATCAGAAAATTACTATTTCTCCATCAAGACCCCGATCAAAAAGGCCTTCTCTGACATCCCTAGGCAAAATTCACTGCTTGCTCCTTTACACTGTCATAGCTGTCTGGACATAAGAGGTTTGTGGCTCTGTCTGTGTTTCTCGAGCTTGACTCTGCTACACTGGAAGCTTCTCTAGGGCAGGGACATGTCAGATTCTTTTTGATATCTTTAGTGCTTAGTTCAGTGCATGGCAATACGGTGGGCTGTCGATACAGAGTGAATGTGGGGACAATGACTAAATCCTTTAGTACTGTTAGTTGTGAACCAACTTCAGTGTTATTTCTTATGGAGTCACATTTTGTCTGAAGCAAAACCATTAAGAAAAACAATACTTTTACGTCATGCTATAAAAATTAGCTTTTAACCAACTTACCTGAAAGTAACCTCCATTACAATGAGAGGTCATTCCTCATTATTAGGAAGCCTCTCCATTCTTATGGATTCTTTTTTTTTTTTTTTTGGTGTTAAAAAATATGAGGTGTGAGTGACCAATGAGTAGCAGCTGCACACTTGATGATTTGCTAATAAAACATCCCCAGCAAAGGCAACCCATTACAAGATATCTATTGGACATTGGATTTTTTTTTTATTTCCCTCAACACTAAAGCTGGCCATAAAGTTCATCTAGTGGCAATTTTTTGAATGTATTTTAAATTGAGATAGCAGCAGGCCAGTGCTATCTATAGAAAACTGCATTTGGTTCTATTGCCAATATGTGCTGCTTTTTTTTTTTCTACACTCCGTCTGTTATCAGGTGCTTCTTTATGTCACTGTCATGCTTTCTAGAAAAGAGAAAAGGATCATAGCAAAAACATCAACATCTTCCTTAACGAAGACCCTACAATTATTTAAGTTACATTTGCATTAAACATCGGTCATTTTAATCTGGCCAGAACCCCTGTGTTATTTGAGGAGTGGTGTCTCCCTCTTCCTCTGGGTTTTGCTGGAGAGGACAGTCTCAGTGTCTTGCCAGCTTCTGCTGCAGGAGTGGGCAGGGGACCTGAGCCTGTCCAATCATAGTATCTCACCCTTCTGTCTTATGGTGTTTGGTGGGCATATGACCTAGACAAGGCCTCCTAGAATGTGTGTGTGTGTGTGTGTGTGTGTGTGTGTGTGTGTGGTGAAAGGGCTCATATTTTTTGCATCTCAAGATTCAAAGATGCACACTTGGAAATCCTGGCACTTATGTTTTCTGACATGTGATGATAGTCGTTCAGAGTAGGAAAACAGGTACCTTACATACAAAGAGAAGCAGAGATGAGCATTGTTGAGAGATGTTAAGTAAACCTTAATGATACTATTTTTGCACTCCTGTTCCTAGCCATTCCCAAAGTGAGAGTCATCCTTAAATTTCCAGGTATATGAGCCGACACATTCCTTCTTTTCTACTTAATCTGGTTTGAATTTTTCTAACCAAAATAGTATATATCAAAGTGACATTATGCTGAGAAAAACTAAGTGTCATGGCTCCTTACGTATGAAATGTCAGGGTTAAATAAATACAAAGTACTCACAATCTGTCACAGTATGGAAAGAAGCTTCTGGATGTGCATTCCCTGACATCTCTCAGTATTTTCGACTCTAGATACTTGAAAGTTCTAGAAAATCATTTTATTTAAAATACAATATTTCAAATACTAAGACTGTCCTCTCCACCCAAACCTGGAGGAAGAGGGAGAAGCCAGTCCTCAAAGAATAGGGGTTCTGGCTAGATTAAAATGTTTGATGCAAATGTACCTTAAATCAAATAATTTTAAGGAAGATGCTGAAGTTTACACTGCTATTCTTTTCCCTTCTTCAGAAAGCATGACAGTGACACAAAGAAGTGCCTGACAACAGACTTTTATTTTTTTTAAAGATTTTATTTATTTATTCATGAGAAACACAGAGAGAGGCAGAGACACAGGCAGAGGGAGAAGCAGGCCCCCTGCAGGGAGCCCGACGTGGGACTCGATCCCAGGTCCCCAGGATCACGCCCTGGGCTGAAGGCGGCGCTAAACCACTGGGCCACCCGGGCTGCCCCAGACTTTTTAATTAACATACAGCAAAAGTGCTAACATGGGGTGATGGCTTTGTACCGTGTCAATCTCCCCAAATTCTCTTCCCATAATGGTTGCAGGTTAGGATTTGCCAAGACACAAAGTTGTGCAGGATTAGGCACCGAAGGACACCCATTTCTAGGTTTTGAGGATTGTGGCCGGACCAGTACTTTGGGGTTTGCGCATGCTGTCATGGATCTGCTGTTGGCCAAGGGCAGCTGCTGGACCCACGGCACCTCTGGCTGCCATCAAACTCCTTCAGCCTCTGAGAATCCGGGGTTGGGGCATGATTGGCTCTGTGGTAAAAGATGCTGGCTTATCCCAGAAGTTACCCAAATTATCAGGACGGAAGGCAGAGATTAGGTGATCTTTCAGTTTTTTCCTAACAGGTTCTGGTTTGTCCTTGGTTGCCCCTACTTTGTGCCCACATTCTCTTCCTGACTGATGCTCAGTACCAGACCTGTAGGCAGCAGATGTCTATAACTGCATACAGGCCAGTGCCTGTAAGAGTGAGCTCTTTGTGGTCTGTCGCTCAATGGTTCTGCCTGCCTGGCTCAACTCCACCTTATGGGTGGTCTGTTTCTGACATTCACTTCTGAAGCATTATGAGAGTTTATTTATTATCGGGAATCAATATTGGTGAGGTTGAAAGAATTTAGGCTTTACCCTCACTCTTCATATTCTACTTTTGCCACATGCTATCTATATGACTCTGACCAAGTTGTTTGATCTTTTGATGCCTTAGTTTCTTTAGCTATAAAATGTGGAAGACTATATCTATCAAATGGGGTTGCTATGAAGATTTACAGGGAAATGCCGTTTGTTTCTCCACTAGACTATTGTTCATTATTGCGATCCTAGCATCTAACTCAAAAATCAGTATATCGTACCTACTTTACAATCTTTTCTAAATCGATGGATAAACAGGTATGTGTTTAACACATGTTGATTTCTTCTCCTCATTCTTTATTTGCAGAATTATGGTAGAGTAAGTTATTTCTCAGGTAATATTTAGTTTCTTCCCCCAAAAAACCTCCAAGGGAGAAGTTTATTGCCCTGTCTCGTTAATGTCGGTCTTGGCCCTGTGACTTACCTTGGCCAATGGGCTGTTAGAACATACAGCAGGTAGCCACTGCTCCTTCAAACTGGGCCTCTGAATGAGACCAGTAAAGCAAGGCATTTCTGGTCTAGTCTGAAGCTGACACACTGCAGCTGACTCATAGACACGTGACTAAGGACAAAAGCTTATTATTCTATGACTTGAATATTGAGGTAGTTTGTTATGGAACAATTGCTGACTGATGCAGAGGGCTTAATTATAAGATAGAGTCCATATCTATAGATTTATCATGTAAAAAAATTAAAAACTAATTGGGTTTATGTGCCTATTATAAATTACATAAACAATGAATTTGAATAATAGTTTAGAACAGTCTTTGGCCAGATTGATCCACTAACAAAATCCATGAGCACAACTCTGGTTAGAGTTCCAGCCTGGCTCTAATACGTATTTGAAGAGTGTAAGAGTTGGTAGTGATCTTCAAAGAGCATAGGACTATGTCCCCAAGGAAAAGTGAGAATCTTCTTTTAAAATATGCCTCATCTCAGAGCTCTGCAACTGGCTCAGTATAGGGTCATTGTGTTGCTTATCATCTGAACATGTAGAAAGAACTCTGCTTAGAGGCTGTGGCCTTGGAGAAGAAGAAATGCAACTTCATTTCCTTACTTTTCAAAGGTGGACGATAATAGTTACCACCCAATGGAATTGTGAGACCTAAGTGAAAGCATGCATACAAGGCTCTTAGCACACTGTCTGGCACATAATAAGCAGTCGATAGAAGTTAGCCCTTGTTACAGTTGTTATTACTGTGAGTGATAGAATGCTTAGGCGAGTTGCCAGGCTAATACCGCCACTCTAATCCACTCACACAGAGAAGCGAGAGAGCATTCCAGTGTGGCTCCATGATTGGACAGGGAGTCTCCCAGCAAAAAGAATTCATTAAGGGGACAATCTAGGAGAGCAGCATTTAGTCCTTATGAAAGAGAGAATAATGTAGATCATAATTTTTATAACTATTCTAATGGAGTTTTCTGAATCAGATTTCAGATTTCTTTTCCTTGGGCTAAGGTATCCAAATTCATTTGTTAACTTTGTTGTTCACCTATGAGTTGTATTGATTTTTCATATTTCTCATTTTATTTTGTGAAGACTATGGACCAGGCAAAGTCTGATTTGAGCCAACCAGGGTGGAACAATAATAGGTGGGTATAGAGTACATATTTTGCTACTTCATTTTAAGTATTCTGTTTTATTTTATCTTGCAGTATTCATTACAATCGTATCTTCCTCTATTCTTAGTCAATGATTTGGTAGGTGGCATTGACCCTATTCTTAGCACTAGACTGGGTCTTGTTTGGTTTATCAATATCTTATTGCTGTGGCCCTGGTGATTGGTTCAGACTTAGGCATATGATCCAATCTGAGGCCAAGGAAATCCTGAAACAAAAATGTGTATTTGATTGTTGGAGTCTTTCTTTTCTCAGCTGGAATGATATGAAGATACCACATTTGCAGCTGCCGTAGATGGGGCCACTAGGGGCAGATATGTAGAACTGGAGAATAAAATCAACAGCAAGGAAGATAAAACGTGGGGGATAGAGACAAATTGACTCATTGGTAAAATCAATGAGGCTGCTAAATTCAGCCTTACCTGAAGTGAGAACTGCCTCTGGATTTCAGCTCCTTATGCATTGTTTAAGGCAGTTTGAGTCTGATTTTCTGTTATCTACAGCATAAAGAGTAATGAACCTACATGCCACACCCTTATTTATATGCTCCATGAAGAGCTCAGGTGATCAATAATAATCATGGAGTTAAAAAATTTTTATATATGAAAGTTCTGCTTTAGCACTGTGGCACATTCAGCGGGCTGCCCCTTTTGTACTATTCTTTTTCCTTCCTTTTGACTTGGGGTGTGTAACAGAATAAGGATCCTTTAATTACACTTTTGAAACACTTTCTTAAGAAAACAGAATGTAAAGTGTAATGTTAGATTAAAAAAGCAGGGCCAAGAAAATGGCATCTATATACATATATAATACACCTGTATAACACATGTACAATCTCAACTATGTGGACATACATAGGAAAATATTATTATTATTTTCAAGATTTTATTTATTTATTCATGAGAGACACACAGAGAGAGGCAGAGACACAGGCAGAGGGAGAAGCAGGCTCCATGCAGGGAGCCTGATGGGGGACTTGATCCTGGGACCCCAGGATCACACCCTGAGCCAAAGGGAGATGCTCAACCACTGAGCCACCCAGCTGCCCCAGGAAAATATTATTTTCATAATAAAATTAAATATTATTAAAACGCTCTTTCCTACCATGGTACTACTAACATAGATGTTGTCTTTTTAGGTATGAAACACCCCCTCACTATCTAGATGGTCCTTGTGACACTTATGTTATGCTCATTTGTCACACAATCTTTTCCCTTAACAACTAGATTGTGATCAAACATTACAGCACATTAATTCCCTAGTGAGACAAGTTAGAATATAGTGTGCCCTGCTGTTTTGTCACATTTTCCTCTTTTTATTGTAATTTTCTTTTAACATCACCAAATTTGGTGCTTTTATCAAAATGATTGAGTCTTAAATTGGAAGATTTGTTTGATGGTTAGGCTCCATATCTTGAGTTAGAGAATTTTGCTTAAGAGTTAGAAGAGCCTGAGAACGGCGTTATCTACACTGGCCTTACATAACACATATATCAGCTACTAGATTTCTCATTCCTAAAGTTTTGAGTTCAAAAACAAGGAGAACATGAAGGAAAACCTTTTCACTCTTGAAAGTAAGTGTAAAATATCTTAATGATTTTCTATGCACTCTCTAACTTTATGGAATTTGATTGTTGCTATCTTGACATAGACCTTTAAAATAGTTGCCTTTCTGACAAAGCAAAGGAAATGAGTTATTCCAAGTCAAGGGCTAATAAAGCTGACATTAATTTAATAAGAACTTTGAAATATCATTGACATGGTTGATTTGTAAGCTCCATGACTAATTTTTGTTGTTTTTAACGGCCAAGAGAGTACATTTACACTTCCAGGAATACAGAGGATGTGATAGAATTGTTACCAGGAAGGAAGTAACAAAAGGGTATAAGGCATACATCTCCCTAGTGAGTGATAGAATCACTACAGTGTTTTAGAAAATGTGAGTTATTTTCTAATGTCTTTGACCATACAGGACTTCTTAGGGCCTTACCTCTTGCCCTTTGAAGGGACGAGGTGGGGAGGGAAGGGAATGTGGTAAGAGAAGGAAGACCAGAGAAGTAGGAGGGAACCTTAAGGATTTGCTCTGTATTGGTTCAACAAAGAGAATTCTGTAGCTTTCTCAAAGTTGGACTTTTAAAGCACTGATGATACAATGGAGCCACTGTTATAACGTTGGTGACAGAGATAAAATTTACATTTGTCATTTAGGTTTTTTCTGCATTTTATGAGAAAGATATTCAAGGTCCTTATTTGAACTAAAGTATAAATCCCATCCGCAGTAAAATGAAGTTATTGCAGGATGATATTATACTTTGATTCCACCTAGATGTTAAGTCATGTAACTTGGCACATTCAATTATGGTAAATGAGCATTTCCTTTTCTATCAAGATATTTGTAGTAAAATACTCAATTATAGATAAGATGATAGGCAAAATTTTAAACAATTTTCTTCTTCCTTGCCAAAGATTCATAACAGAAATTCAGTAGATGCTGTGTGCATGAAGAATGCTTATTGAATATCCACTGAATTTACTATGAAATTTGAAACCATAAATGTTGACCAAGGTTAGTTAGATTTCATTCTTTCCTGATATGAGGATTCTATTCCACTTGTCTTAGACACACACACACACACACACACATCTTTAGGTACTTTGCATATCTAAAGAAAAAATTTTACATATGGTATTTTTCCCCCACTCAGTGTTAAGTTTAACAGTTGTTTTAGAAGTTATTAACAAATTGACAGATTAAAAATTCAGAAAATTAACTGTGGTTAGTATCAGAGAATATTTTTAATATATGTGCATTTAAAATAATTATTGAGCATTAAAATCCATCTTGAAAATATGAAATCTATCATTATTTTCCCCAAATCTGAAATGGTGCCAGAACTTTGGCTCATTTTCCATATTCCTAATTATGTTTAAAACTCTGAAGAGGCATGGACAGATTGTATCCTAATAACTGTCCACAGACCTTTAACCTACAATCTTTTTTAAAAAATAATTTACTCTCAGTGTGAATTTAATAATATACTACAGAGTTCAAGCCTGCAACTGGGCTGCCTGGCTGAGATCCCTACTAGCTGTCTAACTCAGTTCATATTATTTAACCTCTTTTCTCTCAGTTTCCTCATCTGTGATATGGACATAATTGTATACTTCATTATAGGGCTGTTGCCAGGATTCAATGAGCTGATAGATGCAAACCACTTAGAATTGTGCCTGGCAGAGAGGAAGTTCGATAAAAATGAGCAATTTTGACGATTTTTACCTTCTCTCAAGGGTTGATTTAAAAATAATCCAATTAATATTACTTTATTATGCCTTCAAATCGCAGTATGTCACCCCAAATACACATTGAGTCTCAAGCCCTCTGTTATTCTATTTAAATGAAATTAGAGAATATCTAATCAATACTTTCTATTGCATTATGGAAAGAAGATAATTAGTTAGTGAAAATGGTATTTTCCTCATCTGTGTCACTAATATTCTGAGGAACTAAAAAACAAAGCATTTAATATACATGTTCCAGGAAGCACATAAGTCTAATATAATAACTTTCTCATTCCCAGGGTGCTTGTGATGTTTAATTAGTTAACATTTGAAAAGTGCTTTGTGGATTAAAAGTGCTACATAAGTGCTAAATCTTTATTGTTAGTAACAAAAGACCAAGTTTGAAAGAACACATCAAGCGTATTTTACAAAGGAATTGTATTTTATTGTAATTTTTGCTTTTCAACTTTGTACAAAACTGCCATTAAAGTTTATTCTTGTAAGAGATAAAAGCAGAGCACTCCCACTGAAAAGCTCAGCTCAAGTTAACCCAGTGATAATGGTGGGCATTGACTAAGTCACCCCAAACCAATGTCTTTTACCTTCATTATTACTGAAGTGAAGATAATCATACTTAACCCCTACCTACTTAGTGCAAACATGAAAATTAAGACTCTTGGAAGTATTAGCTAACATTAGCTTTGAGATCCTTGCAGGACAGTGCAATTTATAATTGTTGTGATTAGTGCTCAGAGACGCTGCACTCACCATGTACTTGGTGCCCCGGTGCTAGGGCAGCTGAAGGGTCTTTGCCTACAGCACTGATCGCAGAACTGGGCAGCCTCCTCTCCATGACCTTCCATCAGCAATAAAACTGGTTTTTAGAAAACAGTTGCATGAGCAAATGTGTTGGTGTGGTTGGGTTCAAATGTCTGCTTC
This sequence comes from Vulpes lagopus, assembly GCF_018345385.1. Taxonomy (NCBI): domain Eukaryota; kingdom Metazoa; phylum Chordata; class Mammalia; order Carnivora; family Canidae; genus Vulpes; species Vulpes lagopus. The sequence continues at coordinate 29,451,565 of NC_054847.1, read as the reverse complement.
TTTGGCCATTCCCTAAGCTGAGTGGCAAACCCACTTCGCTGACCTTGTTTTCCTTCATTTGTGGCCTTCGATGGATGTAGAATGCAGCGCCGTTGGTCAGACAAGAACCCCAGATGATCTCTTCTTTCTTAAGAGCTAATGGCAAACAAGGAGGAAAAGGTAGTTAGGCTTTTCTCTTTATCAGACAGCATTGACTTTTCAGAGGTTCTGAGGTCTGGGTAACCTATCAAACTTTCCTTTTTACACTCTTTCCCAACTCAGTTTCTTACCCAGTCCCAGCTGTTGGTTTCTGACATTTCACCTGGGAGCGCCACTCCTTTAGTTCAATGGTTCGCAGCTGTGAGTTTCTGATGGGGCATCTGGGATTGAGAGGAGACTTGGGATGACTACAATCAATTGGAGCAGGGGACAGGGATGAAGAGAAATGTCTTTCATGAGCCATCAGTCATGTAGAGCAAAGAATTATCCTACCCCAATGATGACAGTGGACGTGGTGAGCGACCTTAACAGCATCTAGCCTAAAACAGTGGTCCCTACGGTAACCTCCCCTTGTGTGCAGTTTCGCTCTCCTTGATTTGGTTACCTGTGGTCAACCAGTCGTGGGCTGGAAGCAGCTGATCCTCTTTTTGACAAATCATCAGAAGGCCAATCAGTAGCCTAATGCCGTAACACAGCGCCGACGTCTTTCGCCTCCTGTCATCTCATCAAGGAGGCATTTTGTCATCTCCTATCATCACAAGAAGAAAAGTGAGTACAGTACACTAAGATATTTTGAGAAATAGCGACCATACTCACGTAACTTTTATAATAGTATTGTATATTGTTATAATTCTACTTTATTATTGTTGTGGTTAATCTCTTACTGTATCTAATTTATAAATTAAACAATCTTTGGTTTGTATGTAGAGGGAAAACATGATGTATACAGGCTTTAGACCCATGTGCAGTTTCAGGCATGCACTAGGGGGCTTAGAACGAACATAACCCCTATAGATAAGGGGGGGGACTACTGTACTGGAGTTGTCATTGTCACTCAGAACTTATCATAAATTCCATGTTGTTTCTTTGGAATTGGTTTTGATAAACAGTTAAGAGTTGGTGGGAAGAGCACAGGCAGATGAATTTCTTGGGAATAATGCTCTTATGGAGGCAAAGGAGATGAGAAGGGAAGAATCTGTGTGTGGCAGGCACTGTTGGTTGAATGACCCACAGCAATTTCCACCCCCCCCCCCTTTCTGTCTCCCTTCACTAAAAAGGCTGGAAAAAACCGACTTCCTCAGCTTTCCTTGTGACCATGTGACAAAATGCTAACCCATAAAATGTAAGTGAAAGTCTGCCCTGGGTGGGAGGAGGGACTTCTGGTAAAAGTACTGCTTTCCTGGTAAAAGTCATGGTGATTCCCTATCCCTTTTTTCCTGCCCTAGATATAGATGTGAGGTTCAAAGCCATTCTTCAACATTAAATGAAAATCATGCCAGGGAAAGGCTGGAACAATGAGTATGGTGAAGAGTAATAGAAAAAGCCTGAACCTCAGTACGTCCTTGAGAAGCCAAACTAATTTTGGCAACTGCTATCCTTGATCTTGTTATGTGAGAAAAAGAAATGCCTTATTGATTTGAGACACTTAGGTTCATTATTATTTCTAACTGAATACATTGCTAACAATGTAGAATCAAAAAGAAAATTGTCTATGCTTAATTTTGCCTATGTCTATGCCTTCATCTTCCCCAAATAGTCTGTAATCAGGATCACCTGTGCCCTGAAGGGGGCAGCCCAACTTGACAAGGCCCTCATTGAACTAATTTCAATCTTTATTGAGAGTCCACTACTTGAAAGACAATATAGCTCAAATAAAAATGAATAAGATATAGTCCCTACCTCAGTAAGCTTGAATTTTGAGACAAATGAGGGAGATAAATGATTTTACTGAATCATTTCTGATTCATTCTATGTTAGAACCCTTAATATCATTGATTCGGAAAGCTGTGGTTTGGAGGTGGAAAGATTGGAGGCAGAGAGGACAGGGAGGGAGTTGCTGCTATCACTTAGACAAGGGCGGTGACTATAGTCTGGCTAAAGAGATTTCACTGCTCCGTGGCCAAATATAAGGCAGAGCTTCTGAATTATCAAGGATACTCCCCTTTTTACTTGAACAATTGGCCTTTTAACTGCTTTCCCACATTTTCCTGAACCTGTAGGCTGTAATCATCTATCCTCATATCAAAGTATGATTAAACATCTGCAGTGTGGAAGTGTTGCTTAGTGGTCAGGAGTGTATACTCTGACTTCAAATTCTAGCTCTGCTCCTTACAATGTGGATTTGTACTTAGGCAAGTTACTGAACATCTCTGTGCCTTAGTTCCGTCATCTGTAAAGTGGGGACAAAATTACCACTATTTTATACCACTGTTAAAATGATTAAATGTGATAATACATGTTAAATGTGTAGGACAGTTCCTGGCATACAGTATGTGCTTAATAAATATTAGCTTTTGTGTATGCAGCACTGGATGAAGCCACTGGGAAGGCAAAAAGGGATACAAAGAATGTAAGGCCATAAGCCTGTCGCTTAGGGGTTTAACGTTATGGAGGAAGGGATAAGTTCCTTATGGATTTTGGATACTTACTAACCCTTCATCGAATATGTCATTTATAAGTATCTTCTCCCATTCAGTAGGTTGTCTTTTAGATTTTTAAAATTTAATTTTAGTTCCAGCATAGTTAATATACAGCAGCATATTAGTATCTGGTGTACAATATAGTGATTCAGCAATTCTTTTTTTTTTTTTATTGGTGTTCAATTTGCCAACATATAGAATAACCCACAGTGCTCATCCTACCAAGTGTCCCCCTCAGTGCCCATTACCCAGTCACCCCCATCCCCCGCCCACTTCCCCTTCCACCACCCCTAGTTTGTTTCCCAGAGTTGGGAGTCACTCATGTTCTGTCTCCCTCTCTGATATTTCCCACTCATTTTTTCTCCTTTCCCCTTTATTCCCTTTCACTATTTTTTATATTCCTCAAATGAATGAGACCATATAATGTGCGTCCTTCTCCGATTGACTTATTTCACTCAGCATAATACCCTCCAGTTCCATCCACATCAAGCAAATGGTGGGTATTTGTCATTTCTAATGGCTGAGGAATATTCCATTGTATACAGAGACCACAGCTTCTTTATCCATGATTCAGCAATTCTATACATGGTTCAGGCTCATCACGACAAGTATGCTCCTTTATTCCCATCACCTATTTTACCCATCCCTTTACCCATCTCCCCTCTGGTAACCATTAGTTCTCAATAGTGTAGAGTCTATTCCTTGGCTTGTTTCTCTCTCTCTCTCTCTCTCTCTCTCTCTCTCTCTCAGCTGTCTTTTAGTTTTGTTGATGGTTTCCTTTGCTGTGCAGAAGCTTTTTATTTTGATGTAGTCTCAATAGTTTATTTTTGCTTTTACCTCTCTTGTCTTAGGAAACATATCTAGAAAAATGTTGCGATGGCCAATGTTAGAGAAATTACTGCCTGTGCTCTCTTCTAGGATTTTTATGTTTTCAGGTTAACCCATTTTGAGTTTATTTTTGTGGATGGTGTAAGAAAGTGGTTCAGTTTCATTCCTTTGCATGTAGCTGTCCAGTTTCCCAACACCATTTGTTGAAGAGACTTCCTCCTATTGCATATTCTTGCTTCTTTTGTCCATGATTAATTGACTATATAATTGTGGATTTATTTCTGGACTTTCTATCCTATTCTTTTTATCTGTGTATCTATTTCTGTGTCAGTACCATACTGTTTTCATTATTACAGCTTTGCAGTATAACTTGAACTATGGGATTGTGATAACAGCTTTGTTTTTCCTTTTCAAAATTGTGTTAAGCCTGGTAATTTTTAACACTCTCATACCTACATACTCCCCCAAACCCTTTGCTTCTAATGAGAAGCTAATGTGTTGACATGGTGCTGAGTACTTTTCCTAAGGCAGCTGGATGATAAGCTTTGGACACAGAGTCTCTAAAAGGTGGAGTCCACCTGCTTGTTAGGACTGGGGAAAGAGACGTGATTGGGTTTACCTTCCCCATTGTTAAAAAAGGATTTACAATGGCTTGGACACAATACAATAGAAGAAAAAGGAGAGGAAATTTTCGGGTAAAAGAAAAGAAACAAGAATAAGAAAACAAGACTTAGCCTGGGTTTGTAAAGCTTGGAGAGAATTTGTTGGACTCTTTTAAACTGGAAGGAGAAAAAGGAGTAATTCAATTTTAATCTAACAGAGAATTGATCAGAATACTTTACATGAATGGCTGCCTTTGTCATTTATTTTCAAAAAGGTGGCAATATTTTTTATTTATAAACAACACATATAGATTTATATAAATGCATGGTTAATCTCAGTGCTCAAGAATGCACATATCCCAACATCATCTTGTAAATGTATGAGTTTTCTGAGATTGAATTACATCATTACGCCCACATAGATATGTAAACTTCATGCTGCATTTATTTAACACAACAAGACCCAGTTACTAAAACATCCTTTGTGTCTTTCGTTTTCACCACATGATATTGTTTAGAGTAGTGTTTTGGTTCCAAGCACATAAGACATTTTTTAAATAAACGAGAATTTATTTTCCTTGTTAGGATGTGGGTTGTCTATTTGAAGCATTAGCAAAGCCATTCTTTGGGGCTTAATGTTTTCATTTGTGCAGAGATCTGCAGGGATGTACAGTGAGCAAATTGTCAAAAGTGAGTATAAGGCATCTCTAAGTGTTCAAAGAGCCAGGACTGGAGATGCCCCTTCTTTATATTTCTTTCTCCTGCCCTCACACACGTGTACAAAGCCACAAACAGATTCCATTCACTCAGCCATGAGTAGGTATGGATGATCCCGTGACAGCCCCCTACTGGTTTTTACCACTTCTGTTTGTGGACATACAGAGGGCCAGGAGAAAATACAAGGAAGACAAAGCTAATCCCCCATTCAGGGATGGAGCCTCAGAACTTCATTCCTACAGTCCCCAAAGGCACAGAGGGGTGCTTTTTGTGATTTTGCATCTTTTAGCATATTTGAGGCTAGGGAGCTAGCTGTTAGGTAAAGGGCAGATGAAAGTGCTGATGAGAAATTGGGCGAAAGCATTGCCATTGGAGTTTTAGAGAAGTTTTATTGCAGTGAGCTGAAGAGAGATCATTGAACCGAGTTTTTAAAAATATTTTTTTGTCATTTATAATAAGATTTGAGATTGCCTTTTTTGTAATGCAGCAAAGATGAGGAAAAGAATTTCTAACAAAAAGCTATTAAGCAGACTTTTTTTTTTTGAAAGCAAACTACAAGGTTTTATTTGTTTGTAAGAGTCACAAACATGTTAATACAGTTGGTGGTGAAGTTCTTAAATTGGAAAATAAAAAGAATAATAAAAACCAAAGAGTAGTTTTCTCCATTTTTTGTATGATAGAAGAAAATAGAACTAAGAAACTTTGCAGGTAACCAGTGTGAGCTTTAGTTCTGTATTTAACAAACTACTCTTTGATGTGCTTTGAAATAACCTATAAATCCATAAATAAATAAATAGGCTAGCTCTACTTTTGTCATCTTGATATTTAATAATATTTTATAATGAGGATGCATAAATTATTTTATTTAAAAAGTTAAATAAAAATTTGTGAAGCTTGGTTTACTATATATTTACAGTAAATTATTATGCTATAGGAAAGAGAGAGGGCGAGAATGCTGCTAGTTTTTGTCTTTTTTCTTCTTTCTTTGATTTGGCCTCATCCATAATGAAAGCTAGTGATTATGATACTTACGCTAACTCCTCCAAATGCCTTTATATCTATAATTGTATTTAAAAGGGAGGAATGAATGATTAATTTCCTTTATTTTCAGGAATAAGAAATTGTTGAGATGTATGTCATTGTATTCACATCCATGGCCAATTTTATGATTATTCCCAATGATTCTCTAGGTACTTTGTTCCATCTCATCATGAATTATTTGAGTGACTGGGTTTCCCATAATTGGTATAATAAAATATTTCATAATGGAGTAGAGGAAGACTTCTCAGCTTCTGGGCTGTAAGTGGTAATGAAAACATGAAGTTTTGTCTTCTATCTTGAGGCTCCAGAACAAAATGGGAGAGTTTCTGATATCAGTATTGAAGGGCATTTGAGTATCAAAAATGCACATGGTACTGTTCAAGAGTGTGCCAAGAGAATCAACAAGACATGATGTCTAGTTACCTGAGGCTGATAGTAAAAAAAATACAACCTGCCCATTTCCAGTTCTCTCTTAGAAGTGATCAGAGCCTGCCTTGATTACTTCTAGGGTCCGGACCACCATGTTTGTGGCCCTGTTAGCAGATTTGCAGAGAAGGTGGATGCTTTTCACATTTAAATCTATTCATTTTTTTTTTCCCAGGCTCCTTTCCTGTCAAACAGAAAGCTGTCCTCTAAAGCATTGCTTGTTGCTGTCTTTCTTATTAAATAATGTCAGAAAACAGTCTTCTTTTGTTGCTATTGTTCAAGAATGAACTATATCAAGCAGCTGGCCAGCTTCTGTGTAATTATGCTGTATAACCATAAAAAGCAAGAACCCTCCCCCCCAAAATTATGAAAAGCTACAATTGGGATGCAAGACCTCAAAACTAAAATTATTTCTACAGACTCCATGCTTTATGACTTTTTACTATTCAAACTAATATTAAGGAGAATTTTCCTCCTTAACATTGATGATATTCTATTGGACTGCAGAATTTTGCTTATATACATATAATTTTATAATTTGAAGGACATCGAAAGTTCTTCACATCCTGCCTCTTTACTTCTAGTGTTACTTCACTGACTACAATTTGCACAAACAATCCTGGGTGTCATAAAATTGCAACCATGAAACTGCTGCTGTGTTCAGCATATGTATCTCTTTTTTAAAAAAAGATTTTATTTCTTTATTTGAGAGAAAAAGAGAGTGCAAGTGGGGGGAAGAGTAGATGGGGAGAGAGAGGGAGGGGGAAAGAATCTCAACCAGACTATGCATTGAGTGTGGAGCCTTGATCTCACGACCTGAGCCAAAACCAAGAGTTAGTTGCTTAACCGACTGAGCCATCCAGGCACCCCTCAACATATGTATCTTATTATAAATTTCTGTGATTAAATGTAGACAACTGGAAATGGGAGAGAGGACAGGTACATCTTGTTGGGAAAGAGATGAGGAAAATTGAGAATGTCTATGGCTACAGGGGGTTCTCTTATGTGGTCAAGGAAGCCTTGCTACCCTGATAATGGGAGGAAGATGCTATAAGGTTCATTTAAAAAAAAAAAAGGCAGAAAGTGCAGAAAAAGAGATTTGAAAGGGTACACAAGGTTATCTATTTCACATTTTTGACCAGAGAAGGCCATATCTAGACACCACACTGAAAAAAGATCTGCCAACTTATGACTTTGTAAGAAGTAAATGAGCAGATGATTCATGCAAATTTATTCTAACCACAAAATGAATTTTGAAAGCCCCAGAAGTTTAGAAATATAAATATGTGCTTTATTCTAAGTCCATTGAGCATAAAAAAAGTTATATAAGGTAAGTCTAAGGATGGTATGCCAAAATAATATAAATAGTGAGATCAGATAGTGGAGGCTTGAGGTAGGCTGAAATATGCAGGGGAAGTTAGGAGGAGGCCACATAAGCGATCTGAGGAATTGGTAGGATTTAAATAGATCAGCAGAGAGGAAAGGAGCTGATATTCCAGAAGGCAAGAAAAGCATGAGCAAACACAAGAGGATGGGTTTTCCATAGCATGTTTTGTGGAAAGAATGGTAAGCACAGCGCTCTTCTCAGTTGGGCAGCTCAGGTGGGATGGGCCAGAATGTGACAGTCATGTCTGGTCACACAGTTGAGGAGTCTACACTCTATGGTGGTGCCGAAGAACAGATGATATATGTATAGTTAGAGGCATTTAGAATAATCATGTTTCTCGTAAGGCACCTTTCACTTCCAGTTTTAATATACTTGATTACCCTTGTGTAATCTATGAAAACTATACTGGATATAAAAGCGAAGGGTGGAGTGAGATGACTAGCATTTATTATATGCCTGCCAGGCACTATATATATGTTTATATATATAAACATATATATATGTTTTAAAACATACTATTAGTTACTAACTATATGACTTATGCAAGTCAATCTTTCTGTGACTCTATTTACTTGTATATAAAGTAAGGATAATAATATCCCTACATCTATGTACCTACCTGTCCACTCATATATCTAATGGATTGGGAAATTGTTAAGGGAGAGTCTCCTTTGTGGTTAGCATGTATAATGAACTCAACAAATATTTGTTCAGTGGATACTTAAATGGGCTGCTTTGAGGAATAAGTGACTTGAGTACTAACTGAGAGAAGTATTTCATAAACAGCCGAGTAACACATAAATGAAGGAAAAAATCTCTTCCTTCTGCTTCTGTCTCAGGTCTCTGCAGAAATTCTTCTAATTCCTAGTCTGAGCAGAGTCAGGCCCACCTCAAATTCAGTCTACCTAGCTTGAGCTAGGCTGTTATAGCAAGGACAGTTTCATGGGCTCACCAAACCCTTTTCTTTTTTGTTCCTGGCAAACAGCTAAACAACTCTTCTTACCTTTCCTACAGTGAAGTGAGGCCATGTGATTGAGTTACAGCTAACGGTATGAGTTATAGCCATAGCCCCTCAAATCTCTAGGGATTGACCCTAAAATCTCTTAAAATATTCTTTATTCTCTCTCTCCCTGTCTGCTGGCCAGATGACACCTGGGGACTAGGAACCCATATTAGTTTGCTAGGATGGCCATATCACAGTATCATGGACTACGTGGCTTAAAAAATAGATTTTATTTTCTCACAGTTTTGGAGGCTAGAAATCTAAGACCAAGGCAGGGTTGGTTCCTTCTGAGAGCTGTAAGGGAAGAATCTGTTCCAGGCCTCTCTCCTTGGCTTGTACTATGCATGGATGACCATCTGCACCCTGTATCTTCACATCTTTCCTCTGTAGGTGTCTTTGTCCAAATTTCCTCCTCTTCTAGGGACACCAGTCAAATTGGATGAAGGCCCACCAAATGGTGTCATTTTCATGTAATTCCCTCCATAAAGACCCTATTTCCAAATGTGGTCACCTTCTGAGAGAACTAGAAGTAAGTACTTAAATATATGAACTTTGGGGGAGATACAAGTGATGCCCTAACAGATGCTATGTGTTAAAATCAGGGGAGGCTAGATACCCCCTTGTCCCTAACATGCAGTAACTGTGACATGAGCTAGAAAACTTTATTATTTAACTCACTTAGATTTGGTTTATGTAGCAGCTAGGATATCTTGACTAATACAGATATTGGTATCAAGACTGGAGTAATATATAATAAAAACCTAAAATATATGGCATTGGCTTACCAGTGGGTGTGGTGGGGGACAGGTAGCAAAGACACTAGTATTAAAGGCTGAAAAATGGCAATCCATGTAATGTCGTGGCAAATTGTTTAATGAAGTGAACTGTCACCTCTTATATTTTGAGCAGCAGATAGGTCTATGTTGAGAAACAGCTCTAAAGAAAAGAGTAAAAAGAATCAATCTGTCAATGTGCATTGACCACTGTTGGCTAATTTTTGAAAAATATTTCAAAAATAGATAAGGTCAGGAAAAAACTGGCCACTTAGCAAAAATGAATGAATTGAGTCTAGAAATTTGGGACCTTAAAGAATGGACAAGTGTGACCATTTCTAAGCCCCAGTCAGTAGAAATAAGATTGAATAAATTTAAAACCCATTAATATCCAAGCATCTGGCAAATATCAGATTATGAATATGGTTTTCCAACTGAGCTTGATGACACTGAGGTAACTGCCATTAAATTGAGACAGCAGGTGCAGAGTGGGGAAAAATATTTGAGAATTTTTGTCTAAAAGATAATTTGGGGATGCTCACTTCACTAATGGGATGAGTAAAGTAGATTAGGAACATTCTATACTTTTGAGGGAACCAAATTATCAAAGAAACTGCAAACTTTAAATTTGGATTAAAAACAAGAAATCTTGATTGTTTAAGGAGTAAGACCACACTTAGGCTCCCAAGTTGTCCTAACAAGAAGCAGCCTATAAAAACCACGCAGTCTGTAGGAAGGGAATACTCCCAAGTACCCATTTTAGACATGGCCAAAGATGCTGCATAAAGAAGAAGCTCCCACATGGTCAAAGAAGTCCTCCCAAAGTGGCCTTTACAAGAAAATCTTCCTCTATCCCCACTCTATGTATAATAAGAGGCCCTCATAGTGTCTGACAAGTAGGATTTTTAGAATCGGGGATCCCTGGGTGGCGCAGCGGTTTGAGGCCTGCCTTTGGCCCAGGGCGCGATCCTGGAGACCCGGGATCGAATCCCACGTCGGGCTCCCGGTGCATGGAGCCTGCTTCTCCCTCTGCCTGTGTCTCTGCCTCTCTCTCTATCTCTCTGTGACAATCATAAATAAATAAAAATTAAAAAAAAAAATTAAAAAAAAAAAAAAAAGGATTTTTAGAATCGTTTTAACTCAGGTCTGCTTCTGTTTCCCAAATGGGGTGTTTTGGGTGGTAATTCTGTGCCCATTCCACCACTGAGTTTTGAAAGTTTGTGAGTTGGAAGGCAGATGACTTGTGCCTTCTTTTTAGTTCATAGTTTATAAGAACTTGAAAAATCCTACCTGGTATCGATGGAGAGCTTGACCATTATTGAGAGATCCAGGTCTTTGACTGGATGCAGTGATCGAATGGGAATTTGGGCTGTCTCATATGAGGAGGTGGTGATTTTGTTCTGTGTTTGGGAGGAGAGGTTGAAATAAATATGCGATGACCAGGAGGGCAGAGTGTGGCGGAAATATTTTCACATGCTCACCAAATCTAATCTTTTTTTTATGTGTGTGTCCAGCTGGCCTGCAACACAACTACTTTTCACAGCATTTTCTGCAGTTAGATGAAGTCATATAACTGAGGTCTGACCAGTAGGATGTGTGTAGAAACAAGGTATACCTATTCTGGGCCTGACCTCTAAAATGTCTTAATTCTCTACAATCCCTCTTTTCTCATCCTCTTGTTGGAATGATACTAGAGTGGCCTTGATACAACATTTGAAGAATGAAGAAATGAGGGTCCCTGAATGGGTACATGGAGCAGAGTCAAGCCCCTCACCTACCCTAACCCTTTGCTCCAAACCTCATTAACTCCCATTGAAATGTGACCCTAGCAAGAGATGCACCATTATCGTGTTAAACCCCTGAGATTTGGGGGCTGTTTGTTACAGCAGTTGATGTATCTGACTGATATAGCCGCTGATCCTTTAACACCTTCCCAGTGTATGCTTTCCCAGGTTCCCCACAATGACCTCTTCACATAGCTCATACATTCAGTGGAGGGGCAGAAAATTCAGCTAGCCTACCCTCACATTTAAAGACCCAATTGGTCCTAACCCTCTACTCTCTGTACATCCAAATTCTCTGAGAAGTAGTCTCATGTACTAATTTGAGTAGTACCTCTATAAAGACAACTCCACACCTACCTCTCCAATTTCAACTTCTCTCCTGAATTCTAGACCTAATTTCCAACTAGCTGCTGAGCATTTCTTTCTGTATCAAACTGAGTTTGATTTTCAAGTAATAAATATACCACTGCAGTCATTGTCTTTTTCTTAAAATCTGGGCCTCTGTTTCAGTCAATGATCACAAATCTTCCTGAAATCCAGCTTGAGGCTTGTGAGTCATTTTTGACCCCTCCCTACATCCGACCCTCCATCTCCACTCTGACACTGGAGAGTTTTCTTTTGCTGTCCCATACATCTTTTCCTTATTTTCCCTCCTTCAGTAATCAGAACCTCCCTATCTTATCTCTGGCCCATCAATGGCTTTACATAACTCTAGTTTCTACCCCATTAACTCCATCTTTCTAAAGCTTTGAGAATTATATTTTAAAATATAAAAGGAGTGACACTCCTTTTCTAAGAAGCTCTCGTAGCATTTCATTATTTACAAAATAAATCCATTTTCTCTAACTTACCATTTGAGAGTCTTTATTCTTTACCCCAACCTTTTAGATTCTACCTGGTCTCTAACCACATCAGTCTTCTCTGTATTGCTCTGCATGTCTGTCTTTGCTGTAGCACAGCTAATAAAGATTCTTAAATACTCTCAATGACTGTCTACCTCAGAACCACTAGAGAATTTAAAAAAAAATATATTCCCAGGTGACACCCTTATAGATACTGTGGTCCTCTTAATCTGTTTTACTGTGCAGTGCAAACAATCTCTTTTTGGAGATGGGAATACGAATAAGAAAAAATTGTAGCAGCTTTAAAAACAATACAGTTTTTTGGGTGTTCCATGGACTACTGAATCAGAATCTGCAGGGGTAGTATTTCTCTAAGCATGTCTGATATGCAGGCTTAGGAACCACTGATAGACAAGCTGGAACTAAGAAAGAATAGAATAAGGCATTAAACATATTCTCCAAATAACACTGACAAGGGACAAAAATGAGAAATATCATTATGAAATCAGGGAAGATATATTTGAGCTAGCATGTTTACAAAAAGCCAGACACACTGGGATCTGGAGTTTGAAGAAAAGGGGTCCCCTTATTTTTGTGGATCTTCATCATTGGGAAGAATAGAAATAAAGGGAAAGTGACTTTCTTGAAATAGGTAAATTGTGATAACTTACATTAAACTCAAATTGCACTGTGCTAAATGCCATGGCTAGCAACAAAGAGGGTGTATATGCTCAGGAAACCTACCCTCTCAGCAGACAAGAAACAAAAGCACACTGACAAGTGGATAAAGTGGGAAGGCATGAGGCAGCGAGATGACAACGTTATTTGTGTCCAACTGGCAATGCTGTCAAGTGGGGAAGTGAGAGAGAAAGAGCCATTAAGGACTCTGCTCTTGCTGGCCTAGACCTTATGTTTCTGCCCTGAATGAAGAAAGAAAAACAGCAATTGAATAGCTCATAATAACAAATGAACAAACGAGTGGTAAAGAGGACTGTGACTTGCTAAGTAGGGACTCTATGGTGAGTCAGCCTCTATTTTGACCTCGACATATGAATAGGAGAATTATATCCATTTTGCTTTTGTTCTTGGCTTCAGCAATCTGTGAGCCGTTGGATGCCATACAGTGAGGAGTTTAAGGTAGACTGTAGCCACCACTGCTGAATACCTTAGCTTGAGATCTGAGCAAATATTTGGATACAAGATGACTCTCTGTGACGTTTTTTCTCTTAACTTTGAGGATAATCATTTCAAGGAATTCCAAAACTTGAAAAGGATTAAGGATATAGTGTTTTGAAACCAGATCTGATCTGTTTTTTAAGCTGTGCTGTATTTAGTTAGAGATGTATTTAGTTCTGTGAATGTCTTGAGTCTATCATTGGAATTGGACTTTCCCATTAAAACCAGACGCTGATTCTTGAGGAACCGGAATAGGGTGCTCAGTGTTATTTGGTGGGATGGTTTTCACTTTGCCCTCCACTGTCTGAAGTAGAATGGCAGCCAAAGAGCACTACCGTTCTTCTCTTTCTGTCTGGCCCCGGGGAAGCTATCTCCAATTGGTTGTGCAATGCAGGGGACTGAGTTTTTTTGGGGGGGATTTCCTTGACTAAGAAAAGTCTCCAGGAGAAGTGTAATTTAATCACTTTCAAAGTTTTTAAAAAGTGTAGAAATAGGAATTAAAAAGCATTATTTGGAGTTTAATTTATATTCCTTCCAGAGACGAGCTGTTGACAATGTTGGAGGATGAGGGGGATGTGATAAAGAAGGGAAAAGTATCGAAGATTCTGGTGGTTTAAGATTCTATAATGAGCCTCCAGCCTGTCAAGAGGTGGGGACCCAAGACCTGAGGAGCTCAAGATTGTATCTGGGGTGGGAATAGACCAAAGCAAGAACCATTCTTTTTTCAATTTGGGACTGAATTTTTAAATGGTCTAAGAATCATTGAGTAGGGCAAAATCCTGGCACATATCTCATCTGATTGAATAGATTAAAAAAATCATTCAGGGTAAAATGGTTTTCTATTGCTATTGTGTTATTTTGTCCAATTTTTTCCCCAAAGGTGTGATTTACATAACAAAGTTAGCAAAAAATTTCTAGGCCTAATTATCACTTTCAAAATAGAACCTGGAAATCAGCCATTGGTAACTGAAGATTACAGATTGTTTTTTAAAAAGCAAATCTTGAGTTCAGCTCAAATGTTACCCTTAAAACTGGGTTGTATTATTTTGCCACATCAAATCAAATGCCTTTTTGGCATCAAAGAAAGCAGCTCCAAGCTAATTCATAACTCAAGAGCTGTCAGTTTAGGGTATATTAAAGCTTTAGCTGTTTTAAAGGTAAAAGAAAAAACAAAACAAAACAATTGTGCCTACATTGTTTATAATGACAATTTGCCTGCGTGGTATTAGACATTAGTTGGAAACCAAAAATATGTTCTTTTTCTTCAGTCTATGCTCTAGTACAGGAGCAGCAGAGGAAGTAGTTTGGAGCATAGGCACTAGGTTAGATTTCCTGAATTCAGATTCTGGCTCTCTCACTCCCCAGCTCCAAGTCCTTGGGCAGGTTCTGCAACTCCTCTGTGTCTCAGTTCTTTCATCTGTAAAAAGGAATAGTAATGACACTTCTCTCATGGGGTTTGTTGACAGGGGTAAATGAGTCAATACATGCAAAGCACTTAGCTCAGGGCCTACAAATAGAAAGCATTCAGTATTTATTATACTGATATGTTCTCTATATTGAATTCAGGAAGATTCAGACTTTTGTGCATAAAAGGACATTCATATACTAAGCTAGCTCAGATTTTTAAAAAATGTAGAAATCATAGAAATTACTACAAAAGATTTTTTTTTCAATGTGGATGATTTAAGCAGTTAACAAGATTAACTTATTTATTTCTTTATTTACTTTTAAAGGTAGATTTATTCATTCATTCATTCATTCATTCATTCATTCATTCATGAGAGATACAGAGAGAGGCAGAGACACAGGCAGAGGGAGAAGCAGGCTCCCTGTGGGGAGCCTGATGTGGGACTCGATCCTGGGACCCTGGAATCACGCCCTGAGCTGAAGGCAGACGCTCAACCACTAAGCCACGCAGGCATCCCAAGGTCAACTAATTTAAATAATACTATCAAATAGAGGCTTTTATGCCCAATTTTTCTTTAAGAAGAATTTTTTCCTAAAGCATTTGAATAAAAGCCTAACTTGCATAGTTCAATTAATAAATGATAAATAATTTTTCAATTCTTATGGAAGGGAAAGCACTATGCTAGTCCCTATGGGCAAAATGATAGTGGTGATTAAGGAAGTCACACATATAAATAAATATACAACACTGATCCTGCTCTACAGGAACTTAATTCATTCAATTTTATCCCTATCACAAACTATTGAGAATCCAAAATGCTTTAGATTATACAATGAGTAAGAAATAAACTCTGTGTTGAAATACTGAGGTTTGGGACTTTCCTATTAGAGCAACTGTAGTTATTTACCTTAACTAATAAAGTTGGGTTTTGAACTCTCTGGTAGATCTCAGAATATGAAATTCAGAACTGCTGTTAAATTTATGCTGTTGGTGGGTCCTAAGAAATCCTGCTTCAGGAGCACAGCAGATAAAACTCCTTTGTTCACATTTTGAAATTTCGTTGTGTATCTACTGCATAAAGAGGAGCTATATAAGACATTGGGAATAAAAAGAAGAATAAAGAGAGCCCGGCTGACTCAGTTGGAAGAACGTGCAACTACGGATCTTGGGGTTGTAACTTTGAGCCCTACATTGGGTGTAGAGATTACTTTAAATACATACATACATACATACATACATACATAAACTTAAGGAAAAAAAAAAGAAGACAGAGTTGCTGTCCTCGAGGTGTTCATGAACTAATGGCAGCAGCAGTGAAAAATACAACTAACACTTATTGAGTGACTACTGCATGTTTTGCATTCATTATTTTCTTTATTCCTCGTAAAAACTCTATTACGTACTTATGCCTAAGCCCATTCTGAAGAGGAGGACTATGGGGCTTCAAAAAGTTAAGGAACTTGGGAGTATTTCCAAATACTACCATAGAAAAAATATGCAAATAAAATACAATAAAATAAAGCTAATTGAATGCCTGCAATGCCTATGGCATGCTGGGAATGATGCTGTATAATTTATATGTATAAGCATTGCATTTTTTCTATATATAATATTTCCCTAAATGTATGTATTGTTACCTTAAGTTACATGGAAAGAGTATAAGGCTCAAAAGGGTTAAGTAAACTCCTCTAGATCACTCAGTTTATGGTCGTGGAGTAAGAAATTTAAACCTGCATCCTTCTCATTTCAAAACCCAAGTTTTCTTCACTGCATCAAATGGTCTGTGCAAGGTTAGCAGAACGAAAGAGAACTGCAAAAGACAAGGCCAGATCATGATGAACCTTGTAGGTGGTGAGAAACCATTGAAAGATTTTGGCAGAGGAATATCAGGTTTGTGTTTCAGAAAGAGCAGACTGGTAGCAGTTGAGAAGAATGATTATATCTTAAAAAGTTGTATAAATTACAACTCCTATGCTACTTTCTTTTCTGACTCACAAGCATCACCAGGATGAAGGTCATGAAAAAGATGCTTCATCATCCCTCTCTTTTTTTGGGATTTAGATTCTGTACTTTC
This sequence comes from Vulpes lagopus, assembly GCF_018345385.1. Lineage (NCBI taxonomy): Eukaryota > Metazoa > Chordata > Mammalia > Carnivora > Canidae > Vulpes > Vulpes lagopus. The sequence goes on along the minus strand of NC_054847.1, from coordinate 29,434,886 downwards.
CCTTTATTCCAGGGGCAGCTGATTCATGCCCTGGTCCTACCCTGTCCCGAGTCAAGGCTCCAGCTTTTATGAGCGTGCCACTACAGACCTACACCCTTTTCTGTGCGCTCTTATTCCATTTCATATCTTCTTTCCACTATATATATATATATATATATATATATATAGTTATCTAGATTTGACTGACTATAGATGATTTTCTCAGATCAAAGTTGCAAAAGAGCTATCTTTTGTGTGTTATCATAGTGTCATAAGGTGGAATATGTGGTTGTTTGATGAAATTACCAATGCTATATTATTTATCAAGAAGTGTACAATGTTGATGAAGAACTAAGGGCTCTATGTAAGAACTGCCTGGGAGTAAAAATTCTACCAAGCTGTTTACTAGCTGTTAAGCACTTTGTTCAAAGTCATTTAATTTAATAAATAATTGGAGCACGGTGCAAAGAATATGCTAGGCACTATGCTGCATGCTTCACATGTCACCCCACCTTTCATAAGCACATAGCAGACCTCGGTAGATACATGCTTTACATATATGCTCTGCAGTTCATGAGAATATGGTGAACCTGGAAGTGGGTATTATCTCCTAAACTTGACCTCTACATTGTGCAGTAATTTCTTTTCTTTATAAGGATAGTGACAGTAAGTATTTTAGGATTATTATAAAGATTAAATGAATTAATCCATCACAATGTGTCTAGCCCATGGTAAGCTCTCAATCAATATTATTACCTGATGAATCAAGGAAAGATTCAAAATAAAAGCTTGTGGGCTTTGAGACAAAAGGATATAGTATGAAAGGGACATATCCATATAGAAAAAAAAGAAAAAAGAAAGAATGAAAAAAAATCCAGCAGGGAGAAAACAGAACCATTTTTTTTTCCAGCTGGTTTATTAGATTAAAGTAGAGCAAGCTGACTAGCTGCAAAAATTGTGCTGTGTATCTATGACCACAAGTACAGAAATAGCACCAGTTTTTAGATTTAAACATCCTTGATAATTTATTGAAAAATCTTATAAAATGAATACTTTAAGCAATTACATGTTCACTGATTAAACCACAGAAACCAAACTTTAATGAAAGAAAATCAGCTTAACTCTTAAGTGTACCAATCTAATGGAATCCAAGTCAGAAAATGCTAAATTTAAATTCTGTGAAACTGAAAAATAAGCAGATGAAATTGCCTGTAAATATCAATTGGATGTCATTTTGATTTTTTAACCAGTTTTATGTATGCACTTAACATTCATTTGCATAAAGAGAATATTAGTTAGATGAAAATACAACCTTATCAAGAAAAACTTATAGGAAAACAATCTGTAGAAAGAAAAAGGGACAATGCTCATCAAATCAGAGTATGTGAGTGTGAGTGCCCTGGGCTCTCCAACATGGTATTCCTTTCATTAAATGATGGAATAATTCTCAAATTATCCTCTACTAAACATTAAAGTGATTCTTGACAAATGTGAGTGGCCACACTGATCAGTTTTCCCAGGCTGAGGCATAGGCCAGGGACAGTTCTATTTAAATTGCCCTTTTTTTTGGGGACCTGGTGGCTCAGTGATTGAGCACCTGCCTTCAGCTCAGGGTGTGATCCCGGGGTCCTGGGATGAGTCCCGCATCGGGCTCCCTGCATGGAGCCTGCTTCTCCCTCTGCCTGTGTCTCTGCCTCTCTCTATGTCACTCATGAGTAAATAAATAAAATCTTAAAAAATTAATTGCCCCTTTTCCTCTGTGATAGATTGTTGGGTGAAAAATACCAAATTGTTCTGTTGTCACTGAGTATTCAATAGCTATTCAATTCCTGATACATTGGTAACTTTAGTTTCTTTATTCATTGAGTATCCATTCAAAGAAGGAACTCCAGAAATAAATGTCAAACTGTATTTTCTAACTACTGAGGAAAATTTAAGTTAATTTTCTTATTTCAAATTGTGTTCTTCATGTGTCTGGATTTTTATGCTGGTTTTGCGCTTGAAGCTTTTTCTCAAATATAGATAGTCGGTTTGGAAAAGGATGAACCCCTGGAAATTTGAAGATGAAATGGTTATGGGTTGGAGACAGTAATAAGTAAGGAGATGGTTCTATCTGCTAATACTAAATAATAAAGAAATAGAATAAAAAAGGATTCAGAAGAGCTATTAGCGAGGCATTAACCCCTCAATCCCCAACCAGGTACTATTTGGGAGTCAATAAAAAACTAGAGATGGTTGGTTTGTATTGTTTTGCCTTTTTCTGTCATACCAACAGGCATCTATTTGGAGTTGGTGGTGGAAGGAAGGTTGTGTGAGTCTGTGAGTGTGTGCACGTGTGTGTGTGTACCTGCATACGCATGTGTAGGAAAACCCAGGTTAGGTGCTGAAGAAAGGGTTCCACAGAGACCTTCCTTTGTGAAGGTTTGCTTCTTGACGTGTTATTTGTTGAGGTTCATTGGATGCTCAAGGAGGAAGTCTAAGTTTGCCGGAATTTGATATTGGTTCTGCCTCTGTTTTTATTCTCTTCTGAAATTCCATGAATTCTTTAGGAAATTTGCTGGAGTCTATACACTTAGTTATTCTTGTGGATACAGAAAGGCTGGTGTGGAAAAAGGAAGGAGGATCCATTTGATCTTCTTCTCTCCCAGTAATACTCTGTGTTGCAGATGGAAGTCTAGGACTGAAGGGCAGCCCACAGAGAAGCCGCCAGGGAGGGAGCAACTCCCGGGGAGGACATGGTAGTGAGAACAGGCTGTGATTGCAGCCACAGGACAGACACCACCATCTTCCTGAAGGAGGAGGGAGCAGCCCCAGGGAACTCCTGGGTGCCTTGTAAGTGCTGTAGCTCTTGACCGACAGCTGGTTGTGGGCAACACATCTCCTCCCCCATCTCCACATATGATTCTCAAGAAGCATCTTACCTCTGTGTGACATCTCTTCCCCTTCTTTTATCTTTTTAGGTTGTCCTCCATGTTCATTTAGGGATAACATACATTTTAATGGTAAAAGAATGTTAATTTGAAGGTACCACTCGGCAAACATCACCTTCTCAATGGGAACCTTATTTATAGTTGCAACCTCTCCTCTATACCAACATTCTTTATCCTCCTTCCCTGATATATTTGTTCCACAGAATTTATCACCATCCTTATATGTCACACATTTTAGTTACTAATCTATTTCTCCATTACAAAGAAAGCTCCCTCCATGACGGCAGAGATTTTATCTTTTTTTGCTCACTACTGTATATATCCACTGCCCAGAACAATGTCTGTCCTAGCGGTCATGCAACGAATATTTGAGGAATGTTGATGCAGATGACAAATGAAAGCCCCATGTTCTCTTCTGTTTACTCACAAAGCATTCAAGTGAGTCCTCGTCTCACATGAAAAGCTCCTTCTTGAAAGTTAGTTTGAGCCATCCAATCCAATGGCGACAGTCATATCCTTCATATGGTTAGTTATTGCACAATCGCTCCCTCTAGCAAACTCTGCTTTCTGTGTCACCGGCTCCTTTGGTCCTTCAGGGGCTTCTCACCTCCTAAAATACCTGCTATTACTTGCCGAAGGTACTGTGTGAGTACAATTGTTCAAATTATTCTGGCTTCCCCTTCATGGTCTCAGTCAGAAGTATTGCTCCTGGAACCATGGACAGGTCTCCCTTTATGCTGACCTCCTGGGGTTATTCTGCTTGCCTTCACTATCATCTTTGCTGCCTCCCTCATCAAGGCTCTCCCTCCTTCCCAGACCTAATAGCCACTTCTTTGATTCAGATGTTTGGAAACAAACAAAAACTCTAAGCAAAAAACTGTTCCTAGAAGGGCATGCACCTGGATTCTAGGTGCTTCCACTTTCATTCTGAAATCTTTGGGAACTGAGAAAACAGGAAGTCCAAACTCCCAGGGCCATTAACCGTTCCTGCCTGCTGGTGGGTTTGTGTATGGCACAGCAGCACAGGCTTCCTCCCTCGGCTTCCAGCGCTCTCTCTGACCCCTCCGGTTCTTTGCCTTCTATTGTGGATCTTGTCCTTGGAACTATTTCTGGTTCTATGCTTGATCCCTGGGCTAGATGCTTTGGGCTGTCTAATCTAGAATTAGGACTGGGTCCCCTTTGGCCAGCCACTGGAGAGACCACTGTTCTCTCCTAGATGCTGTGACTCTTGGAGCTGGGGAGGTTGAACTCAAAAGTTTTCTGTCTCAGCCTTTCATTTCTTGTTAAGACTGGTTGGTTTCAACTAGGGGGAGTAGAAATGGACGATGAGAAATCAAACACCTAATCCATGTGCACCAGAGCATTGGATCTGCTGATGGCAGAAGCACAGTTGACCCTGAGAAAATTTAGACAACCGCTCTCTAGACTATGACATTCACCACCAGCATTGCCCTAGACCAACTTTCAGCAGCTAAGAAATCTTCCCTTCTCCACCTTGCCCCAGCCTATGGGACAGTCTTCTTAAAGCACATGCGTGTTGTCTCACAAACTCTGCTTTTTCCTGTCTAGGGGAGCAGTTGACTCTCTCACAGATTTGAGGGCTGGGAAAGTCCAGAGGGATGTCCTTGGAATGAGGCTCAACCTCAGAGCACATGGCACATATTTGGTATCACGAGAAGACTTAGGGGTAAGAAAGAATGTTACATCATTCAACCAAACAGCAGCTCTCAGGCCAGGTTGTGGGGAAGGGGACGTGGGTGAGGGATTACTCATCTATCATATGCCCACTGGGAGTCTTGAGGTCATCAGGGCTGTGATGTTGACGACCCCTTATCTTTATATGAGGAAACAAATGCAGTCTCTTGCACAACTTTTAAGTTTTAAAATTGCTGCAAGGAAACATTTATTGAGCACCTACTATGTATATATACATCATTGTGCTGGGACAGGGAAATGCTGAAGTTTACAATGAACAAAATGTATTCTCTGCTTTCCAAAGAGTTTCCTGTTTTGTGGGGGAGACAGATAAGTACAGAAATAATACAAAAGGGTAAAAAAGGGGCATGGCAAGTGATGAGTGTGGAGGCTGAGAATGGAAGTAGCCAGCAAAAGTTTCTAATTTTGAGCATTAGTGTTACAGTGCATGTGGCTTTTATTTCTTTTGCAAAAGGAAGAATAAAAATTCTGTGATCTTTTTTTATAAGACTATTAAGCTAAACTACTTCCAACAACTTAGAAAAATTTGGTTATTCATGAGAATAACACCTTTTCTAAAAGAAATAAAGTTAATTTTCTACTCTTCTGCAAAGGAGGTCATTAATTATACATTTTAGATTTCATCAATTTCAGTTAGATGAGACTAACATTTTAACTAGATGTCAAGGAAGACATAAGATATTAAGTTAAATACACTGGATGACAATAAATGGTTATTAAAGAACATAATTCTGTTACTCTCATAATTTTCTCACTTGGGTATCTAACCAAAGGCCTGAGTTTCACATGTAGGCAGATAAGTCAATGTATAGCAATCCTGTGAGCTTTAAACAAAAGCTTCTAAACCATTGAGTCATTTCCAGATTAAGGACAGATGGATGGCATTTTTTTAAGCACTTAAAAAAACAAAATCAACAAAACACTGGCATCCACAGTAGTAACCATCTATCTGCAAAAGAATCAACATACCTCTTATCCTGCTCCCACTAGGAATTTACTATTTTTGAGATAGGAACTTTATCTTGAAAAAATTTAATGCATGTGATTCTGTGTTTTGGTGACTCTCATTGCCAACAAATGTAGAAAAAGAAGGAAGGAAAAGCTAAGAGCCCTAGCTGTTTGGCATGCTTGGTGATTTTCCCAGGTTGCTCTTCTGTGTTCATCTTCTACTGTTTTTTAAAAATTGCCCTGTTTGGACAGCCCCCTATCAGGAGAAACAGGAGAAGTAACACCACACTGTTTCTGATGCTGCATGGGAGAGCCAGAGCCATCTTTCATTTTTTCACATTGTCTTCTGCTTGCTTGGCCCAGATTCACAAATGGAGAGAGTTGTTTCTTTTTAAAATTCTTTTTTTTTTTTCCTTAGGGAATCCAATGAGAAATATTAATGAACTTTGTTTTGATTTAACCAGGGGAGGGAGGGGCATTCACTTTCCAATGAATCTTTGAATTAATTTCTACAGTGTAGTTTGGGCATTAAGAAGCTCTTTTAAACTGTTTGAATTCACACATCTGTAGTGATATTTGAATAGTTCAGACAACTGCATGATGAAAGATTGATCCATGTGGGTTGCATCTGTTTGACCCTGCTTTCGTATCCTATGGTGTATTCCAAAGGTGCAGCAAAGCAGTGAAGATACTCACAGAAGTCAGGAGTGAGCTGAACCATGCCATACAGAAGTTAGGGTGGTAAATCATTCTCATCTTTGATTTTGGTCCTGCATGGATACCCAGGCTGGCCATACATCTTCTCTCTATATTTTTGCACGTCACTGTTTTTGTATTCATCAGTCTCTCTTAGGTTTGTTCTGTCCCTGTTAGATTTTGGGTTCCTCAAGAGGTATGGTTCTTCTTATCTTCCGCTTCCTGCTTCCTCATGCAGCATCTATTCCCCGTACTTCACACATAATGTCTACTTAATAGATAATTAACAGACCGATCTTTTTCTTCCCAGTAATGGATTGAAATTGGTTCTTTTTCCTTTTTTTTTCTTGTTTGCTTCATGCTGCTCTGTGCAAAATCAGTGACCTTAATCTGCAGTGTGGTACATAAAGAAAAGCGATTGCTAGAGTTGACATGAATTTGAAACAGCAAAGAAATGGGTCATCCAAACTGAAGTCAACAATATGGAGACTTGATGTGTAAAAGAAGCCTCTGCTTTGTACATGGCCACTTACTATTAGTAACTGTCATTTATTTTTTGTTTCCAACTATTATGGACTTGATTTCCTTCAGAGTGGCTTTGAAAGATCTCTAAGAGCAAACTCATCACCTAACAATGTTTATTTATTCACCGTTTTGCCCTCTCTTCAATGTGATGTATGGGCATTAAACTGGAAGATTCCTGTTAAATGTGGTCGGAGCTGAGGAGATAAATTCCCAGTGCAATGAAGGGGGGAAAAAAAAAGACTTCTCAGTATTCTTTAAGAGGAAGAAGCAATTATAATTTTGTAGGTTTGGGAGAATTTCCTTCCTTTCTTTTCCTTTTTTCATTCTGTCATCATTTTTGCTTTATTAGAAAACAAGTACCATCTGTTTTTTATATGAAAAGATTTCTTAATTGTATTTATATGCAAGCCAATAATTCCAAGCAACATGATTAATATAAAGCAACAAATAAATGACTTCAAGAAAACACTTATAAAGGCCACTATGCTTGAAGTTTCCAGTTTTTCTCACATTCTCAAGTTTCTTGGGTAAAATCCTTCTCAATTTCCCAATTGTTACAAATTTTTATTGCATTTATTACTGACAAAGGAAGGTCAGTAGGAGAAAATTTAATCACTGCACAAAAGAGAAAATTTGTAGCGGCTACCTGAGCTATGGCTTATCTTTCTGTGGGCAATTGGATAAATCTAGAGCCAAAAAAACTAGTGTTTAAAAACCCATTTTGGCCATGTCCTCACAGGAAAAGCCTGTCTAGACAGCATGGCCTATTAGGTCAGGAAAAAGTCAGACTTTTCAGTTTGATAGAGATTTTCCCACATAATTATATTGTAATATGGAGTCTAGAAATACTTATTCCAATACATAAAATAGTTAAGATAATCCCACTGACTCTCACTGGCAAAATGTTTTAGTTCAACTCTTTGTTAGATGGTCCCTGTTGATTACTTCATTTGAAGAAGCTTTTCCTAGTGCATGTAGTTGCTTATATAAGCAGAGCCATAAGTTAAAAAAAAAAAAGTATTCAGTTAAGGCATTTGTGGAACGAATATGAATTTTCCTCTCATCTTCTTTGTTGTAAATTATAAACATAGATTTCAGAAGAAAAAATACCTGATTATTCAGAACATTTTGCTGTTCGGACCACAGATCACCTTAAGCCCTTTGGAAATTTGAAATTTAGTTATAGTGCATTTTTACATACAGTGGAAAGGTTGATCAGTGATAATCCACTATGAAAACATCATTTAATGAATAGTTTTCATGGACCTTATAGGTGCCAAGGACTATGCTAACCTCTAGAGACAATGTTTTTTCCCCTATAGAGGCTATAGGCTAGAGGATCTGAAAGTAGGGAAATATAATGGCACTTGAGAGGCATGTGAGCATTCTGGGAATTAATCCTCTGTCAGTAGCTGTTCTTCTAATACTAACAGATACCTTGAACAAAGAATGAGGTGCACTTCTGGGCACAAGTAGGGTTGTCTTCGTCTTGGTGGAGACAAATTAGAAAAGAAGCTTTAGGTATCTTTGAACTTGGACTTAGGAAGGGCAGAACAGATATTTCACTATCTAGTCGAGAGTCACTATCTAAACATCATGCGTGTAGGGTGGGGAAAGAAAATGGAATTAGAAAAAAGGGAGAATGGAAGATATATTCAGCCTCATGTGTCCATATTTTATACCTAGCAATCTCAAAGAAAGCTTTCTACCTTCACTTGGTGTTCCAGTATGAAAAGCCAATAATGAAGATAATAAATCCCAACCCTATTTGATTCTGAAATCCTAGTCTCTTTTAATTTATTGAGGTGGCCTTGGAAACTCAGTAAAATATGTAGAATTATTGGTCATGAATGCTGTAGCTGAGACTGTATGTAATTTAGCCATATTTGGCTAATAAATGTATAATATATTTTAAAATGTAAAATATATATTATAAAATAATATAAATATATTTTAAAATATAAAAATATACAATCAATTAATATAACACATAATATATTAATATAGTATGACATATACAATATATTAATATAATATATACAATATATTAATATAATATATACAATATATTAATATATTAATATTAATATAATATAAAATATATATTATACATAGATAATATATATGTAAAGTATATAATATATACAATATATAATATATTACTTATATAATTTAGCAATATAAATATTGTGGATTAAGGGTTGTACATGAACATGTATATATACAATATAATATATGTAAAACATATAAAATATATAATATATATTATAATTTAGCAATATATAAATATTATTTCACTGTGGATTAATACTTGCACACGAATACTTAATTTGTGTGTTTAAGCATACACATACTTAAATCTCCTCTAGACACACTGATGGCCAATATTAACAAGGATTAAAAACCACCAAATTAGCAAATTCACACATTTTCTCCATAACACATGGTTAATTACACAACTAAGGGATCAAAGTCCTGGGCTATGCAAGTATGTTTGTTTTTCACACTAGGGAGCCAAGTTTAGCAGCACTTGAGGAATTCAAACAGAACCTGTGTTTACTAGCCAGAGGTATGTAAAGGCACAATTAGATAAATGCCTAGCGTATAGAAAGATAAACATAGGCACAATCTATCCATGTTTGCTTATAGTTCTTTTTCCTTAGTGTCTATTACATGAATTTCCACCTTTCATCTATAAGTTGTTCAGAGTTTCTAGTTGCAAGCCACAGAATCCACTCTGGCTAGTCTGAAGAGAAAGATGTATTAAATCTTTAAATTTTGGGTAGCTCAAAGAATGTTTGCAAGGGCCATCGGACCAGGTTTAGACGCAACACATTCTCTAACCATGCAGTCTGGAGGATTGCTCCATTGCTGCAGGATTATCATCACCAAGACTCCACTGCTGCCCCCCTTCAGGGATTGTACTCTGTGCATGCTGTATGCCAGCACCATCCCAGGGTCAAATGCTTCCACTCCCACGTTTGCCTGAAGGTTACTCTCCCCATGTGTGGCCATTGGTTCATGTTACTACTGCCCACATATTTCTTCCAGACTCTTATAATAGGTGTTTTTTGCTTTCTCCCTTTTCCCCTCAACCTGGGCCTGATACTTGCACTGTAGCCACAAATGAGGCTGGAAGAAGTAGTTGGTGGTGGTGGTGGGGGGGGGGGTCCTTTCTGTTGTTTTTTTGTTTTTTCAATTTTATTTCAGCAAAGCTGGATTCATGATCTGAGAATCTATCAAAATATTGAGAATGTTTGGAAGATATCAGACAGCTACAAGTGACAAAGTTCCAAAGGCTATGACTACAGAACCTCAGTGAGGACATATTTATTTCAGGATGAGCTAGAAATTAAAATTAGGTGGCACATTAGCAGGATGTGCTGACTAAAAATTGGAGGCTAAAATCCTTTTTGAATCTTGATGTGTAGGATTTGGACAAATTATAATTTCTAAATTGCAAACATCCAAAATACCTAGGGATAAACTTAACATGAAATATGCATGACCTGTGAAGAAAGTGATAAGATGTGCTGAGGAGCATAAGAGATGACAAAAAAAATTAAAGACACCTTCTCTTGGCTAGAAACACTCACTAATGTAACAATGTCAATGGTCTCAAAGTCAATCAACGCACGAATGGCAATCCTAATCAAAACTCCAAAAGGGTTTTTGGGGGGAACTTGACTAAATGACTCTAAAGATTATATTGGATCATAAATATAGCCAACAATACCCTGAAAAATATGAACGAATGTAACAGCCAATAAAATTCTGAAAAAAGGAAAGTGGTGGAGGTAATAAAAAGTCTAGAAGAAGGCTCAAGTTAGTAGGGGAATAAAATATGATCAAGATGGCAGAGCCAACAAGACAGATTATTTAATAAGTGATATTAAGATGTCTAGTTAGTCATTCAGGAAAAAAAGACCCGCTATTGACTTCAATCACTGTGTTAATAGAGAATCCAAATAGATCAAAGATTTAGTTCAATAACTAATCCATTGAATTACTAAAACAAAACAAAACAAAAACAAGGGTGGCTAGTATTACACTTTTAACCTTGTGGTGAGAAAAGCCTTTAACCATCGTATAAATGCACACATACACTCCCCCTCATATACACTACAGGAAACTATTGAAATACTTAAGTATATAAAAAAAACTCAATATAGTGAAAGGAACCATGAAAAACAGAAAGACCATGAAACAAAATGGGAAAAATATTTGAAACAAAGTTTTGAGAACATATAGGAAAATAAAATTGGGTGACAGTACAGTCTTGTGTTTAAGGAGCTCTCAATCTTTCATACACATGTAATCCCTCCCTCCCTCCCTCCCTCCCTCTTTCTCTCTCTGTGGATGTATATACTGACACTCTGTGTCTCTTCCATAATTTAGCCCCTTTATAGAATTGCCATTGGCTCTATGTTTTATGGTACCTAATAAAGCAGCTATTCTGAAAATTTTTGAGAGTTTTGGTTAATTCATCTGCCAATTTTTTTTTAAGTTCAAGGAACATATTTCTTTTTTTAAAAAAAGAGTTGGGTTCATGTATTAAAACAAATTTTGGATGTTGACTATGTTTCTCTTAACAAAACATCTTCAGATGTTTCTGTGAAAAGTAATTAAAAAGTCCTCTGGGCTTATGCAGACTTTTCTAGCTTCTTCTGCTTTCCTGGTTCCAAGGAAGAGAAGGCAGGATTTTTTAAAAGGGGGATTGCATTCCCTTCAGATTATTATTCTAAATCTGACTTGATGGCAAAATCCAAAGTACATCATCTCCCAAATAAAGCTAGCTGCTTGCCAGACTGCTCTGTTACAATTGAACTGTAAATGGCTCACATCAGCACATTCTGTCAACTTTATATAAACCCTACTTTATGTAATATGATTATAGATCCCCCGAACACTGTTCTGTACCTGCAACTTGCAGACTAATTCTCTTGATATTCTCTATCTGATATAATCCCCATGAAAAGCAGCCTGGGCTGATGTTGAGGATGCAGGCAGAGATAACAAGTGGCTAGGGCCTGATAGTTTCATTTTTCTAGAAGCCTGTTACCTCGCATGCAAAAGACAGGTAATTGTGTTCATTCTCCCTTTTCCCCTCAAGCCTTTACTTCTTGATCCCTGTTTTTATCTCGTGTAGAGATGTCTGGGAGTGACCTTCTTTGACCAAAGGCCCTGAGCACTACACTGGAGCACACGATTCATGTGGTCAGCATGCCCTTCTGTGCAAGTGATTTACCCAAGAAAGCTTCACTCTCTGTTTCTCTTTGATAATATGATTCCCCCCGGTCCCCAGTCAGGCTGACCGGCCAGCATGAAGAGTTCTTAGGAGATCCAGTTCAGATCGACAGGTATTTATAGAGCCTCTATTGTGCTTAAGCACCAAGTGAGGCAGTGGGGATACCAAGACCTATAATGCAAGATCCCTCTTCTGTGGAGGTGGCAGCCTAATGGAAAAAACAGATGAAACCAGAGTTTGAATGTAATGTGATTAATGCCAAGATAGGATTCCTCGATGCGTAGCACAGGCCAGATACTTTAGTCTAACCTGGGATCCAGAAAAGGTTTCTCAGGGAGAGGAGGCCTGAGCTGGGTCTGGGAGACTGACAAGGAATTGTATAGGTGAGTAAAGAAGCCTATGCAAGAAGTAAAGCTTGAAAATTGTCACAAATATGTGGAGTGGCATGGGGACATGGGCAGGGGAGCTCCCAGGATTCGGCTGTTGAAGGGACATGTATCAGGCATGGAATGGTGGGAGACAAGGCTGAAGAAGGAAGTAGGTACCAGGTAGGGAAGGACTTGGGTGCCTGCTAGAAGCTTGGGCCTTACTTTACAGGTAGTGCCATGTCCTTCGTTTCCTGCTCTCTCTCTCAGACCTATTTTTTAATCCTTCAGCAAACCCTCCTGACCCAGCACCATAGCCAACTAGTTCTAAGCCACCGTGGATCATGGTGGTGGCTCAGCAATGAGACTGGGGATCAGTGTCCTTCCATTTCTGCCCCTCTGAGTTCTACCCTCTTCACAAGGTGAGACTAGTCTCTCTGAAATATAAATCAGATAACGACATTCCCCAGTGAGTACCCAAGCCTCCAAAGATGTCTGCCCATTTAGAATAAAATTCATATTCCGGGGTGCCTGAGTAGCTCAGTTAAGCCTCTGCCCTTGGCTCAGGTCATGATCCCAGGATCCTGGGAGAGAGTCCCATATCAGGCTCCTTGCTCAGCAGGGAGCCTTCTCCTTCTCCCTCTGCCTGCCGTTCCCCCTGCCTATGCTCTCTCTCTGTCAAATAAATAAAATAAAATCTTAAAAAAAAAAATCCACATTCTTACCAAGGTGTAAAAGGCAAGTCCTTATTCGAATTGGCCCCTGTCTTGCTCCTCACTTCATCATCAACCTCCTTAAACTTTGCACTCCAATCAGGCAGGCCTCCTTGAGAAGCCTTGGACATGCTGACATACCTCTGACTTAGAGCTTTGCACCTGCTAATCCCTTTGCCTAGGGTACCCACCCTTCCTTCCTTCCTTCCTTCCTTCCTTCCTTCCTTCCTTCCTTCCTTCCTTCCTTCCTTCCTTCTTTCCTTCCTTCCCATGGCTGACCCTCTCCCCTCATTCTCCTCTGCCAAGAAAGGGCCCTCCTTCATTGACTACCCACTCTAAAATTTATCCTCCACCACCATTACTCACGGTTTCTAATTTCTGCTACATCTATAAATCTGTCATTGTATAGTTTTCTATTGCCTGTCTTACAGGGATGTAAGCTTCAAGACGGCAAAGATGCGTGTGTTTTTTTACCGTTGTATTGCCAGTGCTGAGGCACTGGGGATTTATTGAAGAAATGGGTGAATGAATTCAGAACCATTCAAAACTTGGAAGTGAAAGGATCAGGTGTGTTTTTTAGCCAGGTCAGCCTGGCTGCAGTGTGGAAGATGTATGTCGGGGAGTAGATTTTGGTTGGGAGAAGTTAGGTAGAGAAGAATTAGAGACCAGTTTGGAAGTTCTTGTGTTACTCCAGGCCAACAGAATGAAGGACTGAACTAAGGCAGTAGTATTTTGCACAAAGAAAAAGGAGCTAGATTTGAGAAGTGTTTTGGAGATAAACTGGCCAAACATGATCAAATTACATCTGGGCCTCCCTTCAGGCTCTTGACTACATGAGGGATGATAAAGGATGCTGGAACTGGAAGTGGCCCAGAATCCGAGGGAGCAGGATGATGTTGCACGAGTGCCTTCTGGGACTAGTGCTTTTCCATTTCAGTACTTCCCTGGATTAAAATTTCCAAGGCATCCATGTGTCCCTTGTGAAGCACAGAAGCATTGTCTTGCTGCAGATCTGAATGACTACAATGAGCTGGATGTATTTTTGGCACCAGATAGATGTTCAATAATAGTTTTAATGATAGTTTCTACAGCAATTGGGTTTACCCTGGAGGCTGTCCATCTCTCTAATGACTAGGGCCAAGCCTGCTTAGTTTATAAAATCTGGCAAAATTACAGTGTGAACTGGTAACGCCGTGGGCTGTTATACAAATTATACCAGGTCTGTCTTTGAGAAACTCATCCCTGCCCAGTGCCTCCAGATACTTCAAGGATACTGACTTCAAAGGAAGTACTGTGTTGTTATGAACCCCACAAACCATGTACCTAGCAAAACGAGAAAGGGGCCCCACGGTGCCTAACTTGTAGAAGTATTTGATCAACTTGAAATTTTTTTTAAAACGTGTTTGAGCTGTTGAAATTGACAGAGCATTACAATTTTTTTCCACATGGTTTAGGAAAGTTCCTTTTAGCTTGGGAAAATTTATTATCTTAGCCAAGGAAAGAATTATGTATAGGCCTCAAATCTATAAACTCTCAATCCAACAGAGATTATGAAATTATTTTGGATGATTGAGACAGAAGTGTTTCCAAAGAAAAGGTTTATCACATGGGTGATTTAAAATACTACTAAAATTGCCTCTCCAAGCGATGACCTAGAAATCTGACAATGCGATAATGAATTCTCCAACAAATAAAACAAACAAACACAAGAATCACATTGGAACATTTCACAATTGGCAGGGTGAAAACTGGCAACAATGATTTCTGGAAAAGTGAGTTGGATCTTATAGCATTAAGATGAATTTTGGGACTATAACATCAAGTCAACACTTTTGTGAGAATTTTGGAATGCTCAATTTCCCACAATCTCATCATTTCTCTGCCTGACAATTGTAATTATTCTTCATCAACTTGACAGTCAAATTTGCTTCCTGTAGCGATAATATACCTGCTACCATCCTGGCCATATTGGAGAAATAGCTTTTCCTTTCATAGGTTTGTTCATTTTGAAGCTAACTTTCCATGCTATTCTAACCACTTTCTTACATTATTCATTAACTAATCACCATTCATGTTTCTGACAGTAGTTTGTAACTTTAGAGAAACTGAGGAGATACACAATTGTCTCCCTGATTATGAAGAAAACACTACTTTACTTAACTTCACAAATTGAAACTAATTAATTACTTGGCCAAAGTACACTATATGACTTCGGAAAATATTGGACATTAGTGTGTGTTCCCAAAACATCCAAGGTCATTAAGAAATTGCAGATTTAATGTAGGAAACATTATAAAGGAATCTCATTTTATACAGGTTGGGAAAATATGCATGGGACTTTAAGACCTGATCACATGTTTCAAAAAGAACAATAATAGGAAAATATAGAAAAATTATAAAGTAAAAGTGCCTACTGGTTACAGAAGATATTGATTTGAAATCTCCTCACTTAATTATTTATTCAATACACTTCTACTCCCTTCTGAGGAGGTGACATTTGAGTAAAAGTTAAAGGAGGTAATGAAGTGCACCTTGCAGTTACCTGCGGAAACCACTTTCCAAACAGAGGGGACTGCAAAGGCCTTGTGATGGGGGTAGGATTGTGCCTGGGGCTCTGGAGGTGGTGCAGGGAAGAGGGCAGAGGCTGTGGGCTGGAGCAGAGCTGTGCACCGGGGACTGAGGTCCGGTGGTGAAGGGGTCCGTACAAGCCAACCTGGGCATATTGGCTTCTTTTCTGTGTGAAATGGGGAGCACTCGCAGTGTTTTGAATTGAGTTTTCAAGGATGCAGTCTGTCTGATGTGTTGGGAGTAGGCTGTAGGGGGCACGGATGGGGTCCTGGAGACTCTTTAAGGGACTGATACAGGACAGTGGCTTCGACCAGAGGGAGAAGTGGAAGTGCTAAGAAGTGGCCAGACCCCTGGCATATGTTACCTGGAGCTGTTGGATGAATCGGCAGTATGGAAAAAGAAGCAAGCCCAGGGCGACTTGGGTTTTTGTTTTTGTTTTTGTTTTTTTAAAAGATTTTATTTATTTGAGAGAGAGCACATGAGCAGGGGGAGAGGGCAGAGGCAGAAGTAGACTCTCCATGAGCAGGAGCCTGATGCAGGGCTTGGCCATAGAAGATCATAGGAACCAGGAACGTGACCTGAGCAGACACTTGCCCAACTGAGCCACCCAGGCGCCAGGTGACTTGGGGTTTTGGTGAGCAACTGGAAGGAAAGATTTGTCATGTGTATTAGATGCTGTAAAAAATTTGCCACAAACAGGGTGACTTACAACGACAGAATGACAGAAATGTATTCTGTAGGTCCAAAGTCAAGGTGTTGGTAGGCCTACACCAACCCCGAAGACTCTGGGGGAGAATCTACTCTTTGTGTCTTCCAGTTTGAGTGCTTGTTGGCTTCCACGGGCTTCCTTGGCTGCAGGGCTCCAGCCTCTGCCTCCACGGTCACGTTGCCTCTTGCTCTTGTGTCTCGTCGGGCCCACACGCGGAAACCTAGGATGATCATATCACAAGATCCTTAACTTCATTATGTCTGCAAAATCCCTTTTATCAAATAAGGTTCCAGGGATTCAGATTTGCATCTGGATCTATTTGGTGGAGAGCATCACTCAAACTACTTCACCATTCACTGAAAGAGAGCAGATTGTGGGTATGTGGGTAGGACAGGGTGGGTGAGAGGGAGAATGTATATAATATTTCTTTACCTGACTGAAGACCAGATTACCTGAGTCATTGAATTAAATAATCAGGTATTATTATTATTATTAAAGATATTAATTATATTGGTCATGCAAAACAATAGATTATTAAATCTCCATGAAACCCCAATATTCTCCAATTTCACCATTTTCCTCACTCTTTATGAGGTATTTTACCTCGAACTGTTGAGAAAAGTGAACTGTTCGTGTCTGAACTGTATTTCCTCTCCCTTTCACCAATCTATGATTTGTTGAAGACTCTACTTCTTCATCAGATACGTATTTAGTGTCTAGGGTGTGCAGTTCACAGTCTAGGCAATTCAGAGATGTAAAGATTATTAAGAAATAGTTTCTATCATTCAAGATGATTATTTGACTCAAACCAGCGCCCTCCATCCTGTCATAATGTGGCTTATTAAGCAGATAGCTTACTTTTGGTAGGTGTTTTGTGAGCAAGTCTCCTCTGCTGGTGAGGGTTGACATCAGTCACAAGATCTCTCTCTTCCTTTTCATTTCCCAGCTGTTTTCCTTCTTTACATTCAGAAAGTTTAGGCAATCCCAGACAGTGAGCTGTAGGTCCCAGAAATGATTCAAAGTGCAGAAATAAGACTCCTGAATGAGTACATCATGGGGTTGTGGCGGCGGGGAGAGGGCATCTGTTTTACTTGGAGGTCTTTCCCTAGAATTCACCTCCCCACCACTGATCTCGAGGACAGTGAGAGTTGGCTGAAGAAACAGAAGTGGGGGGAAGGAAGCACGTGAAGTGTAATGAAGGTAAAAGAACTGATGATCTTGGAGGTGGGAGGGTGAGAGTGGCAGGTAGCCCTACGGAGTTCAGGGAAGGGAAGGATGAGAAGTGACTAGGTTTATCTGTGACCACTCAGCAGGAGGAAGAGACTGGAGCTGTTGGGGTGGTCTGAACCCTTGAAAAGTGATGGAGTCTCTGGTCTCTCAGATGGCCCGATTTGAGTAGCTCCTGGAACTATCCAACCTCCTTCGCAGTGAATCGAGGCTCAGCAGACACTAGCTAATTCCTGTAAAGAGCTTAGGGGGCAGTGCCTGGCACATCATATGAGTTCCACAACGATGAGCTATTATTATAATTTTCTGTTTTATTTTCCTTGCTACTTGATCATTTCTCACAGAGCGATCAGACTGTTTGAGGGTGAAACAGAGGAGACTGAATGCATAAGCCTTCTTGGCCCTGTCTACACTGTGATGATTCTGGTCAAGATGTAATGAATTAGGGGCACCTGGGTGGCTCAGCGGTTGAGCATCTGCCTTTGGCTCAGATCATGACCCTGGGGTCCTGGATCGAGTCCCACATCAGGCTCCCTGAAGGGAGCCTGCTTCTCCCTCTGCCTGTGTCTCTGCCTCTCTGTGTCTCTCATGAATAAATAAATAAAATCTTTTTTTTTTTTTAAAAGATGTAATCAACTACTTAACTAGCCACTCATGAAACAGTCTACTAATTCTCTCCTAATATTGCAACCAGAATATTTGTCCACATTGAGATTATATTTGCTGAAAATTGCCACGTATCACCACCTAATTATCATCTCCTTTTGTAATCACATTGAAGCTCATGGCCTTCTTCCTCGAATGCCTTTCAATAGATCACCCGTGTCCACCACATAGTTTAAACTCCTGAAAGCAGCATTCAAGACCTGCTTATTACCACTTAATTCTAACTTGTTTCCCACTGACTTTTTCCCACCACACCACCATATTATTTCTAGGTTACCACCAGAAGAAGACTTTTGTCTCTTCTACAAAATGCACACTCTCCTACCTCTATGTCTCCTGCCTCCCAGAATGATCCAACTTCTTATATTACTCATCTCCTGTTAGACCCCTTGCCATTGCTCCAGGGCCAGCTCCAAGGCCGTCTCCTTCACCAAACGCTTCCAGTTCCCTCTAGCTACAAATGACTGCCATAAAAACCTGCGGTTCATGGGTCTGCTTTTAGGATGTTTTCCATGTAACAATAGTTTGTCAAATTGGGAGACGCAGTGTGATATCACAGAGGAGAGCTAACGCTCCTTGGGGTCAGACCAACAAGTCCTACTTACTGGTTTCATAACCTTGAACCACTTATTTAAACTGTGTGAGCTTAGTTTCCTTATCTGTAAAATAAGCATAATACTACCTACCCTGCAGTGGTAATATGAGGATTAAATGAAATCCTTCAATGCGCTTTAAAGCTCTTGGTGTAGTCCCTGACATATTATGTGACCCAACATATGTTTGAAATTATTATTTTATTGCTATTATTATGTCCTTTCATACTTGAAGATTATAGTCATTTTGAGGTCAAGGACACGTAGTCTCATTCCTCTCTGTATTCCGCTTAGCGTAATGTCTTGTGCAAAGGTCCCCATGTGCTACATATGTGAGTATCTGTATATCAGTTTTGACTTTCCAACTACACTGTATGCTTCGAGAAGTCGGGGACAATGCCATGTATACTACAGTACACGTGTTTAGTGCCCAGGTAGAGGCTGGCATAATATGTATACTTGCCTGGGTAGGAATATAATCTGTTCAGGCACCCTCTGCCAGCAGTGATACTTATTTTTTGTTTAAAGATTTGATCAATTAATTTATTTGAGAGAGAGAGAGAGAGAGAGAGAGAAAGAACATAGACGGGATGTGGGATGTGGGGGGAGGAGCAGAGGGAGAGGGACAAGCAGACTCCCTGCTGAGCATAGAGCCTGATGCAGGGCTTGATCCTATGGGCCTGAGATCATGACCTGAGCCGAAATCCAGAGTTGGACACTTAACCAACCGAGCCACCCAGGAGCCCCTGGGCAACTGAATCTTGACTGTGGTTGTTAGCCGGGGTCTTGGGAATCCCCTCATCCAGACCACACTCTTCAAAAGGTCTGAAGGAATTGTGTATAGCTGAGAATAACGAGATCCCTAGTATGAAATCAGTACTTCTATACTTAAAATTAAGTTGGGCTTAAATATGGTTTCAACAAATTGCAATGGAATATTAAATGTTATTCTAATGGTGACATACCTCTCTTCACATGAAGCAATTAGTGGGATCTTTGGTAAGTGTGGATCAGAGAAATATCTCTGACCTAGTGTTGGTCCCTTTGCGTGGCTCCGTTTCTGGGTCCTACACTCTGCACAGGCTACAGCTGCCTGCCTCCGAATGGGCGTGTATTGCCTCGGACTCCAGACTAGCACCATAAGCAGCTGTTTGTTTGCTACATTGACGGTTGCGCAGGAAAGCCTTTAAGTAGAGTTTTCATAAACCATTTCTTTAGGTGATCATGTCAGATGTGATCGGTATCAAATTCACTATTGCACCAAATGTAAAGGGGACGTAAATGTGCCTCCCCTATGTTTTACAAAGTCCTTGCCCTTATTTGGTCTTTGGAGTGAAATTGTTCTTTGCGAGTATTGCTGCAACTTGCTTTCTCCAGGAGTTCTTTGATTTGCCCTATATTGCGAGACTGGAAAAAATTATATGTTTTGCTATGGATTTTTGACATATGGAGCAGCTAGTGGCTGGATTCAACCTGAAAAATAATCCTCTGTTGTACAGAAGCCATGTCTATGCCTTCCTGAGTGTCATAGTCAAACATCTTCTATGCCTACCTCTAATTAAAAACTAAGCATTAAAAAAATAATAAAAAAATAAAAATAAAAACTAAGCATTCCTTGAGTTACATGGCACTATTAAACTTTCAATACTTATTGAATAATTTTGGAGTTTATGTTATTATTCTTACAGTTTAGAAGATATCTGAACCCCAAGTATAACAAAATTGCTACATATTTACGTAAATTCACAGTGTCTGAGAAGTGTCTTATAACAGCCATGTGAGCTATGTATTACCCTCGCAGATGAGGTGTAGGTGATTATGTATCATTATGACAGTGGAAAGATTACTAACTAATTGTATTAAGTCTAGTGGTGATAACATTATCATAGCATGAAGGAGTAAATTCCGAGATGAAGGTGAGATGATGAAGGGAAATTAATAAGAAACCTGAAATCATTTAAACTTTTTCTCTGGTGGGTTGTTCCCCAAGGTCTCTCTTTCATCAACCATGTGATATACATTATACATGGTTTTCCAACATTATAACCATCTCTCCTATAGGTACTGGAATTTATTTAGTTCTAACAACAAAACTGGGTTTTTGTTTGGAAAAGATAATTTTTGAAAGAGAAGGGGAGTGATAATTCAATCATCCCTTCACAGCTGGACAGAAATTAATTTTAGCTGGCATCAGAAAAATTGAGTGCTCTAACATTCTTTTTGCTCCGAACAAATGGAATATTAACTATGATGGTGAGTCTCTAGTCCACCTGTCTCATTTTAACACCTGGAAGGGAGAGAGATTTAAAGACACACAATGAGTTGTAATACAAATCTCTTGACTTCTAATCCAGGGCATTTTTCACTACTTTTCATTCTCTATAATTCTTTTAACTGTACAATTATATTAGAAATGACCAGTATTATGGGCTGAATGTTTGCATCTCCCCAAAATTTAAATGTTGAAGCCTTAAACTCCAGTGTGACTGTATTTGGAGTTGGAGCCTTTGCAGAAGTAATTAGGGTCACATGAGGTTATGTTGTATGGGGCCTTCGTGGTGGGATTAGTGCCCTTATAAAAAGAGTTACCAGAACACTTGGTGGCTCTCTCTCGGTCATGCGAGGACGCAGGGAGATGACAGTGGTTGTCTGCAAGCCAAACAGAGAGTCAACATTAAAAAGCAACTAGGCCACCACCCTGATCGTGGACTTCTCAGCCTCCAGAACTATGAAAGATGAACTTCTGTTGTTTAAACCACCCAGCCTATGCTATTTTGTTAATGGCAGCCTAAGCAGACGCACACAATGAATAAAAGAAAAACTACTTTTTTTATATGACCAAATTTGTCTACTTTCCCATTGGTTTGGTGTTGTTGCAAGTAGACATAGTGATGTTGCCTTGATGAAGTACAATTAGAAGGTGAGAAGGAAAAGAGAAGTCTTTATCTTTACTCCTGCAGTGCTAAGTTTCTGAAACTCAGAAATTCACATTCATAGATAGAGATGTGTTGCGTGATTTATGTGCAAATTCTATCTTGGACCTGCCCTAGAGATGGAACTGCTTATGCAAACACAGATTAATTTGATTAAAAAGAATATTTATTATGTCTTAAAATTTCTCTTTCAAGTGGGAATATGTTATTCACTACTGAATGTTCAGGGCTAAATTAGGTGCTTCCTAATTATCTTGGTCAAAGGGGTTAGTAGCAAAGGGAGTTTTACATTTTTTATTCTGCAGGGCATCTATTCATATTATTGCCCCAGCTTCCAATGAGATAAGAATTAGCTAGCAAGGTAAAATTAGCTCTACAACTTCTACTCAACATTTAAGAAGTCTAAACCTTTAGGAAGGAACTAAAATCAAAATGGATTCTTTCTAATTTTTCATACGAGTTTTCTTTATAATAGAAAATACATTCTTGATTTTCTCATTGTAAGTCAAATCCCAATGGCTAATGTGTTTGGAGGAGACACTCTAGCTAATGTTTTAGTTTTGGATTGAGAAGTGTCAGGAGGAGTCAATTTCTGAATAAATGTGTATGAGGATATTGATTATAATAGAGATATATCTGGAAGGATTTGAAAAACACGCTAGTTAATAGTGGTTATCTCTGGAAAATGAGAAACTGTAATATTTTATTTTTTGTGATATAGGTATATTTTTATTATCAAAGTAATGCTAGAGCAAAGGTAACCAATAGGATTTTTATAGCTTTCTTTTTTAAAGCTGTACCCTTAAAATTAATGAGTTTGAAGTCAGAAATAAAATTATTTTGGAAAAGCAGCAGTATCACAATATAGACACATCTAGAATGTAAATAGATTACCATTATAAAAATGAACTGTTAGAGCAAACCCTAAATCTCAAACTTTCCAAAATACTTCCCTTAGCATTTTTTTCTGAAGTACCAGGTAGTGATAACAATAATGATATGTCTTACCTAATTGGGTTTCATAGTTTATCAGCTAAAGAACTTTCTCTTATTTGAGCCCAACAAGAATACTCTCCAGTAGGCAGGGCAAATGTAGCTTTCTTCACCTTAGTCATTAAGTAACTGAGGTTCATAGAAAGTAAGTGACTTGTTCAGGTTGAAAGGGTAAGAAATGGCTGGGTCAGAAGTAGAGATAAAGTCCAGTGTTCTTTCTAGCATAGAACTCTATATCCACGATCACCACTTACCTTGCCTCCTGCTCACTTAAATCGCTCTGGATTTGCATCCATACCACTCCACTGGACTCACCCTTAGAATGATCACCAAGGAACTCAATCTTGCCTTGTGATAGTCCATCCTCATTTTACTTGGCCTCTTGGCAACACTCTCCTCAAAATTTTAAAAATACTTAAAAAATGGATAATACATGTTAATGCTACGAGTTTCAAAATGCATGAAAGAATATAAACACAGTTCTCACACAGTTCTCACGCCCAGAGACAGCCTCTTCATAAAATTATTGTATATCCTTTCACAGATATTCTAGGCATATACAGATCTCTATCTATCTATCATCTATCTATCTATCTATCTATCTATCTATCTATCTATCTATCTATCTTCTTTTATTTACTCATACAAGAGAGAGGTAATATACCAAAGATACTAATCTAAACTGTGACTTGTTTCACTTAATCATGTATCTTCAGGAGCCTTCTATATGGTACCTTTAGAGCTGCCTCATTTTTTAAAAAAATAGCTAAATAGTATTCCAGGATGAGCCATAATTTATTTAACCAGTTCCCATAATTTTATTATTTATTTCAGGATGAGTCATAATTTATTTAGCCAGTTCCCTGATGATATACACAAGTTGTTTCCAACCTCTTACGGTTGAATATAGCTCTTCAATGTATGTCCTTATACATTTATCATTTTGTACAAATCTAAATATACAAGATCAATTCCCAGAAGTAGAACTACTTGGTCAAAGGGTATATTTTCATACTTAAAATTTTGATATTGCCAAGTTGCTCTCCAAAGAGAATGTGCCAGTGTGTACTCCTATCTACGATACATGAGGCTGCTTCTCTACAATCTTACCAATGAGATGTGTTATTAAACTTTCTGATCTTTGCTAATCTAATGGGTGAACCATGACCTTGCAATGGTGTTTAAAATTTATCTTCTTTTATTTTGAGAGCCATTGAGCATTTTTTCTTTCCCAGGATCCATTTACATTTCATTTTGCATGTACTGTATTTCCATATCCTTTATGCATTTGTTTTCTTCTGGATACTCTATAATTCTTGATTTCTCACCTCCTCATTTTCCTGCTGCTAAACTGGTTGTTCCTTCTTAGTCTCTTGTGCTGGGTCTTCCTCTTTTACGATCTCTAAATGGTAGAATGCCCAGGGCTCAGTCTCAGCCCTCTTTTATTTTCTACTCATTATCTAGGGATCTCCTCCTGTTCCATCTAAGAGCTGATACTTTCCAAACTTACACCTCCAACTCCAGTCTCTTCCCCAGCGTTTTGTCTAACTGCTTGTCCACCTAGGTGTCTAATAGGCATTTCAACTTAAACATGTCTAAGTGTAACTCTTGGTTAACCCCTTTTCTCTTCAACTCCTCCTCATTCCAGTGAAAACTGCCACTCCACCAGTTGAGCAAGCTGGAATACAACTTATCCCTGATTTTTTTCTGTCTCGTTCCTGATAGCCAATTCATCAGTAGGCCTACCACCTCTAACTTTAGAATATATCCTGAAAGCTATCAATTCTGATTGCTCCTACTGCTACCATCACTCCCACTACTGCTGTGGGCTCTATTACACCAGTCCAGTCCAATCAACCTCTTGCAGCTTTATCCATGTGTGGAGGTATAGGGTGTGTTCTCACATCGATCAAAGAATCACTGACCATGCACTCCAGCTTCATTGTGGAACATTGGCAGGCAGCTGAAATAACACATGGAAAAGAGTGCTTGGTCTACAGATTCCTGGTTGCCAAAAGGTTCCCACTGCCTGTTAGATTGGGAGCATTTTGAGAGCCATGCAAAACTGGTTTAATCATCTCTGTATCCACAACACTCAGAATAGGGACCAGCATGTAGTTCAATTAATGTTGGTAGAATGAATGAATGAATGACCTATTGGTGGGAGGTGATAGGCATCATGCTAGAGAGCTTAATGATTTATTGACCACAAATCATTCATTCAACAGATGTAAGTGGCTAGAGCATAAGATCACCTTACAGTCTGCATTCCAGATCATTTAATGTTAGCAGAAAGCACAGAGAATTAGAGAAAACCATTTTGATTTCTTGACTCCATAGTTCCTTCGATTCACTCAGATTGAATCTCTGCATTAAGTCTGCCGTCATGAGTCTTTTTTTAATTTTTATTTTTATTAGGGGCATTTTTGTTAAGGGATTGATTCAGGAATGCAAATGTTCAGCTTGCTGGTCCACCTCTTACTTTCTGTATAGGGCTAATAATCAGTCTCTTGTTTTGCTTCAGTACCCAATTTCAGTAACCAAGCCACCGCCATCCGAGGACTACCTTGATAGTTTGCCTGATATGTTCTGGGATATATCTTACTTTAGAACTGTATCTAGGTTTCTAGAACCTTTTGATCTCCATGCCTGAAGCTGAATATTTCATACTAGGTATCAGACCTAATCATCTGTTTTCCTAGACCCATGCTTATTGACTACTGCCTGACTCCTTAAAACTTGCCCATCATCCCAGGCTTCCTCTAGTCAGTGTTCTTTGACTCCCTCTATTGAGATACAATGAATGAGAAAGTCAACCTGGATCTCTCAGGTCCAGGTGTGATCCTGGAGGAAAAAAATCGTGGAGTTGAAGGAAAGAAGCTATTTCTCTTTCATCCAAGTTCACAAGTGCTATCTATGAACATTAACTACTTTGAACTCTATGGATTGCTTTCTGCTTTTGTTAAACTCCTACAACACATTATAGGTTTCCCAGCGTGCACTGTCATCCTTTAGATGTCCCATGTGAGTTAGTGGTCTCTTCCCAACAAGATGGTAATGTTCTTACAAGTGTATATCTCAAGCCTTCTTATTCTAATATCACTTCCAACGTCAGTATCAAGTACCATTTTTGAGCACTTGTAGTATGCTAGACGCTGTGCTAAGTGCTTTATTTACAATAACTTACTTAGTTTTTGGAATGACCTTATTAGGAAGGTGTAAATATAAGAGAAGTTGTTATTTAATGGGTATAGACTTTCAGTTTTGCAAGATGAAAAGTTCTGGAGACCTGTTGTATAACAATGTGCAAATATTTAACAATACTTAACTGTACTCTTAAAAATTGTTAAGATGGTAGGTTTTATGTTATGTGTATCTTACCACAATTTAAAAAGTTCTTACACATAGAAGGTAGACTGAGATACTACACAGTATTGTGCTATGCCCAACAATACAAACACAATGTAATTTTATTGTTAAACATGGCAGTTCTCATGATGACAATGGTCAAATCCTTACACAATGCAATTGTTCTAAAGTTTGGACTTAAAATTCTACTGTATTAAAATGCGTATGGAAAATTTTTATGAATATTATCGTACTGTTGAAAAGTGGTTAAGAAAAATTAGTGAAAGCCCAAGACATTGCCTCATGTCTCTAGAACTTGGTCAGAGGTGTTTTTTTTTTTTTTTTTGGAGGCCCATAATATATGTATTTATATACATTATGTGCATGCAGACACATAGCAATACTACACATATTCTGACCCTTCAACTTACTCTGCAAATGTATATTATTTAGTGAGTCAGTACCTTTCTTGTGTGACAGCTGCGCTTGTTTACATTCTAGAAAATGTAGGAAAATTATATCTAGAAAAATTACATCTGTGACCAAATATCTTAGTTAGACTTATATATTTCCTTATGTTTGAAAAGAATATCTTCTCGAGCTCATGTAATATATTACAAAATAGAACAAAATCTACATTTTTCATGAGAAAATGCCCTTTATTTCATAGCTTTTTGGTATATCGAATAGATATTCCCATTGTTTGTTTGTTTTTTTTTTCCATTAATGAAAGTTCATCTTGCTTTGGTTTTTATAATAATCAAAATGTATTGTTTTTGATTCTTAAACTTCCAAAAATGTTTGAAGTGTTTCAATTTATATAGTGTAAATAGATGCCTGTGGATCTAACAGGAGGTTGAGAAGTTTCCCTCCTCAAAGATATAGGCCTACTGTGGATATTTGAAATGCCGCCAATGATGATTCATGCTTTCTGTTAAGCTTTTCCCTCATATAGTGACTCTTTTCTAAATTGCAGATACTCCACGAAGGAGTAATATACTGAGTAGCGCACACCCTATTATGAAATAATTGATCATATCTTTTCTATGATGGGAGGAACTATACAGGAAGTACTGACACAGGACCCATGAAAGACAAGTAGCTAAGGACAGGCCTGAGCAGGTAAAGGATTTCTCCTTCCACCTGAACAGAAGCTGAGTTTCTGATCCTTTTTTTTAAAATGAGTTTCTTAGTTGCAAGTTTAAGTTTTATGGATACAAGCAAAGTGCAATGGAAATCTGGGACAATTACCTAAATTATTTCATTTTTAAAATCCTTCATTAAATCTAAACAGGGATTTTTGGCTTAAATTATTCAACAGGACTAACTGCATTAAAATTATCTAAAATTGCCTTGCTCTCTATTTCACCTTATCTGTTTAGAGAGACAGACCTTAGGCTGTGTCTGCTTCACCCGGTATGGATTGATTTGGGGCCAAAAAATTCAATTAATTCTATTCACAGAGGAGCATCGTGGTACTGAGCAAATGGCAAAATTAATGCTTCTGATTTCTTGCCGTTCTATTCCACTGTCAAGTCTGGGAGGGACAGAGCCTGACATATTTCATGATCCCAGTTCAGTTGGTTCACCGTGTGTTTGTGTGGGTTTCCACTTGACATCTTATTTTAAATATATTGGCTTCAAAAACTGTTGTGCTTTGGGATAATCAGCAGAGCCACTTCATTGTTTGGGAAGCAAAGAAAGCAAATTGAGGCAGTGTGTCGTGAGCCAGGATCTACTGTGTGCTTATCATGTGCTGGGTATTTATTAACTCATTAATCTGAGCTTTATTGTAGGTGGTGCTGCAGCTTCAGTGCTGGACGGTTTAACTCTATAACCTGTGTGCTTGAGCGCAGCCCTATGCTGAAAGTCAGGGGAGCACACTGGTGAAGAGTGTGGGCTCCAGACTCAGATCGCTGAGTTCTATCACTTCATGCCTCAGTTTCCCTTATTGTAAAATGGGGGCAGGAACAGTTTCTGTGCCATTGGGTTGGGGGGGCAGATAGTTAACACATGTTAAGCATCTAAAAGAGTGCCTAGTGCACAATTACTTAATAAATATCACCTATTATTCTTAATGGCATTATTGTGATAGTCTCTATAGTCAATGAAGCAATGCTCAGAGAGGGATCATGTGGAAATCCCTGTCTCTTGCCAATGAATTTACACCTCCCCAAAACTTTTACTCTTTCCTCCGCTGCTCCCACCCATCCGCCATTGCATAGTCTTCAGAATTAAGGTTGGCTTTAGGACTGTGAATTTAGGCAGAGTTATAAATCAAAATCAAATGAGCTGTTTTGGTTTGTGTGCCAGTCATGTGCTTATTATCTTTTTACTTAAAAAGTGATCATAAACGTCATCACGATGATGGGATCTGTGTAGCACTTTACGGTGTTAGTATTTTTTTTTTTTTTTTGGTGTTAGTATATTTTTATATTCATCTCATCTAGTGTAGCAACACTCTGCAAAAGATTGTGCAGATGTGACTTCCATCAATAGAAATTGTAACACAGAGAAGTGGAATCATTTGCAGGAGAAGGGGAGGGGATGCAGGGACTCCCCAGGGGCCTGGGGCAGGACAAGTTGAGGGAGGGAACGTGAGAAAAGTTTGGGGTTAGCCTGAGAGTTTGGAGTTATTGGGATTGTCAATGTCAGGCCTATGGCTAAGGACAGGGGTGAGGGAATCTTTAGAAAGGAAGAGAGAGAGAGAGAGAGAGAGAGAGAGAGAGAGAGAAGAGGCCAGGGGAGGCCAGTAAAGCAGAAAAGGGAAAGAAAAAGCAAAAAGGGAAAATGGGTGGAGAGTCTGGGAAGAATAGAGTGCTAACAGCAGTTTCTTCCAAGATGCTGACTATTCACATCTAAAAATGGAGGTTCCTCAATGGCAGGATCTTAATCTAGGTCCTTAATTTCTTCTCTGGGCACTTAGTGTAGTATTGTTGAGTGCCTAATGAATTGTTCTCTCTTGTGCAAAGGACTTCCACTACAGCAGCAACTGTGAGCTTAAATGATGGGAAATGGTTCATTTGTCCCATTGAGGAGAAAGGAAGACCTCCTATGAAGTCCAGGAATTGGATGAAAATGATGAGTATTCTCTGGGGTGGTTGAAATTAGAGCTCTGTGGTCCGGAAAATAAACTGTGCTTCAGTACAGATACATTTATGGAAACATCAATAAACACTGTGATTAAACTGCAGATAGGATTCCATCAGAGAGAACAATTCAGATGGTGTACAAAGTTATTTTAAACCCCTATTCATATTTGCAGGTAAAAATTCCATTTTAATTAACTAGATGGGTTATTTAGATGGTTTTGTTAAATTCAAATTATGTTAAAGTAAAAACCTTATGCTTCAGGGCATGGAAAGTCTACTCTCTGCCCCGTGCTTCGTGTGCACTCCTTGCAAATAATAGCTTCCTAATACTGAAAGCTCTGGTGGGGGCATGGATTCTTCTACACGCAATCCTGAAGTAGCTATTGTGTGGTGAACGTTGGGTTTACGTCGAGGAAATCCTGACAGTCCTCACTCCTGAGGAAATTGAAATTTTTTGGAGATTAAAAAACAATGTGGCAATGACAAGAGCTCCTAGAGAGACAGGCTCAAAGGATGGTGGGAACTCAGGGGAAGGGCGGCCAGGAAAACGTGCTTTCTCTGTGCCCTCGCTCTGCCTCTGGGAGGATGAGCTGGGGAGGGTGACGGGCTGGTCTCTGCAGAGAGCCCTGCATGTGCACAGCTGGAGAGAGGAGAGCGCTCAGGAGCCGAGGATGCTGGCGAGAGTGGAGACAGGGCCTGGAAAGAGAGATGGGGGGAAAGATGAAGAGGCATTGTCGGTGGGGTCCGGCCTTAGAAGGGCTTGGGTGTTGTTCTACAAGCTTAGAGTTTATTTGGAATGCCACGGGGGTGCCACTGAAGGCCTGGAAGCATCAGGAGGGGCAAAAAGATGGGAGTAGAAAGAGTGGATGTAGATGCACTTAGGTGATAAATGTTGCATTTTTTTTAAAATAAAAGCCCTCTGGGCTGCTGGCTGGAGCCTGGATCGGAGGAGGGTGTGACTGAGGGCAGTAGGAGGTGGTTGGAAGAGGCTTCGTGAGAGGTGATGGCAGGAACTGAGAGAAGATGACAGGTGTGAGCAACAGTCAAGCAGAAGAGTTACTGGAACTTGGGGATTGACTTGGTGCCAGGGAGTGAGAGAGAGGAGTCTGGGAGGCTCGCAGACTGGAGGCTTGTGATGCCAATCCAGGGGTTTCTGTAGCTGAGAGGGGTGTGTGGGGGGGAGGAGGAGGAGTGAGGGAGATGATGGTTTCAGGTGCCTGCACTGGGGGAAGCACCAGGAAACTGGCAGGGCCTACAGTGGTGAGCACCAGCCTTTCGGGATTTCTGCTGTCTGGTGACTGCCTCTGAAGCTTCGGTCGTCATTGTCCTGCCCTGGCTCCCCTTCTTCCCTATCCCCGACCTCCTGTCACCTCGCACCCGGGCTGCTTTCCTTCATCCTTACCTGCCTCTGCTAGTGCTTCTCTCTGGGTCTCTCCGGCCCACCGCATCCCCCGCCCACCCTTCGCTGAGACTCAGCAAACCCACACACTCATAATAGATAGAACAAATACTGAACCAACGTTTTTGTTAAATAGCTTGACTGCTTTGTGGACAGGGATTTGTCAACACATCTGTTCTAAAGGATTTTCTTTTAATAGATTTTTTTTTTTTTTTTTTTTTTTTGTGAAAACCAGATCAGCAAAGCACTGTTACCATGGTCTATCCTTAGAGACCTGAAAATTGCTATACTAAGCAGAACTGATTAAATGGTATTTCACCTGTTTGCAATGAAACTCACAATCTGTTCCTGAAAATGGTTGCCATTACTTGGCTAAGGGTGACTGAGGGGAGGAATATACTATCATATTCCAAGACTGAGATTTGCGACCTAGGTCTATGGACGGCGGGCTCCCTCCCTAACTGGATAAATGAAGACTGTGAACCTTGAAGGGGACCCGCTTGGAACAGAGGGGGCCCTGCAGGAGGGAGCCACCAAAGCTCATCATCAGGGTAACTGGGGACACCACCAGGTACAGAGCTGGGGTGCAGGTTGAGTGGAAGGCCACCTGCACCCAGCATGGATGAACTAGTACTCCTCAGACATGCTGTTCACGTGATGCTGTGGCAGGGTCTTGATTCCAAATCCAAGGAAAAGTGGAAGATGGATCACTTGGGTGTGTAAGTTCTGAAGGTGTTTGGCCTGCAGAGTGAATGTTATCCTGCTTCAGGGAAGCAGTGGGATTCAGAGAGCTGGCGCCTCTCTCACCCTGTTCCGGTGGGGAAGCTGCAAGGTTGCCTTGTCTTCGCCGAGGACAGGGACACCTATCCTGGTGGCAGCGTGGCAGGAATGACGCTTGGTCCATCCAGGCAGCCTGACACAAGCAGGGACTGCAACAGAGAGGGTCCAGCTTGGCCTGCCCCCCTCCCTTGATCCCCAGCAGCATAACTTTGAGTAAGTTCCTTACCCTCTCCGAGATTCGCTCCTCCCTCCCTATGAGGAGAATGACGTTCCTCATGGCAGTGGGGTGTGGGGGAGAGTAACGGCCACTGCGCTTAGGGCGTTGCCTGGCATGTAGTGAGAGGGGCCTAATAAATGCTAGCTGGCATCTCAGTGGCTATCTGATGGGAAGAAGATGTTGGAACCAGAGAGCTGTAATGAAGGGCTTTGCAAAACAAAGACCTTTCTCCTGCCATGGCATTAAGAAATGGGTCTTTAGGGGTTTGTTTACAATGAACTTGCTACAGGGAATGGTCTGAGACTACAAAAGCATTCTGGGGCTTTGTAAAGTCTTGTCTTCCCACTGCTCACAGTTCACCATGTTCGACAGCATTCTGTGACCTGCTGTCGTGTAAAGCCCATGGCAGCCTCTATCTCTAATTGCTCTTCACCCCCAACCGATTACCTACCTGCGTAGGGAGTTGCTGTAGGACCTGTGAAGGGTCTGCCTCGGGAGCCAGAATCCTGACTCTGGTTTTGCCCATCTCTGGCCCCTCTTCTTCCTTTTCTTTCCTAACGGGCATTGCCAAGGGCATTAAGCATCTTCTGGAAGAGAATAGAGCAGTGGTCCGCAATTCTGGCTGCATCCCCATCAGCTGTAGAGCTGCTGATAAACTGTGGGGGTCCAGGTGCCTGCTGCTGGACGCACAGAGGGCAGCTTACCTAACTCACCCTGGAACTCCAGTGCGGTGTCCTTGTCAAATCTGAAGCAGCCGAGGTCCCCCTACAGTTGTACTAAGCAATCAAGACACCCATGAGCATCCCCCTGTGGTTGTAAGTCTCTGCAGGTGCCTCTGGGAGCCAGCCCACCCCTCTGGGAATTGGCCTCACTTGGATGTCAACCGATGTTAACCCTCCAGTACCCTTCCTGCTTCACCCATGGCCTCGTGCACCCATTTTTCCATCGCATTTGTCTTTGACTCAAACTTTTCCCTTTGCTCTTGTGCAAATGCATCGAATGGGAGGAGTGTAGGATATGTGTTCTCCCTCATATGTGGATCACTCTTTAAAATGGGCTTACAACAAGACTTTCTTCCATATCTGAACTAAACCTGGGAGGAGTTAACTGGGCAGAGAGAAGATGGTCTCCTGTTGGCATTTCTCCTGGAAGATTTCCCCTTATTGGTCAGAAGCCTTTTTGTGTGTGGCAGTTCACTGTTTCAAGCTACCAAACGCACCTCCTCCCCCAACCCCAACTGGAACAGCCTGGGTTACAGACTGTTTGCTTGTGGGGAAAGCATGCCTCACTGGGGCCCTGCCTTTTGACAGCTTAATGCCAGCATCTCTTAAAGCTAGAGCTGCTTCCTCCCCATGAAGTTTATTCACAGGTAAATTTTAAGGTCACAATGTTTTTATCAGTACTAGTTTGAAGGTTGTCATTTTTTCCCCCCATAGATTATGTTGCATTTCCTTCTTTGGCCCAAATTAAAACAGACTTGTGAGCGTTTCTCAAAAAATGTTCGTTCATTCCAGGGGTGTTTATAAGTGTTACCAAAAAAGGAAAATGCTTCCTGGTGAACAAAGCTTGGGGAAATACTAGAAAAACAAGTCAGTTTCTCCTCTATAGAAGCACTTAACGTGGTAATATTTGTCGTGAATGCAATATTTTCTCATAAAACTCTTTTATATTCACAGAACATCTCTCAGGACTAGGTTTTGGGGAAAACACTTTGGGAAATGGTGTCCTAAATTTCTTCAAACAAGAACTGTGGAACAGAGGAGAGAGAAGAGCCATACCTTGAAACAGAAACTGATATACATGATGCGACATGTTCTCTGATAATAAGACAATTCGAAATTGGATCTACCCCAAATAATTCAGAACTTTGGATCAATGTGTACCTCATGCCCCGAGGGTGATGGGGGACAGCACTGCCTTTCACAGGCAGCCACCTGAAAACAAGGGTCTTTGACATTGTTGTCCTCGGTTGGGGCATCATTAAAAAAAGTGGGTGCACGATATTTAAAATGGGGTGATCCAGATAAATCCCGTAATCCTATCACTGTTGTCTAGGGAGTTAAGAGATTTGGAACGGAAACCATGGGGCCTTTCAAAAAATAAGCATGACGTTGAATTGCATCAGAGATAAGTAGGCAAGATGTCAAGTGTGGGACAGCTGTTGTGGCTGCTACCGCTCTGTAGACAGGCAGGCCTACCGGATCATCTCCTTGTTTCGCATCAGCGTAGCCAGCTATTAAGAAGGAATCACATTCCTGTTGTTCCAGTTCAAAGCATCCACTGATTCACTCCATGAACACTTATTGGAGGCCTGCAAAAGTAGTAGGTACTGTCCTAGTCACTTGGGCGAGAGCGGTGACAAGATAGACTAAGTCCCTGATCTAACAGGTTGACTGTCTTGTTTAATCTTTATAATGTCCCCATTTAAGAGGTGAGAAAACCATTCTGAGAGATTTTAAGAGATTGAGACTGTCGATTTTCAAGTCTGGAGGGTACCTTAGAAAACATTGTTAGTCAAACTCGACATTTGACTCAAGATGAAATACGTTGAAAGGGCTACTCTTTTTGATTGAAAAGAGTGACAGCTAAGGACCAAGAGCCAGGTCTTCTGGGTTGCAACTCTGGTCTCACCCTGTTGCCATACGGTGCTTAGAAAATTGATGTGGCTGTGTACGAGGTAGGCATTCAGCACAGGTGTGATTCTCAGAGAGTGGACGCATCCTCTGCCCTAACACGGTCGGAATTTGACACCGTCAGATCGAGCTGCTAACAGAAAATCCAAAAGCAGCAGTGACTTGAGGTCCATGCCAAATAGTATTTCTCAGGGTAAAGAGGGGAAGGGACCCCCATTAACTGAGAATGAGATAAATAGTCCCAGAGCTCGTACTTGCATCTTGCAGGATTATGAAAGCACAGTGGATGTGCTCTGATTTAAACTTGGCCAGACGAGGAGGGATTAAGTTTCATGACACAGGAGGTCGGTATTGTAACCTTTGTGGGTTCTCCACGGGAAGATGGAACTCTTATATGTCATTACGTGTAAGGAAGCGATTTACGGACTGTATTTCTGTTACAAACCTATTAGAAATAAGGATTTCATTTCTCCTTGATTGCAACACTGAATCTAGGAATGTCAAGGGAGAGAGAATATACTTTGTGGAATGCAAAAAACTTTGTAAAAAAAAAAAAGCCCTTAATTGGTAAAAATGTATCAAAGAAACTATATAAAACAAACAGTGCACATTTCATATTTCAATTTTTTATTTGAGTTATCTAAATGGATGTTAGATTGATTGATTTAATGCACGAAAGGGAGATTAGATGACTATTAATCAACAGACACGTATTAAGCATCTACTGTGCAAAGCATCATTAGATAGTAAGGAATAGGAAGATGAATAAATCCTGACCCCTGAGAGATGATAAATGCTGCAATACAAGGATGAAAACTGTCATGTTCATTAGAGAAGTGTGACATGTTTGGGAGAACAGAACTATTTCTCACTCTGGGAAATATAATCGTAAAATAGTGAGCAGACTTTTGTTGTCTATGAGACTGTGCGGTCTTGAGAACCTGGTGAGGAATATGCCACCAAAATTGTGGAGTTACGTGATTTACCTCTTGGAAACTGAATTTGGTATGGATGGTATGATTCAAACTACCATTTGCAGTGTGATCTATAATAATAGCTGTTATTTTTTGAGATGATGTTATATTGGCCCGGATCCTTCTGAAGTCGGTTCTGACATTTATAAGGGAGCAGTTAGCTCCTTTGCAGACAGCAAGCTCACCATCCTTGCATACTTGTATCTAAAATAGTCCTAAAAATTCTCTTTATTGCCACTACACTGTTTCCCAAAATGAAGCATGAGATCATGGTAGTATTTAGTTATTGGTTCAGTTTCCTGTCTTCTTAGATCTTTTTAAAGCTCCTACGTCCTTACAGAATGACCTCCTAGCTTAATGCCTAATCACGTGATCAGCTATTTACAAAGTGCTGCTGTTCTAATTTGATTCCTTTTGATAACATAAGAGAACATTTAGTTGTACGGTCTGTGGTGAGTATAATTTATTTCGTACTCTCAGAGTCTTTTGAGACTGCTATGGCCGAAAGCAGCCCAACTAAATAGTAACAGTCTATGAGAAATTAGATCAGCCTGTCTGTAAAGGAATTTCTTCTGACTATTTCCCCTTATTGATTATATAGTTCTAAATGAAATAGATAAAATAAAAATTAGTCGGCAGATGTGCCAAGCCATGCTTTATCAACTTTATGATAAAAATGTGTTGAATGTCCTATGTATCACGTCACATCTTATCTGCATAGGGATGCATACACTTTAAAATAAATTTAAAAAAAATTTTTACTGATAGTATTTGCAGTTTTGGTTACTAAAATCCTTATCCTAGAACTCAGGACTAGAGATTCCTTTAAGGCAAACTTGTTAAATACCAGTCCCCAACTTTATTGCCGACCTATTATGCATACATAATGCATTCCACACTCTTGCAAGATGCAAGTCACTACTCCCCAGTAACATTCTTACACACAACCTTACTTTTTTTTTCTTTGTAGGAATGAAATAACCTCCTGAGTTTGCATTATCTTGTTTTGTGATTTTTTTTTTTTTACCTATGACCTTAGAGAACTGGTTGTGATTTTATTGAAAAATGTAGCACATTATTCTTATGCAAGGCTCCATGAGTGGCTATTTTTGTTCTCCGTTCTCAACAGGAACAAGTAAATACTGCAGGATGAGTTATTTTTAAAGGCTTTTAAATAGTGTTTGTTATTTCAAGGCATTAACGAGTAAAACTTCTTAGAAAATACTGGTCAGTTGTGTTTATTGCCTTATGTCAACACGCTTGTCATTTTGAGAAAGTGTCATAATCCTAGAAGAAGATGGTTTGCACTCCTTGCCTCTGATTCTAATCTGAGAAGTGTTCTGCGTATCCCTGCGTATCTCTCAAAGGATCTGTGGCTGCACATCTGCGAGCATCTTGCTTCTCGTAGCAGAGCACATGCATGTTGGGAAGACTCAGATTTGTTTCTTCGGCAGTGTATTTGCTAATTGAGGAAGGGTCTGCAGTCCCTGCAGTATTTTTTTTTTTTTTAACAACCCGCAGTCTTCATGTTGCTGACATATTTAGAGTAAGCCAGTGTTGCTGAATGGGATGGACTGACCACAGAGATCTGGATTCTAGGCTTGGACTTGCCCACAAGCAGTAAATATAAAGTTCTTTGAGTATAAAGTTCTTGAGTCCCAGTGTCCTCATTGTGTGAAGGGAGAGATTTGCAAACTGCTGGCTCGTGGCTTATATCTAATGTGCACAGGTGCTTCATGTGGGCCACAGACTGCTTCAAAAGTCAGGAGATTTTGCATATGATTTCTAGTATAAAATGGCAAGATCTGGCAATCTGGCCTGCATTCTCAAACAGCACCAATTTTCTGGGCCCTGTATGTTCCTCAGTTTGCTCTCCTTGCTCTTGACCAGGCTTTGTTGCCTTGATCTTCTAGAATGGTATGATTCTTTAGGCTTTGTCTCAAGAAACTTGGTGGGAAAAATTTAGTTCCTTTTAAAATTCGTTAGACATGTTACTTTGTTGCTTTCTTTTCTGCCACATAAAGCCTTAGTTTTCCCTTGGTTCCTTTGTGACCTAGCTCTCCGACAAAGGATACAGCACCCTACCTGTGTATGTTCTGTTCGGCCTGTGTATGGCCTGTCCTTCTCAGCCTCCTCTTTAAGGGCAATGGTTGGGGAAGAACTTTGGCTTTATTTTTTCATACCCCCATTTAACTTTTCTCCTTCCATGATTTTACTTCCAGATGTATAATGTAAAATAATTTATGATCACTTCTATGGAAATTAGAGAAACAATGACTTTCTACTCATGAAATTCAGAAAGTATGTGGAACTGAGAATAGAATAGTAAATCTCACTTTCTGAAGCTGTGCTTGTTCACATTTTTTTGGTTACCACACTGTATCTAATCAGATTCTTGCAAAGCAATGCTATGCATGCAACGATTCTCCTATAATTCTCTTTGGCGATGGAGTCCAGCTGCTGTGGTGAGGGTTAGTTGCTTCTTATGGCTTGGGATCATCTTTCATTAACGATCACAGATGGTAGTATATCCATCTTAGTACAAGAACTGATATAAACTTTGGTTAGGCAAAGGAGGACTGCATGACCACGAAGAGTTTCTTCCAGCACAACATCCCTGAATCATGTCTAGTGGTTATGTGTCTTCAGTTGAATCCTCATCCCAGATTCTTGGAGAGAATCGATATAGTCAATAAAAATCCAGGTAGTAAGATAACCTTGGATCCAAAGGGGGGCTGATGGAGAATGATCAATGAAATAAACTTATTTTTAATTGTCTTATTGACAATTGAATTTGTATAGAAAAATGGTTAAAATTAGAGAGATGGTTTAGAGAAACAAAAATGCTTATTTGCCAAAATAAAGCCTTGGTTTCTTATTTGGTTCTTACAACATGGCTACTGTTTTAGAGCAAAGCAAATGTTACTTTTTGTCAAATGGGATCCTTGAGGTT
Organism: Vulpes lagopus; assembly: GCF_018345385.1. Classification (NCBI taxonomy): domain Eukaryota; kingdom Metazoa; phylum Chordata; class Mammalia; order Carnivora; family Canidae; genus Vulpes; species Vulpes lagopus. Next base: position 29,396,681 of record NC_054847.1, on the reverse strand, counting down.
GGCTATTGACAGCCAAGGATCATCAAAAGATAATACATGTTTTGCAAGATGATTCTCATTCACCTGCTGATTAAATTGTGAAAAATCTGAGAGCCCAAATGCAAATGTTTGTTCCTGTTTTACTGGATATGCTCCCAGGCCTAGGCTAGAGGTAATACAAATTAGAGAATTTCCACCAGTTGATTCAGAGAAACAGCCTGAAAAGTAAACCTCTCAGCAGTGAGGTTCTGCAGAAAAATACAAAAGTAGGAGCTTGGGTTCAGTCAAGAAGCATTGGAGGCAACAAAATTCCTTTTGTAGAGTTATTATTCAGTGTACGGAGTGGACTGACTGATTCTCAATTTGTGGGCTTACTCTTTCTTTTCCTCCTCATCTCTTGTCTGGCTTCTCTTTGCCCAACGTTGACTGCTGAAAGTGAAACAGAACTCCTTAGGGTAGGCCCCCTACCTCTGCTGTTACAGAATGCACGTCCTCCAGTCTCTCATTGGGAAATGCATTCTAGGATAATGTTGGAAGCATGAGTGGGTACCTTTTGTGAGGCACGTGGGCAGTTAATGGCTTGGGTGAAAAAGGTGGTGAGTTGATCTCTGCTTCATTTCTGGATAAACCTCTTAAGAACTCCATGGAAAGTGGGTGGAATATTTTGAGTATCTTGTGAAAACTCAGATATGTTTCCACAGAAGACAAAGATGTCTGGAAGAAGGCATTTTTGTGGTTGTTAACCTCACACTTTTTCATATCCAATCATGATTTGGCTCTGGAAGTTCCTTAATACTATAAAGAATTAGGTAAAATTTTATAGCAAGTTGCTCCCTGTTGTCTTTGGAGACCTCAAGATCTGCTGTAGGATTATCTTCTGTCAAACTGTTCAAGAAGGGTAGCAATCAGTCCTGGGCAAACATTTAATGAATTAGCAATTGAAAAAAATTGAGGCGGTGGAGCTGAGTTCTATTCTATAAACTTCATTTATATTTAAGTTTGGAAGGGGACTTGGGGGCAGATGGACTAACATCTTCATTTTACAGATGAGAAAACTGAGGACCAAGGACTATAAATACCATCATTTAGGTTACATAACTCCTTAGCTGCAGAACCAGAATGAATTCTTGATTCCCAGCCCAAGGCTTTGTTATTAGGGCATGCTGCCTTAGATTTTCCCACCAGATCAAGCTGCTGGCTTGGGTAGAATTCTAATAATTGATATTTCATTTTTGATAAAAGTTTGTTTTGTGAAGCCTGCATCACATTATGTCCTTTCAGCACTGTAAAAAGGAGCTTAATTTGAATGTCCTTGTAGCATACTGCACCAACTAAGTGTACCAGCTTAGCCGGTACAGTATTATCACCAGGCTCCAAGAACACTGTGTAACTTTTCCCACCTGATGCTAGCCTCTCTGTCATGTTCAGCTTTAATTTTTGAAGAGCTGCCCAATTCCTCCTGTATCTGACTAATCTTAGGGAAGGATGCTGCCTTTAGTGTATGGTGATTTTCAAGGAATCCTCCCCACCCCCAAACCTGCTTCCAATTAATGCACACAAGTAAATGGAGTTATTTCTTTTCCATAGAAAACATTGGCACAGATAATGAAAACAAAAATAATAAATTAGTTGACCAGTATGTTGAGACTTCTAAGTTTACATAAAAATCGCTCTTGTGCTAAATCATGGAGCCAAAGCCAAGTATGTATATGAGACCTAGCCTTTGGATTTCTTAAGCTGTCTGTTGAATGTTAGGCATCTTGAAATTGTCACAATTGTCATTTTGAATGTCCAACTTATCTCTATTTTTTTTTTTTTTTTTTTTTTTAGGATTTACAAGGTCGGATTACTCAGTGGGAAAAAATTTTTTTCTTAAGAAAAGGGGAGATCTGAACATGGAGAAAGCCCATCCGAAAATCTCTGTGACTCAAAGGTGATCTTTGGGTGTTATTTCTGTGCCTGAGAGAGCTACATGCATTTCGAGTGCCACAAAAGTCATGGCCTGGTTGAAGGAAAATGTAGTTATGGAGGTTAAAAAAAAAAAAAAAAACAAATAAAAAAAAAGGAGAGAGTAAAAGGAGAGCATAGGAGGACAGAGAGTACTCCCAGAAATGGTTCCAGATATCTGTGTATGTGCTGTGTTCTCTTACTCTTGTTTTTTTTTTTTTAAACAGCTTTATTGAGTTATAATTTACTTACCTCAGACTTCATCTGTTGCAATTATACAATTTAATTTTAAATTTTTAAAAAAAAATTATTTTAATTATTTTAAAACTCTGAGTTTGTCATTTAAGTCTGTTACTTGGCCTGCGTTGGGTCTAATGAGAGGTTAGTCATTAATTGCATTATTCTCTTTTCCTCTCTGTTCTTCAGATTGGGTAACTTCTGTGGGTCTATCACCAAATTCCCATATTTTTCTTCCATGTTACATTTTCAGGTGACACTTATATGTGAAGTTTTCTTTGTTTTTAATATTTTTTATTGAAGTTTAACTTTTTTTTTTATTGAAGTTTGATTTGCCAACATATAGTGTAACATGAAGTTTTCATTTCAGTTATTGTACTTGTTAACTCCAGAATTTCCATTTAGTTCTTTTTACAATTTGTATCTCTTTATTGAGATTCTTTATTTGCTGAATCATTGTCATCATAGTTTCCTTTAATTCTTGTTTCCTTTCATTATTTTTTAAAAAGATTTTATTTATTTATTCATGAGAGACAGAGAGAGGCAGAGACACAGGGCAGAGGGAGAAGCAGGCTCCATACAGGGAGCCCGACATGGGACTTGATCCCAGGACCCCAGGATCAGGCCCCGAGCCAAAGGCAGATGCTCAACTGCTGAGCCACCCAGGTGTCCCATCACTGGGACATCATTTAATTCTTTAAATATATTTATGCCATTATGAGTTTTTGTCTACTAAATCCAACATCTAGATTCCCTCAGATATAGTTTCTGTACACTACTTCCCCCTTCCCTCCCCTGCTGCAAGTATGGGTCATAATTTCTTATTTTTTTGTATGTCTCATAATTTCTTTGTTGAATATTGGGCATTTTAGATAATTCCTTATAAAGATAAGATTCTGACTTTTTTTTTTCCCTGATGGATTTGTTTGTTGAATAACTTGCCTGGTCTAAATCTACAAAGTCTCTCTCCTCTGCAGTGTGTGGTCCTCGATGTCTCTGTTCTATTTCTTTCCTCCTCCTCCACCTCTTCCTTCTTCTCTTTCTTGTTTTTATTTTTAAGTCTGACTTTCTAGGGACCATCTCTATGCCTACATACCTTAGGGTTAGCTAACAATTGGTCAGTGGCTGTGCTCAAACACCTTGAATCAGTATGGCTTCCATCATCTGCTGATGGATCTGTGTGTGCCCAGGAGTATATTCAAATTTCAGGTCACTTTCAAGTCTGTATCATCTTTTTCCTTCTGCTGATCTCTCCTGAATCTCCTTTTCATATGCCTAGGCTCAGCTCTGTTGACTAGGAACAGTTTAGGTGTCTGAGTATTGCACAATCTGGTCCATTCAGGGTATTTGAATTGTTTATCACATCCCCTATGGATGTCTCATTTCCCATAATTATTTGTTAAAACTCTAGCTAGTCCCCTAGTCTAGTGCTTGCCCCAAACACACCAGCAACCTTAGGCTAATGGAGCCCTGGGCCTCTCTTGCCAACAGATCTCCTCTTTAATTGACAATGCTCCAAATCGAGTGAACCCCCTCCAGCAGCAGCAGCAGCAGCAGCAGCAGCAGCTTATTATATTCATGGCCTGCCCCACTTTGGTTGTACTACCAGGCTGAGAACTGAAGGAGAAATGATTGCAGCCTCAGGCAAAATGCCACAGACTTGTGCTGTTCTTATCCAAAGTTTAATAGTTGTCATGAATAAATGCTTCTCAGTTTGTTATATGTCTTTGGTCAAACTCCAGGGTTCCGAGATGATTGGCTTTGACTGTTTTGTCCAGCTTTATAGTTGCTTCTGGGAGAGAGGATTTTTATTGACTTTTTAAAAAAAATTCTTGACTTATTTTATCCTGTCAGGGTGGAAGTTGGAAGTTTCCTAAACTTTATTTTAATGACAATATCTTCATTGAGGAGAAGAGGCCCATACCCTTTGCATGTGGATGTAAGAGCTCAGCACATGTTCCAGAGGTCATGCACTATATTCAATAGTATATCCCAAACCAGGAAATACTCCATCCATTACCCATCTTTTAAGAAGCAGACAGGTTTGAGGCTCTACCCACACCTCTGCTTCTATTTCGTTATGAATGAACATTGAGTGTTTTCATTTCTGAGTGCTGATAACCAAGGGGCAGATGATTCTTCTCCTTCACAATAATAGCACTCATTTAGTTTGCAGGTTGGGACAGCGACAATGAAAGGGCATTATCTTTCTGCCTTCTTAGTAATAAAGATTTAAAAAGTAATAAGAATGTCTACCATTTAGTGAGTGCTTATGATGTGCCGCTACTTTGTTAAGCATTTCACAGCTTTGTGTATCTTTATCTCCATTATGAGGCTTAAGTAACTTGCCTGACGTCCCTCAGCCAGCAAGTTGTGGAGAAAGGATTCAAATCCACATCAGTTGGATGCCCAAATCCATGTTATCCATGACCAGACTATACTCCTTTGGGGCATCACACTCCCAGATGTCAAGCAGACAAATTAGGTTCATACTTGTTTTGAGAGACTGGCTTCCAATCAGGTGGCATTGTGAAGATCTGCCCATGATGATCCTTGTCTGCTTCAACTGCCATCTTCCTTCTCCAGCCCTTCTTTACTGGCTCACTAAGTCTAGTTATGAGTTGGGTAATGTAGGTGGGAGTTCAAGGAATTGTGCTTAACAATATATTATTTTTCTGCATCTTTAATTTTCTCAACTGAAGGGTACATCTTGTCACAAGTTGGATCTCCTGGGAAGTGGCATCTAAAATGGAGATTAGCATACAAGAGGTTTATTAGGGTATGCTCTTGGGATCAACACCTTTGAAGAGAATGAAAGGAGGCAGAACTGGGTGGAGGAAAGAAATGGAGCTATGATGGGATTTCAACAGAGTTCTCAGACAGCCTTGGTTGTGAAGCTAGGATCACCTTGTTGGGAAGGCTAGTAGATGGGCCTTTTTTTCTTTTTAAAAAGATTTTATTTATTTGTTCATGAGAGACACACAGAGAGAAGCAGACACACAGGTAGAGGGAGAAGCAGGCTCCATGCAGGGAGCCTGACGTGGGACTCGATCCCGGGACTCTAGGATCATGCCCTGGGCCAAAGGCAGATGCTCAACTGCTGAGCCATCCAGGTGTCCATCGCTGGGCCTTTTATATCCACAAAGATCTGTCGTTGGGTATGGGCTACCCTGGGAGAGCGGGGTGTGACTTGGGGGTGAGGCAGGGCTCTTCGCTCTTCGGCTGATGTAAGCCCCAGAGTGGGGCTGACCACTGAGAGTTTTCAGCCAGCAGGACCTGCTCCCAGCTGGGGAAAATACATCCTTTGTTCCTTAAGGAACACCTGGGCAGTTTGTTGGAGTGCCCAACACAATTGTTTATATGCATACATTTTTTCTGTAATTATTTTTATTTCTTTAATTTGGCAAAATAGTTTATTGGGAAAATAATTTTTTTGTTGAGATACAATTGACACCATATTGTATTCATTTTAGGTATACAATATGATTATTTGATATATGTATCTATTGTAATTCTTTATTCCTTCTCTTATTCAAGCAACATGGTTTTTTTTTTCAAGCAATATGGTTTTTTTTTTAAAATTTATTTTATTTCATTTATGATAGTCACAGAGAGAGAGAGAGAGAGAGAGAGGCAGAGACACAGGCAGAGGGAGAAGCAGGCTCCATGCACCGGGAGCCTGATGTGGGATTCGATCCCGGGTCTCCAGGATCGCGCCCTGGGCCAAAGGCAGGCGCCAAACCGCTGCGCCACCCAGGGATCCCAGCAATATGGTTTTTAAGTGTGAGTTTTACATGGGCACTATATGAGAGGCTGAAGATATGACAATGAAAAATATCTACAGAGTTCCCATTCTTCTAATGTTTATAGCTTGGGGGAGGCTATTTGTATTTAATTTTCTTCCTTGAAGTCTCTTGTTTAATCAGAAATTGGTTCTAGGTCAGTAACTCAATGTGGCCTAATTTAAGCCAATTTTAATCTCTCATTCAAGCCTTAAGCACTTGCTTGTTGTTTCCCAAATCCTTTTAAATTAGAGGATATCTTTCTTAGAATTGTACTAGACAATGCTTAGAAGTTTTTACCATTCGTAAAGTTACAATTACCAGTTTAATGGACTGTGAGCTGAGGGAAAGGAACCTCTGTATTTTAAAAAAAGGCATTAAAAATTAATTATAATTTTTGACAGAAAGTGGTGATAGCAGCAACTGAATTTGTTGCTCAAGATTATACTGGCTTCTTAGTGTTATCCTATTATCCTTAAAAAAGAAATAGTGTATTTTAATTGTAATTACTTTTGATAATTTTTTTTTACCCTAGGTGGTAAATTATTAATTAGGGTGTGCATTATAAATTACTTTTTTATTAGGTGATTTCTGTCTGACAATAGTTTCTAGTTTTTTTTTTTAATTAAACTATGTCTCTAGGATTTATTATTAATAGCTTTGGGCTCTATTAAGAGGGAGGCTAATCTGATTTCCACCTTATGACTCCACATATAACTGGAAAAATGATTCTGTCCAACTGAGATAACTGGTGAATTATGTGTGGCCAATATGAATGACTCTTGGTGAGGAATCACTTTTAAACGAATATTTCCTTTTCACGTTTTTCCCCCATGGTATTTCACTATAGATTCTAAGTTAATTTGCCTCACCAATACATGTGTGTCAGGAGAAATAGCTCTTTAAGGAACTAATCCAGGCCTAAAAGGAAAGCACGGAGAGAAGAAGAAAACTCAATGTGGAATCAACTCTAAGTGAGAAAACAAATAAATGAATAGATCTCCAATAATGTTACCATTTGTATAGAACTGGGGTCTGTTGGCCGAAACTGAATCCTCAGACTTTTTATTCTTCTGAAGTTTCATAGGTGTGAGTGGGGAAAAAAACAAAACAAACAAACAAAAAAAAACAAAAAAAAAAACCAACAAACCACGACCAGTAAAGACTTGCAACAACAAAACTGCTCTTAAAAAAGGACTATTTAAAAGTATAAATTATTTTTGTCTTCAGTTTACCTTTTGAGCAACCAATCTTTTGTTTTGAGAAAACTCTTTGAAAGAATGGGGTTATAGAGGAATATATATTTCGTATAGGTCTGGGACAGCGCCTCATAACCAAACTCTTTAATATTTCTACATTTAAGTAGATAAGTAAAGACCGTGGGCAGCTACAGTCTCTTCGGGTCAGATTTGCTACCTAATAAGTCAGCCTCAAACTTAGGAAAAAAACATTTGGTTTTTAGAGATCTTTGGATTTCAGAATTTGTGGGTAAGAGATTGTATACCTGTACTAATGAGGTGTCCTTCTATCATTAGAAACCTAGAGTCAGGGATCCCTGGGTGGCGCAGTGGTTTGGCGCCTGCCTTTGGCCCAGGGCGCGATCCTGGAGACCCGGGATCGAATCCCACATCAGGCTCCCGGTGCATGGAGCCTGCTTCTCCCTCTGCCTATGTCTCTGCATCTCTCTCTCTCTCTGTGTGTGTGACTATCATAAATAAATAAATAAATAAAAAATTAAAAAAAAAAAAAAGAAACCTAGAGTCATTTCATTTACTCTCAGGAAAATATTCTGAGACCTTGTCTCTCAAATAATTGAACTACCTTTGGAGGAAAGTGAGTGGGTGCCCATCTTCTTGTTTTGGAGAGCGGGTGGGTGGGCAGGGAGAGGTCTGCAGCCTTAGAGTTGGCTCTTACCCTCACTCCCTAAACAAAGCCTGCATGTTTCTGCTTTAGTTCTCTTTTAGGTTTCCTGCTCAGAGAACTCTCCCAAGAAGTAGATTGGTTTGTGCTGCAGCAGTGGGATCCTCAGCAGCCTTTTAATCTTTTTTTTTTTTTTTTAAGATTTTATTTATTTACTCATGAGAAAGCCAGAGACATAGACAGAAGCAGGCTCCCCATAGGGATCCTGTTGTGGGACTCGATCTCAGGACTCTGGGGATCACGACCTGAGCCAAAGGCAGACGCTCAACCGTTGAGCCACCCAGGAGTCCCTAATCCTTTTTTCTTAAGTGTGGTAGGACAGCCAAGGAACCCAGAGAAATCTAGCACCATGAAAAAGAAAGAGCAAGATAAACAAACAAAAAAACTTGACCTGAAGGAAACCTAGATCATTTAGGAAACAGAATAAAACTTTAGAAGAAAAATACTCATATTCAAGAAAATATTAGATAAAATAAGAGCAATCAGGGATGTAAGAGCTCTTCAAGAATAAAAATATTATTGCCTACATGAAAAGAATTTAGTGCAAGAACTGGAAAATGAAGTTGAGGAAATCTCCTGGTACGTGAAGCAGTAATACAAAGAAATGGAATATATGAAAATACATGAGATAAGAGGCCAAACCAGGAGGTCCAACATCTTCTGAGAAAAAGAACAGGGAAAGTAAAGGGGATGAAATAAAGCAGTAAGAAAAGAGTTTCACAGAATCAGCTTGAAAGGGCCTACCCAGGAAATGAAAAAAGCCTGTTCGGAGTGCTTTAGGAGGGCAAAGAGGAAGAGTGAGGACTGGAGTCTGTTTGGAGACCCCAGTCGTAGGCAGAGTTAGACTTGCTCTTTTTGGTGGATTGTTCTGAATCTTATCTGTAAGGTGAATTGTGATTTACTTCTCTCTGTCATTCTGATCAAATGGTGGTGGTTGTGGTGGGATGAGAGAGAGTGCAGCAGGTTTTTTTCTCCGAGGAAAACACAAAATGTGAGATTCAGATTCTGCTAGCACTTATTAGGGCGCTTAAGAAAAAGAGCTTCGAGTACCCTTAGTGATTCAAGAGTACAGGGGAAAGACAGATTACAACATAGAATGTACTCATGGTCTCCTTCACTTGTATGTACATGCAAGCTTAGAAAGTAATCTGGAAGGCTATATATCCCATTTCTGGATGATGGGATGATGGGTGATTTTTATGTTCTTTATGATTTCCTAAGTTTTATGAAATAAGTGTGTATTTGTTTTACAAATAAAAATGCTATACTTGCTTCCGTGTGTGTGTGTGTGGGGGGGTGGGGTGGTGGGGTGGGGTGAGGTGGGGTGGGGGGAGCTTTCTGTATTTAAAATGCAAATACTCTTGGGAGAAGAAGGTGAAAACCTGAGGAGAGTAGCTTATGGGGGTAGGAGAAACCCCTCAGGGTGCTGAGAAAGAAAGCCTGGAGCAGGAGAAACTGCAAAATGAGGAGGTCATAAGACCCCAAAGATTAAGCTAAAGATAAGCTTCATCTACCTGGGGTTCATATAAGACCTGTCTTAACAAATTTCTGAACTGAGATAAATAATTTTCTTAAACTGATGACTCATTGCTTGAGGGGGGATGCTATCCAAGTTTACCTACTAAGGGGCAGAAGAAACAGAACCAGATCTGGGAAGAGTCTGGCCAGGGCTCTGCTGTGAGAGGGAAGAAAAGGAGCCCGGGGTTTACGGTGAGGTGGTTGGGGCTTGGCTCACATAAGGCATTCTGTGAGTGCAGAGATCTTTCAATTTCTCTTAAATTTATTTGCAAATAGATACACAATGCTTTGCTGACCGTTCCTGCATCCTTAAAGAATAATTCTGTGGCCATGGCCCCCATTGTCATCATGAAGATACATTTATTCTCAATTGATCTATGGGGAGGGCTATTGTGGGCACTTTAAAAAGCAGGTTAATAAAGTAGAAATGGTTTCTTTTTCTTCTTCTTTTTTCTAAGAGCTTAAAGATTGTGAAAGAGAACAGTTTAAAAGCTTACTTTATGTAAACAGAAATTATAAAATGTAGCTTCTCACGCTGAAGCCCTGCCTGAAAGGTCATGTGATGATCCAGTTGGTTAAAAACATCCTTTAATTGAGTTTAGGTCACTAACTTTGGACTTGCCCCCATGGTAGCCCGAGTTTTTAGAATATTCAAGACTAAATGCATCTGGATTAATTTGATAATCCACTTAAAATAAAACTGTTGGAGAACCGTCATAAGATTTGCCATCCAGGTTAATTTTTTTCTCCCAAAAAGCATTATGTTCATAAGATTCAAAACAAATAATTCAAGCTCTGAAAGTTACTTTTCCTTACAAAAATACTATTGTGGAATTCTTTTTTTTTTTTTTCAAAGCAGAGAGTAACAAAAGCAGGGGGAAGGTAGGAAAGGAACAGAAAAGTGGATTTAAGAGATAATGTATTGCATTTAAAGAACTCGAATGCCATTACTTTTCATCACTTAACTTTTCAAAGAACACTTTCAGCTTCCTTATTTGCATGTTTCATTGTTTTCCAGCCTTTACACTGTATGCTTAAAATGCAAATGGAATAATATAAGAATAATGAGAAGTAATACTTGGAAATGTTCTGAGAAAATGTTGAAAAAGGGCCTGGTTTCCATCTGATTGAAAGGAGGTGAGACTTGGGAGAGCAGTCAGACCAGATATAATTTTATCTTAAGCTCTAACTAGCAACACCACTGCTATCCTTCTTTCTCCCATGTACTCATATTTCTCCTTCAGGACTCACTTATTCTTTGTCCATTTTTCTCTTATTTTTCACATTACGTGTGAAGTTCATCGGTTAACCTCAATTCAGTGAACATTTATTGAGCACTTATTAACTAGTCTAGAATGTAGAATGTAGAATAAGTAGCTCTCTAATAAAAGCAGGGTTTAGGGAGCCTTGGTGGCTTGGGTCACAAACTTGGGGGTGTGGAGTTGAGCCCTCCATCAGGCTCTGCGCTCAGGGTGGGGTCTGCTTGAGATTCTCTCTCTCCCTCTGCCCCTCCCCCTGCTCGAACTCCCCCTTCAAATAAATAAAGAAATTATATATATATATTTTCTTTCTTTCTTTCTTTCTTTTTTTTTTTTTAAGCAGGTTTTGTCTAAGGAACATACCTGGGGAAACACTTGTGACACTTGTCAGCCTCCTGCCCTAAGGCCTTTTGATATCTGACTCTTCATTGAATGGGCTAGAAAATCAGAGGTCTTGGGTTCCAGTCCCTCTCTGCCATTTCCCCAACATGCTACTTACCTTCTCTGAGCTGCAATTTCTTCATCTGTAAGAGGGAATAATCATACCTTTCTCCTTGGAGGCTGTGATTAATTGAGATAATACAAACAAGGTGCTTATAAAAATCGCTCAGATGATCTCTGGCCTTTGGTTTGTGATACAGCAAAGGAAGTATAGGACGACTAGCTCCTGTGGTTTGCCTGAGACTGGTGGGTCTCCTGGGACATGGCTCTGTCACTTTTAAAATGGAATGGTGCCAGACAAATCTGGACGGAGTGGTCGCCCTAGAGATAGAAGAGCATACATTCAGTTAGTCTTTTTTTTTTTTTTTTAAGATTTATGTATTTATTTGAGAGAGAGAGAGAGAGAATACAAATAGAGTGGGGAGAAGTAGAGGGAAAAGGAAAGGATCTCAGGCAGACTCCTTACTGAGTGTAGAGCTGGACATGGGGCTTGATCTCACAACCCTGAGACCATGACCTGAGCTGAAATCAAGAGTCAGATGCTTAACCAACTGAGCCACCCAGGAGCCCCTATATTCAGTTAGTCTTAATCCCAAATTGACCAAATCAAATTACATGCTAGAGGAACAAAGTTGTATTGGGGCATAGGGCAAAGCATGGGCAATTCCTTCACAAAGAAGAAAGAGCATTTCATCAGAGGGAACCAAAGAAGCAAAGGCATTGAGGTGAAAAACTGCATGGCCTGCTTGTGGAAACCTTAAGCACTCTGGTGTAGGAAGGACAAGGGTATGAGAGGATGTAGCAAGTTAAAGGTTCAGAAGAGTATGGGATGGCCAGACTACCCAAGCCTTGAGTGTTAGGCTGAGGACTGTGGATTCGTTCAGAGGTAATGGGGAGATGGATGGCCATGAAGGGGGTTGGAACAGAAGTATGACATATACTTCTCAGACCTTAGTTTAACCCTGCAAGAGAAAGAGCTCCTGTGGCCATAATCATTCAAATTGATGATAATGATCAATTTGTCTATAGCTCTCATTTTATTATTAAGTAATCACAAATGTTCCATTACATCACCTATTTAAGTTGGCTCTCCTTACATGATGGCAGATAAAAGGAGCAAAGTCACTTTTGCTACCTTTCACATTTAAACTTGGGGGCAAAAAAAAAAACAAAAACAAAAAACAAAACAAAACCAAAAAAAAAAAAAACAAAAAAACTTGGGGGCATCCTGGTTCTCTGCTTCCCATTATCCTCCTTATCTAATCAAGGCACAATATGTTGGTTTTTGTCTTCACAGCCAAGTTTTCTTCCTTTCCCTTTGCTAGCTCAGGCCTTAGTCGTGTTCTTCGAGATTCAGGAAACAATCATATGTGGCCCGTGTTCCCAGCCTCCTTCGATGTATATATTCATCCCAAATACTGTGACTAAGTAATCTTGTTAAACATTTTTGTCATGTCACTTCCCTATTCAAGAACCTATCACGGCTTCCTAGTAACACTTGGGTCTTGGCCACTTTCGTTAGCCTGCCTTTAAAATTTCTTCATCAGTGGGCCCTTCCCTGCAACTAACCGCTCACATTCTTAGAAGCCATTGGTGATACTCATATCCACCTTCTCTTTGTCTTTTTGTTTTTAAAACTTTTAATTGTGGTTAAATACACATTACACAAAATTTGCTGTCTTCAGCATTTTTAAGTGTACAGTTCAGTAGTGTTAAATATATTCATATTGTTGTGCAACCACAAATCTCCAGAAACTTTTCATCTCTTTTTGTCTTTAACACCAGGCCTTCCTCACAAATCCAGCCCCTCCATCTGTTTCAAACCGCTTGCCACACATGGAATTGAGTTTCTTTTCTTTCTCTTTTCCTGTTTAAATCCACAGCCAAACTCCAAGAGGAGAGATCCTATGTAAAGTCTATAAAAGAGTAGGTGCTCAATAAATGGTCCAAGTTCAAATACTATTGTTCTGTTTTGTACTGGTGTGTAGTTATAGCTTGTCTGTGAAGAACATGTTGTCATTCGCAGGTCTCAGGCATGTAGGTCATCTCAACCGGTCCGCATCATAGCCTGCCATGGTAGATAACGTAGATGCTCTTACATGTGGTTTCCAGATGAGGAACCCAAGAATGACTAAGGTACTCGTCTGAGGTGATGCAGGTAGTAAGTGACAGACCTGGCAGTAGATTCCAGGTATTTTGGCTCCTAACACAGAACTATTTCCACTATGTCCAGCTGCCTCATTTCTTTGAAGCATATCTTATCTCCTCAACAAGAGTGAAAGTTCTTTGGGAGAAAGAACTACAAGAATTATCTTAATAACCTTAGCATATGCCTGAGTCCTGGGCACAAAGATTCTGTTTCCTAGGTACTTACCAGCTTATTGATAATTCATCGCAATGTTACCTATAGTCTCTAAAATATTTAAATCATTTTATATATAGTCCATGTGTTTCCTTATATAACTCAGCAGGAGAGATTTTTGGTTGTCACTTCATTCTTCTGGGTACGTGGGAAAACTATACCTTTCTTGCTTCCCCATCGCACTTGGAAGAAGTCATATGACAAGTTCTGGCCAGCAGGTTGTAAGTGGCCATGCCATAGATCTCTCCAGTCTCTTTTCTCCTGCCACCCCAGCCATGGAGGAGGACTTGCGTAGAGATGACCTGGGCATCAGGGATGCTCTCTTGAGACTTAGAGAACAGCTACCCTGGAGAGTGGCCCAGCTCTGCCATGGACTTTGTGAGATAATCAACTTGTATCATGTTAAAACACCAAAGATTTTAGTTTAGTTTTTCTTTTAACCTAGCCTAATCTACCCTAGTCTGACAGTACAAAGTGGAAACATTTAATGGACAGCCCGTTGGCATCTCAAACTCTCAGAGTTGCCTTGGAAAAATAAGGAATTCTTCTTAATTTATGGTTGGAAAAAACCAGGGCACAGAGAGGTTAAAGGAATGACCGTGAGCCACTCCTCAGCTCAGTCCCTTAATCCAAGTTGGTGATCTTTCCCCACATACTTAAGGCCTAGCATAAGACATGTAAATCAGGTGCAGAAAAATGCAGACTAACACTCCAACCCTCTCTGCTTGTACAATAACATCCTCCAGCCTCAGCTCTCTACCCAACGTCACAGTCATCTTCCCTTTTCTGTCTAGTTTCCTACTTAACTGCCAGTTGAAGCCTTTACCAAGGCAGGCTATGTTGAAAGAGGCATTATTTATCACTGTGTTGCCAGAGTAACACCAGACTGCACAAAGACGCAGTTGAAGGACTGGAATGGAGAAGATAGTTCTGCTGGTCTTGTGTAGACTTCTAAGTCCCCATCTCCTACCCTTGGCCTGTATGAGGAAGAGAGAGGGATGAAGCTTGCTGTCTTTCTAAAGAGGAGCTTCTCTCAAAGAAAGGAGAGAGAGAGAGAGCTTGCCTAGTCTCATAGTTTCAGTTCAGGGATGTTCGTTATAGTTTTCCCATTATTTCCACTTAAATCCTTTTCTAATCAAATGAATCCTTATTAATAACTACAAATAAAATCCAATGGCCAGAAGTTAGGGTCTTCTTTTCATCTTTTCCCCAATTTTGGTTAAAATTTAGACTTTTGTACGTCCTTATTTCCCTAAAGCTTTACACACCCATACACACATACGTACTTCTTACATAATATATAAAACTTGATGCACATAAAGTCTATAATGTTTTTTCAAATTTCCTTTCTTTTTTTTTTTTTTTTTTGAGCCTGGGTTTTGAGGGTGCTAGAGGTATGATGATTGAGACATTAAGCCTTGCACCCAGAGTAATTTTTCTGTATAAATTTGCATGGCCTGGAGCAGCCCGGGTGGCTCAGCGGTTTAGCACTGCCCTCCACCCAGGGCCTGATCCTGAAGACCCAGGATCGAGTCTCACGTTGAGCTTCCTGCATGGAGCCTGCTCCTCCCTCTGCCTGTGTCTCTGCCTGTCTCTCTCTCTCTCTCTCTCTCTCTCTCTTTCTCTGTGTCTCACGAATAAATAAATAAATAAAATCTTTAAAAAAATTTTTTTTTTGCATGGCCTACCGGGAAGTTACTAATGTTTCTTTGCAGCATTATAAAGTTGAGCAGATTATTCAATTCATATTTTAACCTCACAATTTACAACTATTAGGAAAAAACTGAGAGGGAGGCTGAAAAGATGTTCCTTGGGGGAATTTTCATTGCTGAAATAAAAGATACCAATAGACTCACAAAAAGTTCCATAAAACAAATGGGAAAAAAAATGTTACACTGAAGATACAGATAATTTGGGAAGCTGCAGCCATCTGGTTATGGTCAAAATAGCTGCTTCTGATGTCCTTAGATGGTACAAATTACTGGCAGACCTCAAAAACCAAAACAGGAATCCATTTTGAGATCAGATTCCTTTTGCCTTCAAGACATGTTTATAAAGAAATCAAGATTAGAGGAAACAGAGGAAGAACTGAAGTGTGGAGAGAACATATCACCAAAGGGCCACTTAATTTGGTCAGTGATTAATATGAGCAGCATTTGGGCAAGAGGGCAGGTGGATGTACAGCCCCGGGTCCTTCATTTGGCTTTTTCACTTCACTAGAGCCCTCAGAGCCCCCAGTTTTGCACCGGGGAGCTGTTTGGTGATCTCCAAAGGACTCTGTTACCAGTGGCAACCAAGAGCCTTCTGCAAGCAGGGTAGTGGACATTGACCACAGAAGACATCCAGTGGTGACAAGTAGACAGTTACTTTTAAGCACGTTGGACTCCAGCAAAAATGGGGGGGGAGCATTTTGCAGGGTTTGGGCGGAGAACTTCATTTGTAGGAAGTACTAATGCGAGTTGAGCATTTAAAGTAAACGTGCTCCCAAAAAACATAAATAAATAAAAAGGAAGTGATTTTATAATTCCCAGGTCAACCAAATCTTCGCGGACTTGGTCTCATTACTGAGCTGCTTCAAGCAGCCTGGGAGGGGATTGTCCACTGACTCATCCTCCCTGCAGTCACTACGCAGCTCCACGCAGCACACCCTCAGATCCCCCTTCCCACCCCGCGTTCCCTGGCTGTGTGAGCGTGGCACTTTCTTTCCCTTGTGTTTAAGCTTAGATAACCTTCTCTTCCCCTCACATCTTCTCCTCTATCTTCCTCCCAATCTTCCTTCCCAATTTCTAGGACTGTCCTCTGCTCAGGTCACTATTCTGATTTCCTGTCCCAACAATCTGTGAGGGCAGAAACTAAGAAATCAAATAACTTCCTCAAAATACTTGTTTTGCAGTAATGGGGAGAGAAGAATGAGGAAGAGGGGGGTTGATATTCTTGTATGTAAAAAAAAAAAAGCAATTTGCATACTTTAACAGATAATTTAAGCATGCTATTTATGCAGATTTTAAAAATCATTTGAAAACTTTTTTTGAAACCACTTAAAAAATACTTCAGAGTAATTGCACAGAATATTGACGAAAACAGCTTCCACCTTAAGCTGGCTACAGGCACATTGTTTTTGACGTGGTCCGTATATCATTCAAAACACTGAATATCTTTTTTGTGTCTTCCTCGGCGATGGGAATTGATGCGTAATTTGTGTAAATAAAATAATAGTATTCAAACAGTTGCTCTATGGCATCAGAGAAATTCACTTGTGAGGTTCCTGGGGGCCACTTCAAAGGCAGAGGTGTTCATTCTCTAGAAAGGCTGCAATGGAGGTCCCATTAAAAAACTGCTGGCCTGTGAATTAAGAAGAGGACTTTGCATGCATCAAGGTTCCCTGAGAGGAAACCAACAGTTGCTTCAAAACGAGTCTTGAGCGAAAAGACTCAAGGGCAGATGTTCTGATTTATGGATGTTGATGCACAGTCAAGCTACTCTAGGTAGCTGGGCTTCTAGGTAAATAACAGGAACTTATCTATGGGTGGTTAATGCTCCTACTGAGTAATACCCAGGAGGTCAGTCAAAACTGAAATGATTTTAGCAAATTTGGAGCTGAGTTTTGCCTGAAAAATATGTCTGTATTAGGTAGGAGAGGCTAATTGCCATAAGGATAGACTCCAAAATAGATCATGGCTGACACAGTAGAAGTGTATTTCTTGCTCACATGATGGTACTGGGTGAGTGAACAGGCCAGGAGGGTGGCCCTCTTTCATGGAGTCATGTAGGGGCCTGGCCGATGAGGGCTGTGCCATCTTCAACATATGGCTTCCATATGCACAGCTGGTCGGGGAAAGGCAGAGAGAAGCAGGCTTGGAAGGCTCTCGTGGGCCGAGCCTGGAAGTGGCACGCATCATTGCTGCCCACATGTCACTGTTCCATGACCATATCCAACTGCAGAGGAGGGTGGGAAATACGGCCTACCTGGGCTCCCAGGGAGAAGTGGAGAATATGGCTGTTGGCGAGCGGCCGGCCGTCTCCGCCAATACCTGGTTGTCAATCAGTGGCTGTTGTGACCTCTAGAAATAGATTTCATTCAAGAGAAGGAAATTTGTCAAAAAGATTTAAAATAAGTGAGACTTCATCCAAGGAGAGATGTTTATTTAATATACAGAGTTACAAAACATTCAGCAGTCTAGGTCTGTTGGGCCCGAAATCCCAAAAGGAACAGCCTTCAGCCTGTCTTCCCCAGGGCTACCATTTAATACCCGAGGCGAATACTCAGTTTTTTAGCAAAGTGTTTAATAAAGGTTTACTTAATTCAATATATTATCATTGAAAACATTTGAGTATGTATTTTTGTGTGTGTGTGTGTGTGTGTTTCATGGAGACTGGGGTCTATACCCAGAGAATGACATAATTCCTGAACCTAAGTCACTTGTACTGAAGCTACACCCACTCATGATTAAGATGAAGATAATATCCTCCTTTGGACTTTTGTGGCATTTGAAAATGAATAAACACACCCTGGTTGCATAGGCAGTGGGAGTAAGAGGCCTTAGGATAACTTAATGACCTTGTTCATTACTGGCCTTAAATTGTATTTAATCTAAGGGTGGGCCCTTGCTGCTGCGTGACTTGCAAAACCAGTTATGTTTCATATAGAATGACTTTGTTCATCTAAAATCGGAGGTGAAGTCTTTGTCTAGGCTAATTACGTGGGTAAAAGGGCAAAGCCAACAAAACTGCTTCGGAGCCAACTTGATTATGCGGGTTTATGAAGAACAGTGAAAACTTCTGATAACTGAAACATGCAGATAATCCCTAAATCTTGCTCTACCCATTGGTTTTAATTACTTCCTCCATGGGCTTGGTACCAGGTGCATCAGGTCAATCACTGTTTCTCCTCTTTCCCCTGCCCTCGCCCCGTGGGCTTGCTATTCTAAAGGAGAGTCTAACAGTGGGTGCGGGAAGCAAATGGTAAGGCTGGGTAGTTCCCTGGACCGTGTGAGGGGCCCCGGGCAACAGAGCATTGCCAGCGATTGATCTTTTATCACTGGGTTTATGGCACAAGCCAGGAGGGAGAGAGGAGGTGTGGGCTCTGGACCCAGACAGAGCGGGGTGCAGATCTCTCCATCATTACTTATCAGCTATGTGCTTGGTGCTTTCAGCCAATTACGCAACTTCTCTGAGCCCTTAGCTTCCCCATCTGCAAAAGGAGACTGAACATGACCCTCTCTCAAGGCGGTGTGGTAAGGACTAAAGGAGATCATGTGCGGTACAGTCCTAGCCCGGTGCCTGGCACGCAGTAAGCACGTCATCGGCGTTAGTTACAATTACCCTCTGTGAAAACCTTGGATGTCCCTTCTTCTCTCCGTGTTCCACGCCCGTCTCCCTTCCTGATAAGAATCAAAGGGGCGCATTTTGTTGAAATTCCTCACCCCGGTGCTGTTTTAGTAGCTCACGCACTAGCCCCCGATGCCCTTTCTGACCTTAGGGATGAAACAGCTTGGTGGCTCAGAGCAGCTCTTTCTTCTCAGCTCTATTTTGTTCTGGATATAGCTGTTCTATTCACACACCTTGCAATCTGTGAAGTTAAAATTAACCTATTTGCCAACCTGCGTCTCAGTGAGAAACTGAAAAATTACACCTTCTCTACGCACTAGACAGTGTTTTCTAGTGCATCTTTGCTGAGGAATATGTTAAAGGAAGAGATGGCTTAAAGGGAAAAGACTGAGTTCTCTCTGCGCTGGGTTTATTCCCTTGGAAGAGTACTCTGCAAATGTCAAAAGCTGGATTGAGAGAACAGGATGTGACATGGAAGTCGCTCAGTTGTGTCTCCACACACGTTTTTGAGATGGGGAATCAAAGTGTGCCAGTGTAACTGTCAGATTTGGGCATATGGAACAATCTAAGGAATCTGACTCTTTCCAGTAACAAGTTTAGCAACTTCCTTTTAAGAGAGAGAGAAAGAAAAACACTCACTGCACTCGCAACCAATGGTGATCTTCAGTCAACAGTTCAGAGGGGTCCACTTTTCCACGTTGTATCTGAGCTGGCATTTCCCCGGCTCTGGGAAGGAGGAGCGCGGCTGACCTGGGTGTTGTGGCCCTTCGATCTGAGGCGCCCTGGACTGCGTTGGTGGGCTTCTGCCTCCCGATCACTGCAGAGCCATGCGAGGTAGCCAAGGATGGATCTGTTTGCCTTGACCTTGTCCTGGAGGGCAGCAGGGTGTCCTCACCTGTCTCTCAGGTGGCCTGGTCGGTTGCGCCAGGCTGCACGGGGGTGGACTCTCTTATTCCCTGTCTCCTTCAGTGAGCCATTGTGACTTGTTCCTCAGGACTTCTTTCTCCTCTCTCCCCCACCACTCCCCAATGATCCTTTTTTAAAAAAAGATTTATTATCATTCATGAGAGACACAGAGAGGGAGGCCGAGACACAGGCAGAGGGAGAAGTAGGCTCCCCGTGGGGAGCCCGATGCAGAACTCGATCCTGGGACCCAGAGATCACACCCTGAGCTGAAGACAGACGCTCAACCACTGAGCCACCCAGGTGTCCCCCCAGTGATTCTCAGAGACTCTGAAGTTTCAGGTTTTAGAGACGAAAATCAGTGAAGATGGGGCGCCAACTTTGAGGGAGTGGTCTTCAAGGTCTGGGCCTGAGAATTCCGAAGCCATCAGAAAGCTGCTTGAGTCTAGACCCTTCGAAATATGATAAGAAGAGAGTTAGGGTTAGAAATAGCTGCTTCTTGCCTGGCACAGGGAACCCAAAATCAGGGCGAGTAGGTGGCTGTGGAGTGGGAGACTGAGGTCTTAGGCATAACTCTCCGCCCTGAGATATTCTGTTACTCTCTGTAATTTTACTACTGGAGACTTATTCTTTGGATCTGGAGGTTGTTCAAGTTTCCAAAAGGTCTTCGTCTACATCTGTGTGGGAAATAACATTTTAAACGTGCTTTCACATACATTCATCGAACCCTTAAAGCAACTATGTGGGTTAAGTGCTATTATTATTCCCATTGTACAGAGGCGAGACCTGAGGCACGGAGGCACTAGCCACTTGCCCAAGACCCTACAGCTGGGAAGCGGTGGAGCAGTGGATCCCGAGCAGTCAAGCTCCAGAGCCCCAGCTCTCAGCCCCATGCCCTTATGTTCTACACTGACAGCATTAATTCTTACTTTGCTAGCTCCAACATCTAACTGCTGTGACAGAAACTCCAGTTTCCAGCAAGGCTCCCTCTGCTCCCCCTCTCAATTATTTCTGGGAATTCCCAGAG
Source organism: Vulpes lagopus (assembly GCF_018345385.1). Lineage (NCBI taxonomy): Eukaryota > Metazoa > Chordata > Mammalia > Carnivora > Canidae > Vulpes > Vulpes lagopus. The sequence goes on along the minus strand of NC_054847.1, from coordinate 29,375,978 downwards.
ACCAGTAAGTGTGGACCAGTGGTTACCAGCGTAACGTATCGTACCGACCAAATCCCTTTCTCCTGTTTGGGTGTCCCTTGGGTATTATCTTGCTGCTGCCTCTATATGGCAGCAGTTTAACCTAGGAAGGCTATGTTCTTTAGAGTCCCCAGGGAGCTAAGACCATGTGGTGTTCCATATTGAAGGAGTGAGGATTTTCTGCCAATGTGAGACATCGGGGCTTTGAGCAGCACGGTGCTGTGCCCAGCTGTAGAGGACTTCTGGCATGTGGGATTGTCTGCCAGGATCCCTTTACTAAAAATTGCCCCCACCCCCAGCCCTTGCCTCCATCCTCGCAGTTGACAGGAATAAACACCTCAGTGTCTTGCATGTCTCCATTCCCAGGCCGTACCTGGCAGGCCCACCGTGGAAAAGTGGGCTGATCCTAGCAGTCCTCCCTCTGGCCCCAGATGATAGTCCAAGGCTGATTCAAACTGGGCTAATGGGCTTGGGTGGGGCGGTGGGTGTCCAGAGAGCTTGAGGGCAGCCTCTTTCTAGGGATTCAATCTACCCAGTGTGAAACTCAGCAACTCTCAGAGGCCATGGATCCTCCCATCGAAAGGAAATCACTCTGCTGGGGGGAGAGGATACAGGGGGTGTGCAGAGAGGCAAGAATGAGGAACAGAGTAAACGCCCAGTGTGCGCCTAAGTCCCCGTTTCTAGTAATTTCAGAGGTTCAGCAGCGTCTCTGCTCTTGCCATATCTTCCTGTTCTTCTTTTCTTCAATACCACGGACAGCAAAGTCTCATATTTACTCAAGCTGGTTTGAATTGTGCTTTTGTCACTTGCAACTGAAACAAATATCACAGTCCAGCAGGTGACAGTTTCTGGCTTAAGCATCTTGGTATTTATTTGCAACTGTCTCTTGAGCTTTGACAAGGGGAGCGGGCCGGTTGAGAATTTTCCACCAAAACACTTTTCTAAATTCTGTTCTACTCCGCCCCCCTCCCGTATTATAATTAGTTCCTTAGACCTAAGGCTGATGATTTTAAAGCTTTCACTTATAGATGCAAATACACCTGGGAAAAGAAACACCTTAAACCAATATCAGCTAAAAGCCATTATCTGTAGAGAGACTAGCTGACAGCTAAGAATAAGACTTCTGGGAAATGAAAACTGGTTGGAGAGAAGCAGAAATTTGATGTGTAAGTCAGGGAAATGGAAGACAGAATTTGTCAAGGACAAGCCTTACTTTCTGGATGTCCTCCTTACGTTAGCAAGGGAAATCCAGACATTTATATGTTTGTTGTACTTCTTTTCCTACTGCGAATGTGATTAAGACAAAAATATGTATTCTTTGCGATACTTGACTAGAGCCCAGGGGATTGTTGTTTATTTTATTGTACGTGCTTTAAGTTGGGGCCTTTTAAAACTTAATATTTAGACATTCCAAATGGGATGCAAATTGGTAATATGGTGGTTTTTTTTTTTTTTTTTTTTTTTTTTGAACCAAAGCCTCTGGAACTTTAAAGGAATCAGATTACAATGCTGCAAATCTACCTTCCTCATCACGATTTAACGTTCACTGAACTGGGAAAATGGCTGGGGCTAGGAATTCTGTAAATAAATACCTTTGATTTTCTCCTGGGCTGCTAATCAGCCTGCTTAAAACCGAATCTTGGTTGCTTTCTCTTGAAGGGAAACGGGCAAACAGTAGAGAATTTAGCTATCCCGAGTTTTGCTTGCTTGATGCCTCCTCCAAGTCTCCCCCAGCTTATTTTGTTGTTGAAGGAACATTTATTGCTAGCAAATTTGTACACCTGTGCTTTCAGAGCCACTCATCTGATCCAACTGTGGAATTTTAGATCTGAAAGGGGCTTCAGGGAACTGAGCGGTCCAAATCTTTTCATCATAGACTTTAGCATCATAGACTTTAGTTTGATCAGGGTCCCAGCTATTTCAAGGTCTTTTTAACTCCTCGGACAGTGCTATTTCCAGGTAAAACATAGAATTTTCCAAATTAGATCTGGTGATCACACATCAAAGCCAAATCGATGTTCAGTTTCCATTTGTGTCCTTCTGCTTACCTCTTAAGGCAGAGCTGACGAACTCGTTTTTGCTCATTTTTGACCCCGTCCTGGGTTCAAGGAGCTTGACCTGGGTTCATAGGACCAGGGGAGGTGGGCAGCTTTGGATAGATGGGATTGGCTCACCAATTGCCTGGAGTAGAGTGAAGGGAGCTCCAAAAGCCTGTCCAGCTGAGGATCTGATGTTGAGTCTAAACTAAAACTTCTGTTTCTAGGAACTGAGTGGAGATGGAGATCAAAGGCCGTATGATACAGGATCGAAACCAGTGAGGAGCAGGAAGTTGGGAAGGGAGTTCTAGAAGGCAGGGCTGGAGTAAGTGTCTGAAGCCTTAGAGCTGGGGAACTCCCTTCCCACCTCCCCCTACCTCCACCCCTCTTCGAGGGTGTGGGAGAACTGATCTGTACCCACAAGATCTCAGTGACTAAAGAAAAGAGGAACCTCCTTTATCAGAGAAACTCTGATTCTGGATGGTATTTTTGGCTGGATATTTGTCATTCTTGCTCATCCCCTGGTTGGAACGCTCAGTGTGGGATAACGTGGTCATGCTTGAGAAGCCTTCTCAAGTCCATGAGTCTATTATGAGCCTAAGAGATATCGCTGATACGCAAAGAGCTAGAAAGTGTGAAAAGCAGTGTCATATGCATCTTAGGAAATAGATATTTTTGTGGCAAATTCTTGATGTGCTTTCGTGCAAATAATTTATGATTAAAATTCTCCCACCTTTCAGTTTGACAGATTGGTGTTGAAATTAAAACAATGAATCCTTTGAGAAAAGCACTGGAAAGAATTGGAGAAAAGGGATTATCGTGCTGGTATAAGACTCTGTTCCCTGCCTGAATAGGGAAGGGTGTGGAACGAGGAAAACCGTAGGGAGTAGTCTAGTTATAAAACTTGTTTATTTTTCTTCTTTTCATCTTCCATTTCTGACTCTTCCTTATACTACTTATCCTCCCCTGCATCTCCTCCTTCATTTGACCTGCATTCAGATTTAAAAATTTCAGAAGCCATGAATCATACGTGCATTTCTTGGAATAATGTAATACACAGACAAATGAAAGTGTTTTGACCTTGCATGACGTGGGATGAAAGCACACAGTGAGGGTATAAAGTGTCGTTTCCGTATAATTGGTAGAAGGCAGGGATGGTCCTAATCTGTGGAGAGTGAGCAGGCTGGTCCTGTGTGCTCGCTGAGCTCCTGGCTGCTGGTGCTGCACCAAGTGTGTGCCTGCCTTGCCAGCTCATGTCAGATCATTACTGACATTTTCAGTCCCCCTTTCCAAGCATGCTTTTGAAGTTCTGTGCTTTGCCTGAACTTTATAAAACCGTGGTCGCAAATGAGGAGGAGATTTGGAAGGAGTTTAGGGAAAGGGAGTGAAGGGAGATACCCCAAAGAATGGTTTGCTGCCAGGACCATCCTGGAGGTCAGGGCAGGTGGGTGATGCCGAACCAGTGCTGATGGTCCTGGTTGGGCCACTTGTTTATTCTTCGTTGACTTGTACAGACCCAACCTGGTTAAAGTGATGACCATGGCTGTCACCAAGAGGAACACTGGCCTCTTCACCCCATCCATGATCTCCCTGAGGCTGAGGCTCCAACTTCTTTCTTCACAGCAGGGAAGTGCTCCTCCCAATACTGGGGGTGCAGAGGCATCTCTGAGAGTGACTCCCTGATGCACCTCCGAACTGCACAGGGTGAGAAAAACACTAGGAAAGCCTGCCTTTGATGTGTGCTTTTCTGGTGCCTTTGACGTACTACTATTGCCTAAGCCAATATATCCCCTCCTTTTTTTTTTTCTCTCTTGAGGAGTGGGGGTTAGGGGATTCAGCTATAACAGGACCTTCACTCAAGGAGTTAGTTGTTCTGGAGTCTGTGCTCTGGGAGGTCCAGCCTGTTATGAATAGGTGCTACATAAAGGGAGTTCAGAGGATGAACATCCAGGGTAGATTCTGTGGCTCATTGATGACATCAATGAGTCAAGCTCTTTCAATTCTCTGCCCAGTCATTCTCAATGTGTTGGTATTTGGTCTTGGGCTGGCTACCTCAGGGCCATAAGATGGCTGTCACAACTCCTGGCCACACGGCCATGTTCAGAGAAAGGAGGAGTGGGGTTTGGGGTATGGGAAAAGAGAAATGCCTTAAGATAATTCTCTCTCTGTCTCTCTATAGGTAGGTAGGTAGGTAGATAGATATATGGATATATTAAAAGGCCTCTCAAGATGTTCACTCATATCTCATCAAGCAGAACCATGTCCTGTACCACCCATAGTAAATGTCTGAGAAAGCTAATATCGGGTAAAAATGAATGGGATTGCTAGCAATGGCTTAACTAATCATGATTCAAATGATGGGGGTGGAATGCATCACTGTTCTGCACCAAACTGTGGTTCTGTTGGTATGGAAGGAAGGAGTGGATGGCTGCGAGGGGCCAAGCAAGAGTTCTGGACAAGTTCTGGACACTAACAGAACCATGGTTTTGTTTTCTCCTCCTCTGCACTGGCACGAGAGTGTGACTCACTCATTCTGGGGGGCTTCCTTCCCAGTCCTAGAGAATGAATCATGATCATGAGTGATTTAAGCCAATCATGCTGCCCTAATTCCTCTTGCCAGTGGTTGGAGTAAGCATGGAAGTGTGGCACAATTTTGGCCAATGAACTGTAGGAGGAATCGGACAGGGGGCTTCTGGTAAAGATTTGCCTCTCTGACTAAAAATGACATGTGGGGGAAAAGAATATTTGTTTTTTCCAGATGTTGGCATATATGGTGTGATGGGTGGTGCTCCTGCAGTTATGAGGGGAATTGCACAACGTGCCAAGAAACATAAAAGGGAGAGACCAAAGTTCATGGGGCCTGATGATAACTCTGATCTGCTGAATTAACTATCCCTGCAGACCCCTAATGAAGAACTTACCATGTGAATAATAATTCTTATTGTTTAAGACACTCTGGATAATTTTTTTTTCTGTTATTTTCTGTCCAAGGAATCTCGAGACAGGAGGCAAGAGTTAATAATTAGGTGAGCTTCCCAAAATGTATAACTCAAAATATTACTCCCTAGATTATGCTCTTCAACCCAAAGTAATCCATGATCAAATAAATGTGGGAAATTTGAAAGCTATATATGTTTGTGGAAGTTAATGATCAAATTAGCATATCAAAGGCTCAGAGCAAAATTTTTCCTGAAGAGAATCTTTGCCTCTGCTTATATCCTATAGCTCCCATTTAAGAAGGAGTCAAATAAATAGTATGTAGGTAAGAGAAAATGCTTTTGAATAGAAAATATACTTGATGTAGTAATCCCCCTCTCCTAGTAAGAAATCTGTAAAAACCCCTACTCTCCTCCACCCCCTTGGACTTGAGTCTATCCTTGACGGGGTAAATCCCTAGCAGGACTCTTGTGCTTTGCAAGTATCTTCAGATGGTTCTTTGTTTCCACTTAAAGACCAGCTCTCAGTTATGGCTGCACAGACCAGCTGCCCTGACTTTTACAATCATCATAAAGTGTCTTCCTGTTGGTCAATAAGCATTAATTATTGATCACCAGCCATAAACCCCAAACTCTGTGAAATCTGAAGAAATACAAGTATAAGATATGTTTTATGTATTAGTTTCCTAGAACTGCTGTAACAAATTATCAAAAACTGGGTGGCCTAAAACAAAAATTTATTCTCTCACAATTCTGGAGGTTCAAAGCCTCAAATCAGAGTATTGACTGGGCCATGCTCTCTCCAAAGGCTGTAGGGACAGACCCATTCTTTTTTTATTTTTAAATTGAAATTCAATTTAATCAACATATAGTGTATTATTAGTTTCAGAGGTAAAGTTTAGTGATTCATCAGTTGCACCCAGCGCTCATTCCATCATGTGTTCTCCTTAATGCCCATCATCCTGTTACACTATCACCCCCCCTCCCTCCAGCAGCAGCCCTCAGTTTGTTTCCTATAGTTAAGAGTCTCTTATGGTTTCTCTCCCTCTCTGTTTTTGCCTTATTTTCCCTTCCCTTCCTCCATGTTCATCTGTTTTGTTTCTTAAATTCCAATTATGAATGAAATCATATGATATTTGTCTTTCTCTGACTGACTTATTTCACTTAGCGTTAATACCCTCTAGTTCCATCCATGTTGTGGCAAGATTTCATTCTTTTTGATGGCTAGGTAATATTCCATTATAGATACACACACATATACACACACACGTATATATGATAATATATATAATTATGTTATATATCATTATATAATATATAATTATATAGATATTATATATAACATGCATACATATGTATGTATGTGTGTGTATATATATATATATATATATACACCATGTCATCCTTACCCATTATATATATATATCCATCTTTACCCATATAAATAATATATGTATATATTATAATATATATGTGTGTATACATACGTCTGGGCTCTTTCCATATTTTGCCTATTGTGGACACTGCTGCTATAAATATTGGGGTTCATGTGCCCCTTTGAATCACTGTGTATCTTTTGGGTAAATACCTAATAGTGCAATGGCTGGGTTGTAGGGTAATTCTATTTTTAACTTTTTGAGGAACCTCCATTCTGCTTTCAAAGTGGCTGCACCAGTTTGCATTCCCACCAATAGTGTAAGTGTTCCCCTTTCTCCACATCCTTGCCAGCATCTGTCATTTCCTGAGTTGTTAATTTTAGCCATTCTGACCAGTGTGAGGTGGTATCTCATTGTGGTTTTAGAAAAAATCCATTCTTGCCTCTTCTAGCTTCTGATGGTTGCTGGCAATCCTCAGCCTTCTTTGCATGTGGTAGCATAACTCTGCCTCTATTTTTTTGTGCTGTCTTCCTCTGTGTATCTGGGTCTCTCTCAATGACCCCAGTCACTGGGATAGGGCTCAATCTAATCCAGTATGATCTCATCTTAGCCAATTATACCTGGAAAACCCTATTTCTAAATAAAGTCATACTCTGAGGTACTGGATGGACACTATCAAACCCAGCACAGTCTGTGGTTGAGGCGGATTCACTCTGGTTGGGTTTGCCCCCAATTCTGTTACTGACAGTGTTGTCCTTACTGTGAGAGCCATGTGGCTCAGAGAGAAGGAAGTGTTTACGTTGTTTGAGTGGGTCAAGGAAAATGTGTAGATGAAGTGGAACTTGAAGGGAACCTTGAAATAGGGCTGGAATTTCACTTGATGGAGGGGACAGAGTAGAAGGTTTTGGATCTTCTGAAGAAATGAATTACTTGACCCCTTACTCATTTGGACTGTGATTCCGGAGGACATATGTGGTCAGGGCAGTGCAAACACACCCTTCTCTCAAGGCTTGCCTCTTCTTCATGGCTGGGAAGGGTTGTTGTAGAGAGAGGAGATGTGTGTGTATGTGAAGGGTAGGGCACTGAAGAATTTCCTTTATTTTTTATTATTTTTTAAAGATTGTATTTATTTATTCATGGAGACACAGAGAGAGAGATAGAGACAGAGAGAGGCAGAGACACAGGCAGAGGCAGAAGCAGCCTCCATGTGGAGAGCCTGACGTGGGACTTGATCCCAGGTCTCCAGGATCACGTCCTGGGCTGAAGGCGGCACTAAACTGCTGAGCCACCGGGGCTGCCCAGGAATTTCCTTTATGTAATGAAAATGGCCTGTCTCCTCCCTTGCAAGAAAGAAGTTGGGGATAGTAGCAAAAAAAGGATCATATACTTTAAGGAATCATAAAAGCTTAACAAAGAAGATGGATGATGCCCACTTAAAATAGGTAGGTGAAGACTACAGCTGTAGGTCAAATTTAGATGCGGATTTTTTTGGCTTAAATTCAGAGGAAAATTTAAAATCTTTATTATTACCTACAGGTTTTTTTTTTTTTTCCCTGCCAGCATTGTTTTTTTTTTTTTTTTAAGTTACCATTACGATTTGTACACCTGCCTAAATTTATTCCCCAAATGTCCAATTAACTATTTACTTATAGCTGTCTAAATTCTTGAAGTGTTGTTTGGATGCTCCAACTATCAACCTTAGTCATTTTAATGTAACTATAGCATGGCTCCACATGCAAAAAATGACTAGAAAAGACTTTGCTCTGCTTCACATAGAACCAGCCGAGTATTTTACTTCCTTTTCCTTTATATAGCTTCTTTCCCCTATATATAGATCAAACAGTTTTTAAAAGTATCTCTAATTCCTGGTCTTCAGAGTCTGCTAGAGCAGCCCTGAAAATTGTCTCCAGAAATAAGTTTCTATGCAGCCTACTAATTTAATTCAGCCGTCCCAGAATTTACGAATGGTGTTTGCTCCAAAATGACATCCTTTTCCTTTGCTACAACCACAACTTTGGTTCAGTGCACTTTTGGCCACTATTGCCATTCACAGTGCTCCCGTAGCACCACCGAAATTTTTACCTGTAACCTTCAGATCATATAGGAATGAGTGTCCTGCCTGTCACTGGCTTCTTTAATAAATCTCATAAAATTTGGCACAAACTTTGGATTTCAATGGCAAAATTGTCCCTTTCCCCTATTTCCTGTAGGATGGGATCAAGTCGCACTATTCATGTTTCAATTGATGAACAAGATAGGAAAAGACATCCAGTGATATGAGTAGAAACCAAAAGAACCTATATGATGATCAAAGAGAAATGATTAAAAGGGGCATATGCAGGGGCAAGGGACAGACGCTGACAATCAGAATGGAGGCCGGCGGTAAACATCTGGAGCAATTATTCTCCTGCTTATGGATCCTGATTGCCTTTTCCAGACAGTTCCATTGCTTGGGTTCTCGCAAGCTCCGGGTCGGTTGGTGTCTTGCTCATTGCTATGATGGGCTGCTGGAAGGTGTGGTGTCTCACTTTCTAAGGTACTGAATGACTTTCCTTTTTGAAGAAAGCTGCTACTTTTACCCGAAGGATCATTTTATGTGGGAACTTTCCAAGGGGTCTTTCCAGTTTGTAAATTTGAAACTGACCTTGAAAGCATTTTAGCTCTGGAACACTTGGGCAGGTCACCTTTCCAGTCATAGAGGCTGAAGAGAAATTAAAGGCTTGACAGGTATTGGAACTGGGTAGTGCTTTTTAGCTAAAACTGTGATGGAAACTCCTGAGAGTGTAGGGGTCTCCACAGTAAAGGGTATCTGGAGTGTGTTGGCTAAAATGCTGAATCCGGGTTCAGCGTTCTTCTGTGAGCCAGGATTGAGAGAACCATGTATTATAAGTTCCGTGAGGTCAGGAACTAGGTCTTCCATATTAGAACTTGCTCAGTGACTGGCACATTAGTAAGCTCTCAATAAATATTTGGTGACCAACTGAATAAATGAATAAAACAAGGAATCTCTGAGATCTGTACAGAGTTGGGTCTTATGGGTAGATGGAAAAGACTTGAGGTTCCATTAGAAATTCATTACTTTGTTTTAAATATTGCCCTTTCCTCGCCACCCTTCTGTGAGACACAAGTACCCCTGAGTAAGGTGACATGGTAGTCCTCTGATGTTTTATCAAAAATGAGGCTTCTTTTAAAGAATTAATTAATTAATTAATTAATTTTTGAGACAGAAAGAGAGAGAAAGCATAAATGGGGAGGAAGAATGAAGGGGAGAGGAAGAGGGAGCAGGAGACTCCCAACCGTGCAGGGAGCCTGACTCCAGGCTCCATCCTAGGACCCTGAGATCACGGCTTGAGCTGAAGACAGACACCTAACCATCTGAGCCACCGTGAATGGCACCCCAGCATGAATGAGTTAATAGATCATGGTGCCCTGTGACGTCCATGAAAGGGGGGAGAGGCTAAATGGAGGCAAATTGTTGCAGGAAGGGAGGCCAGAACACAGGAGACCAATTTGACTAATCCAAGTATTTTTCCGATGGTGGTCTTGTAAGGAGAGCCCTGGCCCAGCTGCTGCAGTCATTCCTGGGCGCACCTGCAGCTTTTGGAAAGTAGCACAAATTAGGGGAAAGAGAAGAAAGGTAGTTGGAAAGTGAACTTTTTTTTTTTTTTTGTATTCTGACCTAGTTTTCTATTAATAAAATGTATTTATTACTTAGGCAACATTTTTCCCAGCAGGCAAATTATAACTAACAACATACAATTTTAAGCTAACATTCTTTTTGCTAAAGGCCTCAGTCATCGCAGGTGTTATTAGGGTAATAAGTACTTGAGGAGGAAGAAAGAACAATTCTTTTATTGGAACATTTGTGGAAGGTCCAGTCAATGCAGTTAAGAATTATGTCAAGTGCCTTATTTTTCAGCTCTCAGGGAAGACCACGATCTGTGAATGATTTTATAGCATTTGGGCAGTGATGGATTCTGGTAGATACAACTGAAACAGTTAGTCCTGTGGATGATTATGCCCTTGAAGGTAATAACACTGGGTTTAAAGAAAATGGATATTTACACGTAGGAATTGAAACAAACACTGAGCGCTCCATCTGCGGTGCCGTATGCTGTTAAGTTACTGGAAAGAGAGAGAAACCCTATATATTCTCAGCTTTTAGAATAGGGCATAAGGAAGAGGAGCGCTGGGAGATGGAGCCCCACGGTCACCCTTCCATGAGCAGGGGTGGTGCTTCCGAAGTGTGCGGAAAGAGCAGCAGCTGCTGGAAGACGTTCCTTAGGCCACTGTTTTTTTGTGTTCTTTCCTAGCTGGGGTGTCTGGGGTGCATGGAGTTGGAAGAGGGGCAGGTGTGTTGTGCCGCTCAGGTCTTCCACCCAGCACCTAGGGCCTAGGACATATAGCACCATTGTAGTAGTCATTGATTGCAAAGGTACTTTATTGGTTTTAAAAATAGCTATTTTAATCAGTGATAAAAAGCTCCCTTTTAGGCCCAAGGATCATATAGAGCCTTCCTGGCAAACAGTTTAAGTTCCCACTGGTACTAGTTTGGTATCACTCATTTCTTTAGCACGCCGAGTCTCTGCTATGTGCCCTATTCCGGAGCTTGGTAGGCTGTTATCGAAAAGACCAACAGAGTTTCTGGAGTCTCAGAGCTCATATTTTCGTTGGGGTGATACACCATGAGCAGTACAGAAATACAGAGGTTACTTTCAAGAAATAGTCTCTACCTTGGAGGAGCTCTCCATGTAGCTGGAGAGACTAATGTATCAGCATATACTTGTCAGGTAACATAGAAATACCGAAGCGGCAACTCCGAGGACCTCTGTAGATCTCCACTTGAGATCATTTTGCAGTGGAGTCTGTACACTTCAAGTTGACTCAGGTGTCCCTTGGAAACGTCTGCTGATGATGTAATTACTTACCTTCCTGAAGAAAATAGTATTCTGATGAAATAGGTCACCGTCACATAGTGAATGATGTCTAGCTCGCTGCTCTCCTGCCGAAGGTGGGAGTGTTGGAGCAGTCCCCGCTGTGGCTAACTGTCCCTACTTTTCAGCTTTCACTCAGATAACATCTTGAAAAGTGGCCTCTGGCCCCCCCAACCTTCCCCCCACCCCAGTTGTTCTTTGTCTCCTTGGTTTATCCCGAGGTGTTTACAAACAAGAAGAGGAGGTAAGAAAAATATGTGAAGAACCAGGAAAAGAAGGCAGAAGGTGTAAAATGCTACAAATAATTATAAATAGTGTTATGGAGATTTTAGTGAAAAAGAAGTCACTTATCTTTTTCTTTTTTATTTCATATTTTAAAAATGCGGAATCCTTGTAGAAGACGAGGCCTTTATATATAGGTACATATATCTTTGAATCACTGGACAAGAAAATAAAGGTCCTGGAATGTTAACAAGATTTATGAACACGGGAACAAGGTCTTATAGAGGCGATTGAAATATGTGACAAGCATTAGCATTTCAGAGTAGTGATGAGCTATTTGTATAGATTGATGTGGCTAAAAATTAGACAAGGCATATTAAAAGCTGAGATCATTCAGGCTTAGGAGCAGCTGAATATGAGCAATTATGAAGCAGTTAAGCCATTAAATAAAACTGAATATCTTGTGAACTGCCAGAGCAAAAAGACACCTCCGTGTGACCGAGAGCTTTATCACCAACACTCTCCTCTCAAAAACATAAACATGAGGAAATGGTGGTGCCAAGGGCAATGGAGAGGCTCTTTAAAGGCAAATCATGTCACACGTTGCTCAGGACGGCAATCTCATGTGGAGAAAGCCCTCTCTAGCTGGGCATAGGGATGGTGTGAGCAGAATGTGGGGATAGAGGGATTAGGGCCAGCATTTGGGGTTGGGGGCCTGATAGGGGATCTGGGTAGCACAGGGGCCTGTGGAGAACGGTTCCCCTGGTCTTCGTCATGCTCCTGTCATTGTCCACCCAGACTGGCTGCCTTCGTCACCAGTCCCCCCGGTGTGAGGGATTGTGAACATGGGTAATGCTGTCTACATCAAGACGGTTATTCTCTTCCCATTCTGCTCGGGTGTTAGGCGCTTCGGCACGAGAGGGTTTCAAGAACACTCTATGTGAGGGGAAATAATCTTTAAAACATCTGTTTTTCCCCAGTCACTGTGACTTGGCTACATCATTTGATAGTAAATAAGATTATTCCGTGAAGAAGAAAGCTGAGGCGGTTTCGGAGTGGATGTGCCCCATGTCGTCGTGCTGGGTCTACACGCACGAGTCGTTGGAGTGGCTTAACTGGTTGTCAATAGAAACATCTAATATTTAGTAAGAATCTGCCATGTGCTAGGCATGGGGTAAGCACGTTTACGGATTTACCAGGAGAAGTGGGGTGTCAGAGTAGAAGGAGCCCAGGCGTCAGAGCTTACGTCTTGGCATAGCCTCTAACTAGCTGGGAAAGCTAACCAAGTCATTTGAAACACTCAGCAAACGTACGGAAGAAAAGCAAAGTCTCTAGATCTGTATTTATTTTCTTGTTTAAAAGTGTGTATGTGTGTGTGTGTGTGTGTGTGTGTGTGGATGCGTGCGCCTGTGCATCTATGTCTGGAAGAGATTATCTTTCATATTCCCTCCAGCTCCAAAGTCTATGGGCTGTACATGGGTACAGCCTTATGTATATTGACCCTGCTGCTAGTTCTTGGATAGTATACTTTCCACTTGCTGCTTTTTTCTTTCTTCTACATCCAAGGCAGTCATCAAACTCCACTTTGATCCCTCTTTGAATTATCTCTCAACCAGTCATTCTGTATCAGGAAGCCCAGTGGTTAGAAGGGCAGGCTTTAGAGTGGAATCGATTTAGGTTCAAATTCCTCCTTTACTGTTAGGAGCTGTGTGATCCTACGATCTTGTGATCTTATTTTTATTTTTTATTTATTTATTTATTTTTTATTTATGATAGTCATACAGAGAGAAAGAGAGAGGCAGAGACACAGGCAGAGGGAGAAGCAGGCTCCATGCGCCGGGAGCCTGATGTGGGATTCGATCCCGGGTCTCCAGGATCGCGCCCTGGGCCAAAGGCAGGCGCCAAACCGCTGCGCCACCCAGGGATCCCCCGATCTTGTGATCTTTACTATTTATTTAACGCATTTGAAATTCAACTACCTTCTCTGTAAAAAATGATGGTAACTCCTACCTCTCATGATCACTGTGAATGTTGAATGAAAAGATGCATATAAAGGACTTAGCAAAGCGTCTGGTATGAAAAACTCAGGGTTAGCCTGTCCTTACACCGCTGCACTCTTATCACTGGGAGTGGCGGTCAGATCAGTTTCCGACCATCACTACTGTGCTTGTCACCCTACCATCCTTTTCCATTGGACTGTTTGCTGGACAGTTCTGTAGCTGACATGCTAACTCCATCCATGGACGCCTACTATGGTAAATAACTACACTACTTGGTAGACTCTCTCAGTGTTTCGTTGTTTATTTTTTTATTTTTTTTATTTTTTTTTTCAGTGTTTTGGAGAGTTTCTATCGCTTTAGATAGATCGCTTCAGGTTTACTAATTTTTCCCCTCTAATCCATTGTTTATTTCATTCAGTGTATTGTTCATCTAATTGTATTTTTTCATCTACAGAAATTTTAATTTTGGGGGAAAGGGTATTACCCATGTCTCTCCTTAACTTGCTCTTGCTTTCCTCTACCTTAGGGGTTCTGAACCTAAGAATCACCCCAGTGGTGATTTTGCCCTTGAGGAGACATATGGCAATGTCTGAAGATATTTTCAGCCCACAGGGAGGGCTGGGGAATGGTACTGGCATCTAGTGGGTGGAAGCCAAGGATGCTGCTAAAGATCGTGTAATGCACAGGACAGCTCCCTCAACAAAGAATTCCCTGGCTCAAAAAAAAAAAAAAAAAAAAAAAAAAAAAAAGAATTCCCTGGCTCCTAGTGTCAGTAATACCAAAGTAGAGAGACCCTGATCTACCTTGATATATGGAATATAGTTATCATGCCAGTTTCAATATTTTTGTCCACTTCTCCCATCATCTGTGTCATTTCTGAATCTGTTTCTTTTTTCTTTTTTAAGATTTTATTTATTTATTCATGAGCGACACACAGAGAGAGGCAGAGATGCAGGCAGAGGGAGAAGCGGGCTCCCTGCATGGAGCCCGATATAGGACTCGATCCTGGGACTCCAGGATCACGCCCTGGGCCAAAGGCAGATGCTCAACCACTGAGCCACTCAGGTGCCCCCTTAATCTGTTTCTATTCACTGTTCTCCCCCTCATTGTGTTTCTTCGCATGCTTGGTGAGTTTTCATCAGAGGCCAGTTACTGCGAATTTTATCTTGCTGGGAGTCGATTCTCTTATATGTGCTTGTACTTTGTTCTGAACACATTTAAGTTACTTGGAAACAGTTTGGTCCTGTAGGCTTGTTTTAAAAATTTGCTAAGTGGAGTAACCCTTAGGGATACTTTTTTCTCACTACTGAGTCAGCTGCCTTCTGAGTCCCTGATGCTCTGTGTACCATAAGGCTTCCCACTCTGGAGGTGGCAAGGGAGAGATGGAACCATTTTCAGATGTGTGTGAGCTCTGTGGACTGCTTCTTGTCAGCAGTCCTTCCTGGCCTCACTAATGTCCTCACACCCAGGTCCTGGTCAGCGGGAGGCTGAAGACACAGAGAAACCATCTGTAGATCTCCCAAGCGGATTCTGAGCGGTGATCCTCTCCCCGCCACTGTGTGCTGTGAATTCTAACCACTGTGGCCTCCCTTCTTAGTCAGCTCTGTCTTCTCAACTCGGGGGGAAGCAAGGCTCTGTTTGGGTATCCTCTCTCCATTAAGGCCTAGAACCTCTCTTGAGGCAATAAAAGTGAGCAGTTGAGGGCAAACTCACCTGGTTTGTTTCCCTTCACTGAGACATCATTGACCTGTGCTTCCTAGTCTCCAAAGTCTGGAGACTACTGTTCCACATGTGGAGTCTGTTGTTTTATAGCTATTTAAGGTGAGAGGGTAGATCTAGTCCCAGACACCCCATCAGGATCAGAAGTGGATGCTCACGGTAGACTTTGGGGAGAGGTTCATAAACAGTGCTTTATATTATGTTTCAAACAGAATCCCATTTTGCTTCTACAGCTGTGCCTCTAGAAGCATATTCCATCTTCAGAATCAAACTGGCGTCAGTGCTGAGATCTAAACCAAAAGGTATGCACTTAGCAGAATAACCTCTGCACCCTCCTACGTTGCTTCTCTTCCGCTCCCTCTCTCCACGTGGCACTCTTCTCTTGAGAATGTACTTCAGTACGTTCAGCTGCTCCATTTTTAAACCTCTTGCCCTCCTGGATCCTATTACTTACTCAATTAATGTGGACCTTTTTGGGTTGCTTTTGGCCTTTTCTGCAGTCAGGTCCTAAAGTTTATGTATGGCTCAATAATTCATATGCCTGTTTGTTGGTTACAATGCAATTTAATGGTGTATTTATATTGCTCTATTTATTAGCTTTGAAATTCCGTAACAGAGGTATCCATTTTCTGCCCTCAGGGCACGCTCACATTTTAATTACCACTTATGTATTAAAGCATATTTCTTTACATGTTTTCTAGTAACTCTTTTTTTCTTAAAGGCTTTCATTAAGATATGTTTATTGAAGAGGATGGGGGCTGGAAACATAATGAGAACTGGGGAATGAAAGCAAAATAAAATATGACTGAGTCCCAAGTTTCAGTGCTTGCCAGCTGTGCCATTACTATTTCTCCTGGTGGCAGGATATTTTCAGATTTTTCCAAAACTAGAGAAATCTTAGCTCTTCATGGCTTGGTCACTAGCCTGGAAGCTACTAATCCTGATGCTGTTATACTGTAGCTTGAGCAAGCTTGATCTGGTTAGGGGTTTGTTATGCTGCTCCATGTACTATGATGCTTGACAATAAAGCCCAGGATTTAGGTTGAGTGGCTCATAAGATTAGAGATGGGAAATGTGGAGTCTTTCATCTTTTGGTTCTTAATTCAGAGCCAATCAAGAAGTCATTGGATTTAATGACCTCCAGTTAGAGGATCCTGTGAAATAAGCTGTTGCTGTCAATCCTATTTTTAATGGACAAGAATCCCCATAATTCAGTGCCACATGGTACCCTTTGTTCTATAGGGTTGATAAATGGGCTGTGAATTGACGGTTTCTGGAAACAATTTCTCCCTCCCTATTCAGAGCTTAGGCAATTTGATAGGATAAACTGTAGAAGTGTAACCAAACTTTATTACTGATCCAAATATGTTATTTGGAGTTGTTCCAGGATTTTCGGCTCATGGGGAGAATGGGGCCATGGTAGGAAGGGAATACTGTGAAAGTCAAAGGAAGCTGGGACCCACCATTGACCTAACAGCATAAGGAGCCCTATGGTAAGGGGTCGGCAGTTTCCAGGTCAGGGAGCCCACTCCTCATTCCAGGGGTCAGCAGCTGTTTGAGTTGCCAGAGTGAGGCCATGAGGTCAATGCTAAGAAGAGAGTAAAACACTGAGTATGTGTTTGATTAGCAATCTGAGGATATTAGTAATAGGTTAAAACTGAGGCTCCCCCTCTTGACAGCAAGTCTTTTATATTTTTCCTTGCAGTGGGTGTATATGAATCAATTTAAGAAAATAGTGTGTAGACTGAGTAGGATAATGCAAAATGACAACAGATTACGACAAATGGCAAGAGTTCCCAACATACTTGGATTTAGATCTTTGAATTCAACTCCATCTACTTGGGGAAAAAAGAGAGGGAAAAGCAATTTAAGTAGGGTGGATGATTCTGCTTGCCATTTCATCTAAACAATGAGCAAAAGATAGGAGATGTGAACCTAGGTTGTTTCCTGGGTTGGTCTCAGTCCTTCTGCGTTTCTCCCACTGAGTATTTCTCTTCACAAAGGGTGATTCAAATGTTCAATGAGACTTAATTTTCATAACAACATGCCAATAAAAGCAAGCTAATAACAACAAGGTGATAAATAAATAAATACAATTAAAAATAAAAGCCAGCTAACAACTTCATCTGGTGCTCAATCAGAGAAGAAGCTGGGAGAAAATGGGGTTATAAACCTTCTTAATAGACTTTTTTCCCCCATTGGTAAGTTTGATTCTATGAGTTTTGCTTCTAGTGCTGATCCTAGAATCTGACTTCTACGAAAGATGCAACTACAATGAATGGCATAACACCCGGCACCTGGTTGGCACTCAGCAAATATTGGTTAGAGAATGAATGTGTTAGATACAGGTAGAGGAGCAAAGTGATGGAAACTCTTTTTTAGTATATTCTGCTAGAAACGTCTCAATGAATTGCCCTAGCCAGTATATATGTAATTGTATCATCTCTGTATCTATTGACCGACTGATAGATCAGTTTATCTAAAATATAGCTGTAGCTGTCACCCACTCTTGGTACTACAGAATGGCCTTGGTAAAATTTTAGTAAAATTTGAGTTGTAATACCGAGTGGTACATTTTGTGACTTGCTCATCTTTGAGTTCGAAAATCAACATCTATCACTAAAACAAATAAATCAAAGAACAACTGTTGAAAGTATACATTGTGGAAATAGTCCACGTGGGGAGAAATTCACCTTGGGAAGCCAAATGGGTACTGGGACAAAAGCCAAGAGCTTAATTCAAAGCCTTCCATTGGCCTTCCTAGCTGACTGACCATGGGTAAGCTGTGACTTTTCTATTCTCACTTGCCTCTTCTGCAAAGTGAGTGGGTTGGATCAGAACAAACTCAGCTCTTTAGAGCTTAAACATTCCTTAGTGAATTTGAAAAAAACAATTTAGATAGGACTTCAGCAGACAAAAAGATTAAGGTATTTTTTTTTTTTTATTAGATCACTTTCCTTATTCAGAGATCATTAGCATTGTGATTTGGTATTTACAGAAGGGGCCAATCTTTGGAGCTAAGATTTCCACCTGGATAGCTAATTTACACCTCTTTAGAAACATTCAGAAACACTGCTTGGAAGTCTCTTTTTAACAGTAGTGGTTCTTAAATTTTAGGATGCATAAATATCAGCTAGGGGGTTTGCTAAAAATGTGCATTCTGGGGTGAGGCCTAGGAATTTTAATATTTACGAACATCCTAATTTTGAAGTGATGGTCCCTGAGCTCTTTTTGAGAAACACGGATTTAAGGTATAAATAAAATTGTCTTTGGATAGGAAGGAGCTCAAGAAATAATCCAGTCCAGTCTATCCTCAAAGATAGAGTAAGTTTATTCTCAAGGCCCACCATAGAAAGGTATCATACAAAGTCCAATTTTTAATTTATTCCAATCTTTAGGAATTCCTTCTTTTTGTTAAACCTAAGACAACCCCATCTCACTTTAATAGTTGCTTTTATTTGTTGGCCCCAG
The DNA here is from genome assembly GCF_018345385.1 of Vulpes lagopus. Lineage (NCBI taxonomy): Eukaryota > Metazoa > Chordata > Mammalia > Carnivora > Canidae > Vulpes > Vulpes lagopus. Next base: position 29,357,266 of record NC_054847.1, on the reverse strand, counting down.
TACTTCTAGTAAAAATTTTTTATGGGATCATGAGATCTTGGAATTGAAAGTGACATCAAGGGATGGTTTTATTTAGTACCCTGCTTTTTGGCTGGACTAGAGTAAAATAAATTTTAAAAAACAGTGAAATGATTAGCAGGCTAATATAAAAAGATTTGTTTGGTAAAAGGCCTTAAAGGCATTTTGGAGCACACAAAAAACTAGACAAAAATGAGGAAGTAATTAGAGACATTTCAAAGCACAGAATTTTCCCGGTCAGCTATCCTTAGGGAGTCATCTTTAAAAATAAACAACTGCCTGGAAGGTTGGTAGGTACAAGGTGGGTAAGTCAAATCTGTCCTTGGGGATTTGTGGAGGTGTAGATGGGCCCCAGTTTGAGTAGGAGAAGGCAAGAAAAGAGAATAAATCTGAAAGCTCTTATTCAGTGGTACTTGGTACCATTAAGCCTCCAGTTAGCCAGTGCTGGGCTTTGGTGTGCAGATGGGGCCTAATGACGTAAGAATTGTTTTCAAGGTCAGGCAGGGCTCACAACTCTGCCTTGGGGTACAGTGGAGGGTGGGAAGTGATGGTAGAGAAGATGGGTTTGTCAATACCTTTTGTCATAAGCAGGCATGGGCTTGAGCTTAAAAGTTGTGTTGCTTATCTTGGCTTCGTTGTCACCTTCCTGTAGTGAGAATGCTCTCCAGAATTTCATCATCTCTCAGAGGTTACACGGATGGCTGTTCTTAGTAGTATCAGAGGGCAGAGTATTACAGGCAATGGAGTTTGGGCTTTCACTCCTTTGGCCTTCTGCCTCCCACACGTGTCCCCTGGACAAGTCCATTTTCACTCTCAAGTCTGAACTTCATCTTTGAGTTTGATTTGAACAACGTAACATAATAGAAGAAGATGGAGGTGGAATTGAGAGCTATTCTTAGGGAAAATAACAGAAATCGGTCAGATAAGTTGGCCAGGGATGTCGAAAGCAAATTTCAGCATTGCCAGAATCTCAGGTTGGTGTTTTCAGAAAACACCTCCCTTCTTCCTTTTTTATCCTAATAAAGCAAAGTCACATTATTAATTTCTTTTTTATTGAAGTACAATTAAGAAGCTCTAAAAAAAGAAACATTTTACTGGTTGGTTAAATACTACATGTGAAGTCATTCAGTTTATTCTTTGTTCTGTAGCTCTGCACTTATTCAGAATTTATTCTCTTGATAAGTTGTTCTAAAAATTTTAAAGTTTGAGTTGAAGTTAAATAAATAACTTGAATAAGTAATTTCCAATGTGGACAGCTCTCCCCAAATCCCTTTTTGTGAGTGAAATGAAAATTTTCTCAATCCTAATATTAATGCTATGAAAAATGAATAATATTTAATTCAAATTTATTTTATAATCGATTCTAGGGAAAAGATTCTCTCCAAAGGGGGGAAAAAAAATCAATGGCCTCAAACTCATGACATGTTTTTTCCAGAAATTTCTGAAGCCCTTGTGAGGTTATGTGTTCCTTATCTCTGCTCTCATAGCTTTCCATGGTTTCCTTTATCACAAATTTTACTAAAGTGTTCTAAGAAAGTAGCACAGCAGGAAGGACAAGTTTATGAGCTAAAACCTAAAGCTTGAAGTATAATCCGAACTCCAGCATTTTACCATCCCTGTGACTTTAGAAAAGTTAATTGACTCCCTTAGACTCAGTTTCTTCATCTGTCATATGAGGGTTATCACTAGTACTTACTTCATAGTGCTGACATGAAGATTAAATGAGACAACCTGTATAAGGTGCTCAGAGCACTGCTTGGCATATATTGGATGCTCATTAAAAGTTAGCTGGCTCTATAATTGTCTGGCCCTTCCTCTCCGCTGTGAGTTCCCACAGGATGCAATTTATTTAACATTCATGTTTATTCCTCAAGTTCCTGGCATATATTCGGTACTTCTTAGATGTTAAATGAAAAAAAGTGCTTTACAGTTGGTGACAGTGTGGAACCCAGTTTGCAAAAGAACTAAACACAAGCAAAGCCTCAAAGCTCGTGTTATGGAGTATCCACACAAAGGAGCAACAGCTACATTGCCCCCAACGTTACATTGTGCGTGGTGGGGGAAACGATGGAGCTTTCACAACAAATCTTCAACTCTTATTCCCTACCTTCTCCTGTTCTTGCTAAATATATGCTAAATTTTAATACTCAGGAGATTTTCAGTTCACCAAGTTGACAGAAGACTGCAGAAGATTATAGAATTTTGGTGCTAAGAGGGCTCCGGTCCTCTCATTTCATCCCTGGGACTTTGTCCCTAGTGGGCCCTGTGGTTGACACAAAGACATATAACCAGTCATTGGAAAGTGTGGAGCCAATACCCGGGACACTTGATTTCTTGGCAAAGGCTTTTGTGAACAAACCTGCATGACTGAGGATAGTATGTGGATCTACTGGGCAATCTTAATGGACAAAAAAAGGGAAGTGGGCTTACAAAAAAGCCTGCTAGAAAACTCACAGTCCGAACAGTCCGAACAACCCAAGCAGCAAACTACAATTATCACCATCCAGGCTCCGGATTGCTATGATGTAGAAAAATTTTGCCTTTGAGGTAGAGGGATAATGCTGCTTAGTGGTTTGGAGTCTTGGCTACGGAGTCAGAAAAATCTGGGTTCTGATCCCTGCTCTGTCATTGGCTGGCTCTGGATCCCTGGAACCTTAAATTTTCTCTTTGTTTCCTCAGTTTGAAAATGCAGATAGTAATACCTACTTTGTAGAATTATTATGAGGATTCTATGAGAAAATTCATACATTTAGTACACAATATTCAGTAAGAGGTAGATGTAGCCTTTAAAATTTCATCAGACTCTCAGAGCCTCAGTTTTCGTATCTATAAATTGGCATTACAGTCTGCAATTTACAAGGCAATTGTAAGAATTAAACTTTCAATAAATGTTCTTTGGAAAATACCTATAATCTGGATGCATTGGCTTCTTTCCTATATTCCTTTGTCTTTCCGCTTGTGTTGCCTCTTCTCTTCCCCTGTCCAAGGATCATGGACCTTGGATTATTTGCTGGTGGTCTAATACTCCTCCTTGACCTGCCAGTTCAAACCTGACTTTGGTAGTACCCAATGCTTCTGTTTTGATTCTTCTGTTTGAAAACTCAGAATTCTTTTAGTGTGCATTTTACGTGAGTGTCGGCAAGGAAAGCAATCTGATCAAAGCAATTCACAAGCTAGATGTAGGTAACTGGTGAATTCACTCAGAGATATTTGTATTTTACAACTCATGATAGGAGAAATAGTCTTACCTAGAAAGAAAAAATCCATAGACTTTTTTTTAAATCAAAGAAATCGGCAATATCTATGTGGAATATAAAGGGAGGAAGAAACATTTTGTGGAAGCAGTATTTTGGGACAGTATACTTTCCTCCTCCAGAAACGCTTCCCTTAATACATACAAAAGAAGGAAATGGGTCAGCATCCCCACCCTGGAATGGTTGCTGCTAACAAGAGGAATCTTTCTAAGGTGAGAGTGGATGTAGGCATTTGGATCTCAGTCTCTCATAGGCCTACATGTCTGCCCCGTTCTTATGCCTTCTATAGAGATCTATTCCGTGAGATCTCATTTTTTGAGACAGCCCCAAGTACCGAAAACATAGACTTTTTTTTTTCCTTGAGAGCACAATGGAACCCTCTATTTTTATCTTGGCTGGAAATGAAAGGGAATGCTTCCAAATGTTTCAAATCTTCAGATGTCTTTAGTTTGGATGGAATAATATGAAAGATGAAGGCTGCCGGGGATGTGATTGAAGTCTATAAAGTCACGAAGGGTCTGAGCAGCGTGAACACAGATTTGCTCACCAAATCTCTGAAAGCCAAAGCCAAGGGCAATGCCTGAAAGCTTAAAGGGCAAACTCCCTACACTTAATTGCACCTTAACAAACATCCTCTCAGTTATAAAGAAAATACAGTAGAATTTGAAAAGGCTGATTGGGAGTTTACCTCAAGAGGTGCTAACTGGACACATGACTAAACTCTGGAAGAGTTCAGGTTTGTTTATGTTCCAGACTGAATCTGCAACTGGAAGACTTGGGTTAGCGAATACTTCAAGAGTCTCTGACATTCCGTGGCTTTGTAGGTAATTAGTGAAAAAATTATGGAATGCTCTGGGTGCATCCTTACGTTTCAGAGGCTGACATGGTATAAGACTGTAACTTCCTCAGGGGCAAAATTGGAGACTTGCTATTGGGCCCAAAGGGTCTTACCTTTGCAGGTCTTCACTTCTCAGGAGGTGAATTTTATCCTGGGGGAAAGTAATTGCTGAAGTCTTAAACTAATAAGTTCAGCTCATAATTGCCCACATTGCTATGTGAAGAAGCAGAACGAGGGAATGTCCAAATCCTTGAGATTTATCAGATATTCCTGATGAGACCACATTGGTGTTAGCAACAAAAATATACACATTTAGTTAAGTCCCAATATATTTGTTTTTTGACCTGCAGTGATTCTATTAGTTTTCAAAAAACGGAGTGCTCGACTCAAAATGGATTGTGTGCTTGTTATAGCAAATGTATATTGATTTGATTAAAAATGCATTAATTTCTTTAAATTTCAATAACAGTGGATTCGTTTTCAGAAAGAAAGGGCTGGAAAATGTGTAGTCATGTAACCCGATAATCTCAGATAAGTGGTATTTAATATTGCTCAACAGGAAATTTTTTTCCCTTATACTTTTAAAGTGAAAATCTCCAATATTAAGTAATGTATGTAGTGCATATGAAGCATTTAGAAGAAAAAAAAGCTCTCTAATTTAACTCAAGGTCATATGCACATTGTCAGAGCAAAGAGGGAGCTGTGAAATTATCCAGGGAACTTGAAACAGTCTAGACAGTCAATCCAGATAATTTAAAAAGATATGTGAAAGATGCTCATAAGAATGAGAGAGTTATCTGCTAATATTAAGACACAGTTTTGGGACAAACCAAGTTTGGTGTTGTTTAACCCCGTTTTATTAGAAATACATACACTTAAAATATTCCTATATATAGGAAATTATTTAATAAGTTAATATGTTTTATTTATTTTTCACACACACACACACACACACACACACATCCAGCCATAGAAATATCTTTAAAACTAACCTAATGCCTGTGAATGTTTATTTTAATTTTTTTTTCATGTCAAATGGGTGGCATTGAGCAAAGCCTATAAAACTCATTGCATTATGTAAAAATCCAAGCAGACCCCAGAAGAAGCACATGCCTGGAGGGAGGAAAAGCCCAGGACTCTCTCATTAAATCGTCCATTGACTACATTTAGGCAAGTCCTTTATTCTCTTTTAATTTTTTTTCACTTGTAAAATGAAGGAATGAGAGCTGAAAGGACACAGAAGGGATAGTCTCTAAGTATGGCTTCGCATAACATCGAATAAGATAATCTCTGCACCTTTATATCCTACAGACACACCACAGTATAAGTCTGCAACAGTTAGCTATTTCTATAATGGGGAGAATAAATAGCAAATTAATAAATTATGCTTTTGTTTACTCTTCTGCAAAGGATAATTGCTCAGCAGCTCAAGCTTCCAATTAGTGGGAACTCATTCAATGATTATGGAATTGAATTGATTGTGACCCATAGTACATAAAAATGGGCTTGAATGCTACCAAGTAAGCTTGAATTTTACAAGTCTTGCATTCCACACTAGGGAAATCAGCCTCCAGAAAGTATTTTCACTATTTTCATGGCTTGGAGAAAGGTGGTAGGTTTCACTCACAAATAGCTATCTCTGAGAACGGAAATATAAACAAAATCACAGCTTGTATGTGAACTGATTCTCCTTTCCAATGCACACTGAAGGCCAAATGTGTAAATATACGTTAGCAGCGTGAAGGCTCTCTCTCAGACAAACTGACATGCTAATCCTGCCAGGGGAATGTCACACGCTTGGGTTTCTCTCCATTCTCAACCCTGTCATCGTGTTCAGCGCTCTCGTCACCCTGGATCACTCCTGGATGGCTTCTGTGCCCCCACCTGGGCTGTTCGGTACAGTAGTCACCAGCCGCTGCCGCTAGCTCCAACGTGGTTGTGCTCGACGTGTGAAAGCCCCAGCAGCCTTCGAAGATGCAACATGAAAAAAAGAAAGTAAATGAACTCATTACTATTTTTTTTTTTTTTTACGTTGACTAGCCGTGGAAATGAGAGGATATTGGATATGGTGGTTTAAAGGAACTATGTTAGCAAAGTAAATCTGACCCGTCTGTTTTTATTTTTTAAAATGTGCTTTCAGGGGATGCAGAACTGCCTAAGTGGGGCCACACCGGTGGCTCACCTTTAGTTCTGTTGGATAGTGCTGTTCTTGAGTATCTGCTGAAAATACATCTTCCCCACACGCTCTTTCTCAGAAACTTTCAGGGGTGCTTTGATCCCAGCCACATAATCTACATGGTTTTTTTTTCTTCTTTCTTTAAGCTTTTGAGGCCATCTCTAATCTGCACCACTCCTATTTAACTATTTTAGGAGGAAATTACCCCTTCCCTCCTTGATGGTGTTGTTTACTGTCCTTTTTCTCTCCTTCCCTGTTTGTGCCAAGGCTCTGAGCACAGTTTCCTTCATTCCACATGTACTGGTTTTCCTGCTGGACTCTGGGGCTATAGTCCCTCCTCTCTTGGAATATACAGTCTAGAGGAAGAAAGAGACAAGTAAACAGGAAGTCACTCTACAGGTCGTTAGTGCCACCAGGGGTGAGAACAGGGTGCAGGAGGGGACACAGATGGGTCCCAACTCAGGTTCAAGAGTGTAAAAAAGACTTAGAAGATGGGTTGAAGCCTGACTTGAGACCTGACGGATGAGTAGGAGTTTACTGGTTAAATGTCAGGTGAGATGGGGACCAGGCAGATAGAAATTGGGCTCAGGCCAGGAAGTGAGGGAACACTAGGTCTCTAAGTGAGATGCAGAAAGTGATATGGGTGGGAAAGGAAACAGGAAATTGAAGCTACACGTCAGAGCTGGCCAACGGGAAAGCCATGCCATGGAGCTTGGTCCTATATACTCTTGCATTTCTATCTTAGCTCTCCGCTGTAGGCCAATTCTGTTCATGGACCCACTTCTCAGCCTTTTCTGAATCCTTGCCCCTCGCCATGTGACATTGCAGTACCTCTCATTAAATATGCCGAGTCTGCTTTCCACCCTTGAATCTGGATTTGGACATGTGATTGCTTAGGCTATTGAAATATTGGCAGATCCCATTTAAAATGTTTTAGTGCATTTGCCTATGCTTTTGCACTCTGCTATTGCCATGAAAGGGCTATGCCCAGGCCAGCCTGCTGATTTCAGAGGGAGAATGAAACACATGTGAGGGGAGCTGAGTCACTCCTTCAACCCAGCTAAGACCATACATTAGTGGCCTACAGTCAGCCAACCCCTAGACACGGGAGAAAACCCACCCAAGATCAGCAAATTCACCTAACACCTGCAGCTATATGACTCCTTATTTTGCATGGTTATTTGTTATTCAGTATTATCATGGGAATGTGTAACTGATATGCTAGCCAACTAGATTGTGTGCTCCTTGAGGGCAGGACCATGTCTTTTCTCCTTTTTTTCCCAGTGCTCAATAAACAAGTAGCAATTGATAGATTTAAACTTTTCTTGGGTTGATCAAAGATTTTAATGCCATAGTTGTAAGGAAAAATGGAAGCCTTCTCAAGGTAATGTTGATGACCTTGCTAAGACTTTCCATCAAGGAGAAAGACAGCACCTAGTCCTCCTCCTTTGCTCTATTAGAGATACCAAAGGTAGCCCCTGAGGGAGAAAAGATAAGGAGGCTGAGTGTGATTGCTTAGTGGTTTTTCTATACCAAGGAGAATCCCCTGCCCCCGCCCCAAGGCGCTAGTGGGATTTAGGAGACCTTATAGGGTGGTGCACACAGTCTTTAAAAAGCAGCTGACAAAGGAGAAATGCCCAGTACAACTTCTGGAATGTAAATCTTATTTGACAGTTTTTCTAGAATGCCCCGTCCTTCCCAGTAAGGCTTGGCTCTGACAGATGCTAAGTAGACTGCCAGAGAAAATTGCTGAGCTTCATGGACTTTGGTCAGGTGGGTCAGAGTTGATGGCATTGTGTCATAGTCATTTTCCATCACCAAAGGAGAGAGGGAGGCTGCTCAAAAGCTCCAGCTCTACTCTGTTTTGTGTAGCTATACTTCAGAATGCCACTAGACGTCTAAGAAGTGATGTTAGTCTCTGCTTTAGATCTCTTGGAAAACTTTCCTAGATCATCAAGAGTTATTGAACATCTAAAGTCCTTTCTTAAGTCAATAGACCAGGGTGATACAGACCTGCTGAGAAAGGCACACACAGGCAGATGTGAGGAATATCAGTCCACTTTGTGGAGTCAGTGCAGTGCTGTGGTCTGAAGTATGAAATCACATACCCAGGCCTTTGTGAGGAAATCCCTGCCCTTATGATGCCAGTCTTCCTTGTGAATCAGAGATGAAAAGTGGCTTTGGAGTCACATTGTCTGGCTTTGAATCCAGCTCTGTTACTTATATGCCACTTGATCTTGAGCAGGAAAACTTAGACTTAGTTTCTAAGTTTTCTCTTGGTAAATTTCCTCTCTTGGAAGATGGAAATGAGAATTGTTCCAACCTCATGGAGTTGAGGCAGAGACAGAATGAGATAAAGCATGAAAAGTTATTGACATGGCTCATGAGAACTCCTCAGTAAATGGTGGCTGTTACCATTAGTGATTTCTGTACCTTTTGTTGACCTTGAGAGCTGGGTAGTAAGCAATGCTGGTCTAGCTTGTCCTGTAAGGGAATGACTAGCAGAACCCTGTGTCAGCAAGAGTTGAGTCTTTAGGGGAAGCTGAGGTTTGCTTAACAGTGAATTGCTTGTCCCGTGATCAGGCTCGCACTGGCTGTAGATGATGCTATCATGCCACCATTGCTACCATCCTAATGTGGGTGGCAACCAGATTGTTCCGAGAGTGTTTTAGGCTTGCCTATGCCTACTCTCCCAAGGTTGGACCACAGTCTACTAGGAAAGAAATTTGCTCAAGGATGGGAGCTGCTTACTACATTCATGCTCTTGGACAACTCTTCACTCCCATGGGCAGGAGTCTGGCATGATGGTAACTTCGGATGATGTAGAGGCTGCATATTTCAATGGTCCAGTGGCCACGGATAGTGAGTATCACGGTTTTAATAAGTGCAAGGTATGCCTCTATGTTTGTATGTGTGCGCCGAAAGGGTATCTGGCATGTATTTCTTCTTTCGTTGTTTAGTCTTTTAACACATATTTACAAAACGTCTCCTGTATGCTAGACACTCTGCTATAAGTAAAGTAGATATGCCCCACTGCTGATTCATTTCCTGATCTTTTCCTGCAAACTCAGTTTTCCGGGTTCCCTGGCCAAGTGGCTTCTTGCTAGATGCAGCCAATGGGAGGTACTAGAAGAAAAGAGCTGAGCAGGAATAAGAGGAGAAGCCATGGTATTTCTCACTGTGGCTTCCATCACCCACTTGGGGAAGTGGCTACATCTCTGTCCCACCTCCTGGCAGGTACCTTCTGTCCTGAGTTCTGCTCCCACTAGGCAGCCCAGATGTTGGGATCAAGTAACAGTCCTTCCTTTCTTTGTCCTTCCAGCCCTAGGGATGGTAGGGGTTTCCTGCTCTTGCTTAACTTTGGGCTGTTTCACTCTCGATTTTCTCAACCACTTTGCCACCAGTTTCCTAAATTAAATGCCTTCTGTTGAACTTATCTGATGGAATTTCTGTTTTCCTGACTAGATTTTGAGTGATATGATCTCAATACTTTTTATTCTTTGGGGAGGAAGGCAGATATTCAAACAGTCCTACCAATGTGTAATAGCATTCTGTGATACGCTATGAAGTACAGGCACAAGGAGGGCATGCAGCTGGGTAGGGAGCTGTGTCGATGTAGTTGAAGGTCTCGCTAATCTAGGTGAGCATTGTCACCCCCTGAGGGTGTGCTAGAAATGAAGGTTTTCAGCCCAAGCCCAGTTACAATTGGTTCAGAAGCAGCATTGTAACAAGCTGCCCCAGTGAGAGGAGTGATCCAGTGATGGCATCTACTTCCAGTCTGATTACTACGCTGCAGGCCCCCAGCTCCTGTCCAGTGGGATGGTACGGAATCCATGGTGGCCTTGAATCTCAGCTCCATTCACATGAGGCAACTTTGCAGTGCCCACTTCCTGATCCTGCATGAACAAACACTGCAGGACAGGCTGACTCTAGGGCTAATGCAAAAGAGAGGGTGGAGATTAGGGCAATTCAGGTCTGAGAGCCAGTACACTTTCTCTCGGCTGGCTATTTTGGGGTAGCTGGTTGCTGAGCGCTAGAGGACTGGGCCTTTGAAATAAAATTGAAGAGTGTTATGGGAAAGTAAATATTTCTCTCAAAGTGACCATATCCTAGATCGGCCAATGTAGGACATTTGATCACTTTAACCTTTCCACACCAGTAAACGTCAGATGAGACTCAATGCATTGTTTTTTTTAAACCACAGTGGAAGAAGCTGTTGGAAGGAAATTGTACAAATGTGACAGGCAGGTTTTCACCCATGATCTCTTTATGGTTTTAATAGTTCGGCCCATTCACCAGACCTAGTCATTGATTTTGGACATGCTCTTACCTTTGCTCTGACCACTACCCAGAAGTGAGAATAGTGTGAGAGGAACAGAACCTGGCAGCAGAAGACCACATCAGCTGTGTGTGGTGTGTGACTTGGTGCCACCTGTGCCATTCTGTGAGCCGTGCTCACTAGGGCCAGCATCTTAATATTTCTGACACTCAGTGATTTCACATGCCACATGACTGGAAACCCCTTCCTCATGAATTTATGGTCTGGCCCAGATGGTTCAAAAATGCGCTATAAAGTAACTGGCATTTAAAAACTATACTTATAGCAAACTAAACTGGCAAAACTGCAGGAAGAAAGCAAAAAGTGTCAACAGTATGATTAAAATAAGATGCTCTACAGCTTCTGTGCTTGGGTCAAAAGGACTAAAGACTGCATTTTGTCCTCTTGTAAATACGTGTGTGTGTGTGTGTGTGTGTGTGTGTGTGTATGTTTTAATGCTAGTCTGTACATCTTTCAACCACCCTCTGCTTCTTGTTTTGAGTTTGCAGTTGCTGATACTCACTTCTTCCCTATTTGTGGCCGTGCATGTTGACATTCATTCCATGAATATTTACTGAGCTCTGACTCTATACCAGACACCAATCTTGGTATTTAGGATACTCAGTGAAGGGAGCAGACCTCACACTCCTGTTTTTAAATTTTAGTAAGCTCAAGTGACTCTCCTGGTTACATTTGAGTCTATCAACTATCCATCAGCTCTGCCTAAGGATGTGAAATCTAGCTGGTCCTACTTGGGATAGGTATGAAGATCCCTAGTTGTTTACTGGCTGCAATGCTATTTGTACAGCTCTGATTCCATATTTACCTCACTTCTTGGTGTCGTCTTCATGCTACCCTCCCCAATGATTGCATCTTCTCTCATGACTATGTCAAACCTACTTCTAATCTCCCAGGACAAGACCTTCTGCTTGCATGGAATTTCGTTATTCCTTCACATATTCATTCATTCACTCATATCTTCAACTAATATATATTGAGAACATTATGCTAGTCACTATGCTAGGAAATGTGGCTATAGATATGAACAAAATAGAGAATGATCGTGTCTTCATGGATCACCCTTTCCAGCAGGGGAGCCCATAGATACAATTTATTATTCAATTATAATTATGAAGAGGACTCTAGAGGGAGAATGCACCATATTAGTAGAGTCTCTAATAGGGGTACTTTGATGAGTCTGACCTGTTCACTTTCTTGAGGAAGACATTTAAACTGAGTTCTGGATAATAAGGGGGGCGGGGAGGGAATTAGTCAGTGGTGGGGGCGAATAAGAATATTCTATACAGAGGAGCACATATGTAAAGGCTCCAAGGCAGGAAAGAAATTGGAATATTTGAGGACCTGGAAAAGACTGGTATCCTTGAATCACAGAGAGAGAGAGAGAGAGAGAGAGAGTGGAATCAAGGAACAGGATGAGCTGGAGATGTATGTAATCTTGTAGGCTATGTAAAGTATTTGATGTTTATTCTAAAAGTAATAGAAAACTGTAGAAGTGTTTTATGTTGGGTTATGGCTTTTATGATCTCATTTATGTTTCTAAGTGAACATTTTGGCTGCAGTGTAGACAATGGGTTGGAGGTATGGCAAGAATGGATGTGGAGAGACCAACTGGGAAGCTATCATAGCTATCCAGACAAGAGATAGAGTTAGTGTAGATTAGGATAGTGGCCTGGGTGACAGAGAGAAATGGATGGATTTAACAGGTATTGGAGAGTAAAAATGGGCAGGGTGTGGTGACTGAGTAGACACCAGTTATCCAGGATGACACCCAGGATTTTGGCTTTAGCATCTGGGTAAAAGGTGGTATTGTCCACTAAGATGAGACCTACTGGAAGAGGAATGGGTTTTGGGGACAAAATGACTTTCATTTTGGACATGTTGGATTTGTGCTGCCCTTAAATAATACAGAAGGAGATGTTGAGTAGGTAACTAGATGTTTATAGGCCAGGAGATAAAGTTTGAGCAGCAGACTGCTGCTGCTAACTACCTCAATCGTTGTTGACTCAACACTTCAGATATTGGAACCATACTTTAGATCTTGGCTGATGGCAAAAGCATCCTATCAGTCCTCTCCATGAAATGAGTATCCTGATTAACATTGTTTTCCATGCCCCTTGACAGACTATGAGGCATTTCCGATGCTTCCATGTTGAACCTTAGGCTTTTAGATGTAGGATGCCAAATTGCTCTGCACTGCCAACATCCAGATGCCCAGTTATGATGATAATGAAACGTATCTATTGCAGATATTGCTAGCTGCCTTCCAATGTCCATTCACCCTTCCTCCTTAGTAACAGAATCTGGGCTCCCCTTCCTGTCTCCTTTGGAGCAATACGTGGCCCCATGAGTGAAAGGCTTGCCAGTGAGATGTGGAGAATAGTACTGTGTGAGCAGAAACATTAATGGGAGGGAGGTGGGGGTGAGGAGAAAGTCATCTCTTCCTGCCAGCTGCTTGGAATCCAGATGTAATGGCTGGAAAAAAATGTGATTTTTGATTATGAGATTCTCATGTGGTAACACAAAAAGATAGAAGGAGCCTGGGTCCTTAATGACTTTGTTGAGTTAGGCTGACTAATGTATGCCTGCTTTTACCCAAAAAAGAGATACATTTACTCTAGATTTAGCAATTGTCTGGATATCTTACTGTAATGCGACCTATTCCAACATGAAATTTGGTGTGAAGAGAATAGGTTTGGATCTCATTGGAAGAAGTTTATTATTGGAGTGGTAATGCAATCTTGTTTTGGTACTTTTATCTCTTGCCCAAGGCCTGATCAAGAGCAGTGTAAAGACAGGAATCAGAAAGATCAGAAACTGAGATGGAATAGTAAGTAGGAACTCCAACAGAGAAGAAAGAAACGAATTAGTTGTCTAAAAAAAAAAAAAAAAAAAAAAATACAGATTGTATCCGTGAGTTTTTGCTGCTTAACAAACTACCCCCAAATTTAGTGACTTAAAACAATAACCATTTATTTAGTTTATGCTTTTGCAGATTGGAAATTTGGGCTGAGCTCGGCTGAGCTGCTCTGATGATCCGAGCAGGCTTGTCTGCTCTTGGCTGGAGCCCATTCAGGCAACTGTAATAGGTGCAGGTCAACTGGCTAACTGACTTTTGGCTGGGGGGCTCTGGTTCTCCTCTGTACAGTCTCTTGTTTTCCAGAACTTGTTCAAATGATGATGGTGGCAGGGATCTCAAAAGAGTGAGTGAAAGTGTGTGATGCTTCCTGAGGCCCAGGCCTAGAACTAGCACAAAAAATTGCACCTGCATTTATCTTTTGGCTAAAGCAAGTCACTAAGCCAGCCTATATTTAAGGGGTGAAAAAATAAATTTTATTTCTTTTTTTTTTTTTTTTAATTTTTTTATTATTATTTATTTATGATAGTCACAGAGAGAGAGAGAGGCAGAGACACAGGCAGAGGGAGAAGCAGGCTCCATGCACCGGGAGCCCAACGTGGGATTCGATCCCGGGTCTCCAGGATCGCGCCCTGGGCCAAAGGCAGACACCGAACCGCTGCGCCACCCAGGGATCCCATAAATTTTATTTCTTGATGGAAAATGGCAGAGAATTTGTAGCTGTTTTTGCAATGTGCCACAACACAGACCCCTAAAGATCTAATTTCAAGTAGAGATGAGGTAAGATATACAAACTCCCTCTGTAGGAAATGTAACCCAGGGGTTAGGAGTGTGGCTGTGCTATTAGAGAGAACTGGATTCAAATCCTGACTGTGTTATTGACCGGCTGGGTTTCTTATTTATAATGACTATCTCATGGTTTTGTGAGGATTATATGTATATAAAATATACTCTTAGGTACTGTGCCTGGCATGTGCTAAGCAATAATAAGAGGCAGGTGTTGTAGTTGTTGTTATTATAGGATATGGCTGTGGCAGAGGACCTGGGATGTAGATTGGATTTATCAGGTGGAGGGCTGGGCAAGAGAAAGGTTGGCTCATGTTGGCAGAGAGAAAAGAGAACTATCACAGGATTTATGTAGTAGACTACAGGATCGGTCAGACTGGGTACTCATCAGAGCAATAGGCACATGCATTGTCAAGGTCTCCTACCAACAACAGTGATGATTGACATTTATTGAGCAGCTACAATGTGCCAAGCACTGTTCTTAAGTGCTTTATAAATATTAACTCACTTAACCCTCATAACACATTTATCTAGGTTTTGTTATTCCCATCTTATACTTGGGGAAATTGAGTCACAAAGATAATTTTTTTTTTTTTTAGCATGTTGTCCAAGGCCACACAGCCCACGAGTGTTGAGCTGAAATATCAGCTAGGTTTGTCTCGCTCCTGACTCCAACCTTCCAGCATCTTCACTGCACTGTGGGATGATCCCAGGCATGTGCCAATGGCAGACAAACGAGGTTCAGAAGTTTCTAGAGAGATAAGGAAGTTGCAAGCAACCACTCGTAGCACCCACAGAACCACAGCTGAGGAACTGCTAGGGCCAGGGGGGAGGTTGTCTTAATAACTGAGACCTCCATAGTTCAGCAACTCCCATTTGCACTATCTCTGGCATTTAAATTTCTAGTACTCGAAATGAGGAAGGTGAGAATTGCTTTCCCTTCACAACTCAGCTACTTGAAAAAATAGTCTCCACTTGTTGACTTTTCTTCCTCCTGTCCTGCTGCCATTAGCCCCCTGCAGCCTGACTTCCAATTCCTACTGTGGTCAAGGTCACTAATGACCTGGATGGTCACATCCAGTGGACTCTATTCAGTCCTCATTGCTTGGTGCTGAGGAGCTGTGGTCTTTCATTTGTTGAAATGCTTTCCTCCCTGCCTCGATAATCTTGGCTTAGGGGAGGTGAGCCACCTCTTCCAAACATGGCTTAAGGCGGCCTACTCCTGCTCCAGGCCAACTAGCCTCCTGTCTTCAACTGTCTTCTGCGTTTACAGCAGCGTATTCTCATTCCTATGGCCAATTTCAGGCATCTCCACTGTTTCACACTTTTTTTTTTTTTCCTATTCCTTTGAATGAGAAGAACATAAGTACTCATACAGTCTCTGACTTGTGGCCTAGAATGCTGGCAACTGAAGTGGGAGCAGTTACTATCAGCGATCGAGCCCACATTGTAGTGCTTCTTTATACACAATGTAATTGACCTTCGTACAAGCCTGTGAACTAAGTAGTGCTATTTGTATTTTACATATAAAGAAACTGAGGCTCAGAGAGCAAATCCACATACAGCTGGTAGAGGAGTCTGGACTCAAAGACACCCAGATTGTTTTGACACCCAAGCCTGTGTTTTCCTGCTACCTCATGCTGCCTCTCATAATTCACAAATTGTATACCACGGGATCAATAGCATTGTCTGCAATAACGCAAGAGTCTAATTTGCATTTATTTGTTACTTATTTATTTATTCTCATTGCCTTTGGGACACAGCAGAACCTGCCGGATTGAGGAGAGTTGAAGCACAGACCTGCTGCCCAGTTGCCCAGGGTGTGAACGGCCAAAGGTCTGAATTCTGTTTGGATGCCTGGGTGCCTCCTTTTCTGTAATTTGTAGCCAGACTCTGTCTTTAATTAGAATGTCCCTGGGATTTTATGAGGAGGGGAACATGCACGGGTGAGATTATAGATCAATAGCTCTTCCACAAGACACAGATATAGAGCAAGGAACAGATTAGAAATTGCAATCCAGGCATGAAGGCACCTTGGAAAAACACATATTTTATCCCACCCCCCTTGGGGATCATTGAGTGTCACCGAAGCCAATAAGTTAAAACTTAATATGTGAAGCTGAATGGGCAAAGCAGCATATTAACGGAGGAAAACGAGAGGCATTTTCTTGACCCAGTAATTTGGAAGGAGAGTAGGTGAAGTGTGTAAATTAGAGAAAATTCAAAGGTGAGTCATTTTGGAAATGTATAGTAGGCATATATCACACTAACTGCAGCTCAGAATTGTGGATCTCACTTCTGAAATCCATTAGAGCAGGGCTTCCTAGCATTTCTTACCATTTTAATACTTGCATCGTTGTTTGCTTGATTTTGTCATATGTGGTCTATGTTTATTTAAAACTTCAAATGAATTAAAATGCTTCGTTCTCTGAAGTTTTAATGATGTTCCCCTGAGGTAATTAGAGGCGCTCTGTGGTGGGAGGCGTCCCAGGGCTGGGAGTTATGGCATTATGGAAATAAAACCCAAGTGCTACCTCCTTCCATTTTTAATTTAGAAGGAACAGCTGGACGCAGTGTTTAAGTGCTGGGGATAAAAAAGGAAGGGAAACTTGGTGATTGAAGGGACTGGCCTGAAAAGAGTGGTAGGAAGAGTGATGGCCTTTGACGTCCTTACCCAAATGGAAGGAGGAATTAAAGTTCTAACTAAAGTTCTGTCAGGAGTCATCCCCAGCCAGTCTTAGGATGCTATCTCTAGGAGCTTGTTCATTCAACAGATGTTTCTCACGTGCCAGGTTCCGGGGTACACAGTGGGCATTCAGCTGGGGAGTGAGATAGGGTCCTTGTCCTCAAGAAACGACATTCTGTCGGGATAGATTAACAACCAACAAAGAAACAGAGTATTATGTCAGCTGGTGCTAAAGTGCTATTCAAAAAAGAGAGAGAAACAGGCTAAAGCAGACTTCGAGGGAAGAGGTGCTGTTTAACACGGAGCGATTAGAGAAGGACTCTCTGAGATGGCACTTTTTTTTTTTTTTTTAGGATTTATTTACTTATTAGAGAACATGAGTGAGGAGAAAGGTCGAGGGAGAGAATTTCAAGCAGACTCCCCATTGAGCATAGAGCCCGACTCCGGGGCTTGATCTCATAACCCATGAGATCATGACTTGAGCTGAAACCAAGAGTCAGATGCTCAACCAACTGAGCCACCCAGGAGCCTTGAGATGATACTATTTGAAAAAGGACTGGTTTGTACCAAAATTCAGTGGAGCAAAAAATACTAAGTACAGTGTGCTTGTGGTAGGAGGATGGACAAGGGAGACAGTTTGCTGGAACTCATGTGAACGCCAGCAAGGCCTTTGGCTACGGTATTAAGTGGATATTCAGAAAAGACCTTGCGTTGTCACAGAGTCTCCCTGGGAGAAAGCTCCCAAACCCTGGCCTTGAAATGCTGTGGAGCTCTACAGCCTTGCTGATGACATGAGTCTGTGAGGGTAAGGACCGCTGAACAATCCCAGGTTGGACACTGATTTAGTTCGCCATTGTGCCTGGTCCCCAGCCACGTCAGGAACAAGCAAGGCAATTATCCAACTCCGGGGAAAAACCAATCAAGACGCGTGGACCACACAACACACCATAGTCATTCTTTTTGACAAGTTGTCACGGTGTGTCAAATAAAATTTCTCATCTACACATCTGAGGGTGAGAAGTGACGTGGTGTAGAAGCTTCAGGAGGAAGAGAATGGCTATTTGGGGGGAAGTTTTACCTTCCAGACAAAAATTTCTTGTTTACTTAAGCAAGCCATTATCCATCTGCTTTCTCATGTCTGTCTGAATCTTCTCTGGTATCTTTCAGGTCTTGCCTGGGTTAGCAGGGGTTTTTTTTGTTTTGTTTTGTTTTGTTTTGTTTTTGTTGTTTTTGTTTTTGTTTTTGTTTTTGTCTGTTAGAAACAACCCATTCAGACAACCTTAAGACACACTTGGGAGATTTATCAGGGACATGCAGGGTGATAGCATGGAACCCGAGGGAAGGAAGTCAGTCGGGGCTCACAAGATGCTGGAACCCCAACTAGAAAATCATAAAGAACGGGAATTGCTTCTTCTAGGTCTCTGGAATCTCATAGTCTCTTGTCTTGGCCTCTTCTCATCTGCTCCATTCGTGTCTCTCTCTGAAGAGTGGCTTTCTAGGTTTCTCTGAGCACATGGCTGCTCTAGCTTCTGTCTGTACATTACTTCCTTGTTCATTCTTAAAAAGAGACTCACTAGAACTAGTCCTATCCAATGAATAATTATATGTAAAAAGCAAGTTATAAATAAATATACATGGTGTAATCCTATTCTATAAACAGTTTCAGTACGTGTATGTATGCTCAGAAGAAAGGAAGGAAATGCACTGAAGTGTTTTTAATGGTTATCTCCATGTGATAGGATTATGTGCGATTTAAATTCTTTTTCTTTGAGTGTGTCTGTACTTTTCCGTCATTACCATAGAGCATTTTTGTAATCGTGAAAAATTATTGAATAAAAAGAGGAGGTGAAACATATGTAGTAAATCCACGTGGTCTAGGACTAAGCCCAACAGCGGGTCGGGCATTTGCCAGCTCTAGGACAGGGAAGGAGGGCTTCCCGAGGGTGGTGGCCAACTGTGCCGGGAAAGGTAGCAGGAAACACTTGACCCACAGAGAGGCTCTGGCTCTTTATTTCTTCATTTATTCGATGATTCTCAAGAAAATGGCCTCAGATGGTTGTCAGTACCATCATGGGAACAGGATTTGGATTTGCAAATAATAAGAACATGCTCCCCAGGTCTGTGGATTTTCTTTTTCTCCTTGAGTTACCTGCGCAATCCTGTGTTGTCTCAGACCCAGTCAGTCCTGTGGCAGCCCATGTTGTAGGACTGACCGCTCAGGAACATCCGGGGGATCACAGGAGATCCTGATTCCATCTGTTCTCTGAGCTGCCCCCTTCTTAGGAGACAGCAGAGTGATCCAGTATGTGTCTCTCCCCCTACAAGATACCACCTGAACAAGCTGGATCTTAAAGCCTTTCTCTGGCTCCCAGCATCCATGGGGTCAAGTCCACCAGCTTAGCATAGCAGAGAAAGCCCTCGGTGCCCTGGCCCCTGCCTCCTTGCCGCCCCTTCCCGTGTGGGTCCCCTCCCCCCTTCAGCGGCAGAAACACTGAATTGCTTGAGGTTCTTTTAACACATCATAACATTTCACGCATACTTGCATTTGTATATGCTATGCCTTCCTTCTGGAATGTTCCTTTCCTCCCTTGTCTGCTTGGAAACCTTCTCTTCCTTCCTTCTGCTCAGATGTTACATTTCTGGATGGATTTCTTTGAAATCACAAATGGAAACCATTCTCTGTGTACCTTTATGCCTTCCCTCGCCCCTGGTATTGCTTCTACACAGCCACAGAGCAATTTGTCTGTTTACACGCCTACCTCTCCTCCTAGAGGGCAAGAACGATTTTGTGGTTTCTGAATCCTCAGTCTTGTTACGTAATAGGTGCTCAATAAATGTTGCTTAAACGAATAAACAAATGAATAGCTCCAATTTGGGACGCCTGCAAATACTGTGTCTTGGAAGGTACAGTGGACTACAGGGGGAGCGAAGCAGGTGGGGAGACTGTAAGGGAGGCTCTACAGACAGTACCTCCTTTAATCCCCAGAGTAGCTGTGTGAGATTTTTATTATCCATCCCATTTTACAGATTAGGAAGCCGTAGCTCAGAGAGATTAAAAAACCTGCCCCAAACCCTGCTTCCAGAAAGCGGCAGAACCAGGATTTAAACCTGGCCCTAAAGCCTATGCTCTCTTACCTGCAGGATCTGTGTGAATCTGAACCTTTGTCTGCTGCTAATGAGCCACATGATCGAAAGCAGTTCATTTCATGTTCATTATGGTCAGGCTTTCACATCTGCCAAGCAAACTGAACTCCAAGGAATGAGTTTTCAAACCCTGGGTGCACATTAGAATCCCCTGAAAGCCTTTACAAGACACTGATGTGTAGCTCTCCCACAGAGAGAGTCTGATATCATTGGTGTGGGGGCGGTGCCAGGACATCAGTATTTTTTCAAGGCTCCCCAGGTGATTCTAATGCGCAGCCAGAATTAAGAAGCATTGCTCTAGCTCAGTACTTCTTAAACTTTAATACGCATATAACTCATTTGGAGATCTGGTTAAATGAAGTCTTCTGATCCAGTCATCTGGAGGTGGGGCTTCAGATTCTGCAACTCGAACAGGTTTTCTGACTGCACTTAGGGTAGGGAGCCTGCATACTATCCGACCAAATCTAAATTACCTCAAGATGCTTGTCGCTGTCACCAGCTCCTCATAGCCAAATGCAGCTTCCCGCGTGGACAGACCATTCAACTCAGCGTCTGTGGGCCTATGGTCTTTGACCCTGAGGGACCCTCACCACCATCAGCTTTCTTGCTAGGTCTGGCAGTTGACCGCAGTTCATCTCTTAATAGGTTTTCAGAGATTAGGAAGCACAGTAGGAAAAGATTTGGCCTGGGCACAGTGGAAAAGGACCTCAGCTAACAATCAGGGTGGCAGATGGTATCCACCAGAAGCCCAGGGAATCCAGAGTAAGCCACAGTGGAGGGTATGGCAAGGCTGGTTGAGGCCTAGTAGCTAGTACAGTAATGGGTGTGTTAACAGGGCAAAGGAAGGTGAGGGCAAGGTATACGACAACTGTTAAAGTTTAACCAAGGGCTTAGAGAGAGACAAGATGGCGTCCGATGAGGCCAAGCTGTCAACAATCATTCATCAATCAATATTCAGCTGTTCACTATTTACTACCTACCTAAGAACAAGTCCTGAGCTGGGTGTGTGTTCTGTGGGAGGGTGTGTGTGGGACAAATGGTTCGTGTAAAGGTTTGTGAACAGGAGAAGAAACCTGGCTTGTGCAGACCTTGCTTCCATCAGAGAGTGGACCCTGAGTTCCCACTCGACCCACAACACCGCTCCATAGTGAAGAGCCGCAGGTGTCTTATTAGTGGCAACCGTTCCATCTTGGCGGAGCAAGCTCCCGGAATTCCGTGTGCACATCCCTGCAGGAGCCTGGGACGCGGTCCAGGATGTTTGGGGTTCCTATTACCAATGAGAGGGAGATGGGTCCCTTTATGGGGAGAACGCAGAAAGCAAATTTAAAGTGAATCAGCTGTTGCTTCTCGGCCTTTTGGCTAAGATCAAGTGTAAAGGGAATTAGATATTGTTGGGGAGAATTTCCTCCCCCAAAGCTTGAAGAACCACAGAAGGGCCACCGAGGAAGGACTTTTTGTTTGTTGAGCCTTAGTCCACAAACTTCAAAGGATCCTTTCAGGTTCAGGTTGTGCTTGGCCTGGCGCAGGGCAGGGCCCAGCTGGCCCCTCAGGGTCCTCTTCCAGCGCCAAGTTTAGTCCTGTGTTTATGGCTTGGAAGAGCCAACACCTTAACTGCTCAGATATCCTAGATGCTGGATGGTTTTCACAGATTTGGTAGCAGGAACACCCTACCTCTTTGTTTAGTCACTTGAAAAGGAGGATTAAAGACCAAAAAAAAGAAAAAAAAAAATGAGAGACTCGCCACAAATAGATGGAATGGAGCTGGTCTTGTAACACTGTGCTTCCCATCGTGCCCATATACCTTGTGGGAAGTGAAGGCAAAGCCAAGCCGGCTCTGTGCAGATTCAGCAGCACCAGGCCCCCTGCTTCAGAGAAGTTTGTGCAGAAGTTTCCTTGGTGAGGCCTTGCTTTCTTCCGCGGAGCAAACAGGTGGAAATTCCTGCTCCACCTCCTCCGTATCACTGGTAATCTGACCTGCACTCTGGTACCTGAACACTGAAACCTGGGGGCTCCCTGCTCAACTAGAATACTTGGGAAAAGAAGAAAAGGAGTAAAGAGACTCGTCTTAACCTTTGCAAATGTCACATACTATTTATATAACATTTACCACTTTTTTCTTCCACAGCCCAGGACTTTGTGAAGAGGGAGGTGTGGGCACCGTAAGCTAAACTGCATCCCTACAGGTTTTGGATCGCAGCTTCTCGAACCCTTGGAGGGCGAAGCCAATTGTCCGGACATCATTCTTCAGGGTCAGACTGCCTCACAAACAACTCGAGTTCTACTTCTTGCATAATTCCCGAAACTGGTTTTCTAATAACATCAGGTGAGAACAAATTATTATTATTATTATTATTATTATTATTATTATTATTATTATTATTTTCCTCTTAAATCAAGTAAATCCCCAGTCTTCAAAAACAGGTTGCTATCTGTCGGGTAGAAGTTTTGGAAGTCATTCAGTCCGTGTCCTAATAAACGCGACAAGCTTTTTATTTCAGATCCAATCTTATTAAATAAAAATTGCACTGGACTCAAATTAAGTTTCTGTTGTCTGCCTTGGGTCCCCACCAGAGGACTGAACTTGACCGAATCGGTTGCCGTGTGAAAGCTGGTAAGTATTCTTATAAATTCTAGAAGGGAGGAAGCCACAGAGTCTCATTCTGACAACCTCCCTAACTGTAGGTAGATAAGAAAAGCAAACAGAGGTTGATGCCACCCAGGGATAAAGAGAACATGAGCCTCGGAGAAATATAATCGACAAGTGTGTAAACGCTGAGGGCTCATCAAAGGCACTGGTTTCAACTAGAATGCACATACTTGATCCTTGAATAAAAATAGACCTTTTTAGGCCAAGAGCTTCTAAATAGCTGAAGCATTGGAGTTTTTAGATGAACACACTGTACCTTGGTCTTATAATGGTGACCGTGACTCAAGTCAGAGGTCAAATGGCAGTGCGTAGGCCATCCCTGACCTGAGAGCTGTACTCTGGCCCTCACTGTGTTCAGAAATGGATTTGTTGCAATATCTTAAGATGAGGATATTCCATAGAAAAATCCAGATTTCTGGATTGCTTTGGAAAGGGGGTAGGTTCTGAAAGGATTGGCCACATTCCCATTTGGTCTCGATTGGCTGGCGGTAGATGGATGTGCTCTAACCACGGGACACACAACTTTTCCCGTTTGGCACCCACTTTGCCTCCTTGACCCCTGCAGGGGTTTGGTTTTTGACTGAAGCCCAAGCCTGGGTGCTTCACACTGGTGCGGGGGCGGCCGCTGGGGGCAGGAAGGCCCAGGGGAGCCGCCGAGACACACCGAGTCTTTTTCTTTCAGTCTCTGGTACCGACAGTTGTTTTCTTTCTCTTCTTCTTGAGGAGGCATTGCAGCCTAGATGAGGGAGCCCGGGTCAAGGGGGGACTCGGCTCGAGGGAGAATTCCTTTCATGGAACTGAGTGAATCCAGGAAAACCACAATCCTTCAGAGCCTCCGTTTCTTCATCTGTAAAATGAAAGGCTCGTTGATTCATTTATTCATTCAACTGATGGTTCAAAGCACCCCGTACTCTGCACCCCAGCTTTGGAAATGTACCAGAGTTTTATAAATTACAAAATGCAAATTCTTTTTTTTTTTAAAGATTTATTTATTTATTTATGATAGAGAGAGAGAGAGAGGGAGAGGCAGGCAGAGACACAGGAGGAGAGAGAAGCAGGCTCCATGTAGGGAGCCTGATGTGGGACTCGATCTTGGGACTCCAGGATCATGCCCTGGGCTGAAGGCAGGTGCTAAGCCACTGAGCCACCCAGGCAGGGATCCCCTACAAATTAGAAAATGAAGCAAACGGATGTGCAGACATGCCCTGGGTCAGCGTCTAACGCCTTTTTTTTTAAAGGATGAATTTGAAGGCCTGGGACAGTTGGCCCACAGCCCCCCAGGTGACCCGGCTGGCCTGCCGGTCGTTTGACTTAATGAGTGACCCCTGACCCCAGGCCCCTGTCTGCTAGGATGGCCTGCGTTTTTTCTCTTATGCCACATTTGCCTCTTCTGCTACCTTGCCTCTTTCTTTTGTTCTCTTCCTGTCTCCATCTCCCCCAGCCTAAGGCTTGCCAGGGGCTTTGCTTTTAAAGTCTGCCATAGAATTTCTGGAGACAAAATTCTTTTGGCTTCGCCCTTTTTTTTTTTTTTTTTTTTTTGCTTTTCATCCTCACCTTGACAATAAGGACAGGATTCTCAGTTTTACTCTGTAGTTTGGTTTACTGTTAACCACGTCTCCCCCCCCCCCCCACCACCTTCTTTGCAGCAGCTGTTCTCATTCTTCTAACCAGTTTTTAAAAGGCTTGAATTTGGAAATACGGTCGCTGTGCGCCTCTTCAGAGATTCATCCATAACTGTCAGAGCCTTTTCATTCCCTGTCTTTTGTATAGGTTTCTTTTATGAGCAGAGTAATTTGCATTTGTCTTTAATTCTTAATTTGTCTTTGCATTTACTGTGGATGTAACATGCAGCTGAATTTGCATTTTCTTTTCACTTCCATTCTCATGGACTGGGGCTGTCTGAGGTGTAAACCATGGAGACATTCAAGAGCATGTTTGCTGGTTTTATCATATCCTCCCCTCCCCTCATTCCAAGTTGTCTTATTATATTTAGATGCTCTAAACTGTAATCAAACATAGACTATGCTTTCCAATCCATTGGCTACTTAATCCCATTAACCTTTAAACAGCAGTTGTATTGACTCATCAGAAGAAGAAGTCTGATGTATGAGGATTCGATTAGGTTCTTGAGTATAGAACGATGAGGACTGGGGCGCCCGGGTGGCTTAGTCTGTTAAGCATCTGCCTTTGGCTCAGATCACAGTCCCAGGTCCTGGGATCGAGTTCCGCATCGGGTTCTCTGCTCAGCAGCAAGTCTGTGGCTCCCTCTCCTCTCCCTCTGTCATCTCTCTTGCTCTCAGTCTCTTGCAAATAAAAATAAAATCTCTAAAAGAAAGAAAGCGAGCTGGGGATTTAATTCTGTACTTACCGCTATTTGGATACACATCAAGTAGCCTCCTGGTCCTCGGTTTCTTTGCCTGTTGAAAGAGGACTAATACTATATTTCTGGCTATTTCAGAGTTCATCTAAGTACAAATGGTAGGAGGGGTGTGGGACCCTTTGAGGAGTATCCGATTCTGGACCAACATCAAG
Source organism: Vulpes lagopus (assembly GCF_018345385.1). Lineage (NCBI taxonomy): Eukaryota > Metazoa > Chordata > Mammalia > Carnivora > Canidae > Vulpes > Vulpes lagopus. The sequence goes on along the minus strand of NC_054847.1, from coordinate 29,331,992 downwards.
TATGGTGCCCTGAGGACTCCAGGCAGCACTGCCCTCGAGCACTCTGTTCAGCTTCTGTTTGGTTGATGATAGAGCTTTGGTTCCGTGGGGTTTCACCAACAATAGCCACTGTATTTCAAATCATATCAAAGCTTCCCATTAGCAAAGGTAGAAAGGACTAGGTTAAAATCCACCTACGGCCTCATGCTAGGGGGTCCTCTCCAGTGCTGTGAAATAACATTTAAACAGAAGGTTAATGCCTTACACTAAACCTCTAGTCCTGATGTGCCAACAAAAAGCATTAGTTCTAATTACTCTTCATAGAAAAGCAGAAACTAGAAGTGGCCTTATATATTCCAACATTCAATTAAAAGGTTGTTCTTGAGAAATAGATTAAAAAAAAAAGAAAACAAACACTAGGTTGTAGAATGTTGAGAAAATTGTTAGTTGCTTCTTTAGCCCATTCCGTAACAATATGTAATTTTTTGCCTTGCTGAGAGGGAGGAGAATTTTGAGGCAGTGTGAACTAATTGTAGGGTATACAGAAGTAGTTTTCAACAAAGTCCAATGATTCCTCCTCACCACTTCCCTTCATCAGAGCTTAATTACCAGAAGGCCCTTGAGGCATTGGAGAGGTGTCTAGATTTCCTATAAGATGTACCAGGTCCCGGAGAATGAGCCATCCCCTTAAAACCATGAACATCTTCCTTCCCTGCCACCCACTTCTACCCCAGGGTTAGATCTTTCTCGGTTGGAAGTGTTTGAAACCTATGGAATTAATGGAGTGATCTGAGTCAGAGGGCCAGTGGGATAGGTCAGAGAGTGGGAAAGTTTACTCTCTGGCTGAGGATCCATTCTCTCTCAGTTATGCTTGTTGCCCCTTTACCACTCCAGGAACCCTTGTTTCAGGTTCAGGAAGAGGAAAGATCTCCTGTTACTTTGCAGAGATCTCTGCTCCACATGGTTCAAGAGTGCACGATAAAGACTTTGATGGGACTCTAAGCCCATTGCTCTTGAGACACACCCCAAAACCCAGAGGCCAGAGAATAAAAAGAGGAAGAACTCAGGTTGAGAGGTCAGAAGGGTGTAGAGGACATCACCAGGAAGAAAGAAAATGAAGCAAACACAGTAATTTTAGGTAAACTGAGAAAATCATTGGTTTTCTTGAAATTTTAGGATGAAAAGTTGGGTTCAGAGGGTTACATTTCATTGCATACCTCTGAGCACTATTTCACTGTAGCAGGGAGGCTCTTCACTACAATCTTTGTAGTTGCAGAAGACCCTACTGTTCTCTTAGAGCGTACCAGAACTTTTTGACATTTTTAACTCTCAACTATGAATCAGAGTTTAGGAAAATGGATTTATTGTCCTATTTGCCCTTGTCCAGGCGGGTGAAATGCAAACTTCATTGCAACTGATTTCTCTGGAAGCAGTTTCCCAATTTCTCTGGTTGGGAGGACAAGCCATTTGTTCCTTAAAACTTGATGGGTTTCAATGGGGCAACTGTAAATTCTCTTCTGACCTAATACCTCACCTACGGGAGGGTTATTTTCTTTCCAGATTGCTGACTGGCTTCCTCCCTGTAGTGCTGGAAAGCCTTGTTCAAAGATCTTGAAGACTGGCTGCATCTCTTTCCTAATGAAGCACCCTTAGCTTGAAGCTGGGGAGAAGGTCCATCTGGCTTCTGCCATATGTGTGTATGCTGTCAAACCAGTAAACACAGCAGAGTTTGCTGACAGTGAGGAGTTTCAGTTAGTCAGTCATAAATTAGAGATGAGATATGCTGTGTTCCTGCTGCTGCGAGCTTTCACACTCCAGAAAGGAATCTTTACTTACCTATCCCCAAGAAGATGAAAATGTGGGTCAAGGACCCATCCGATGGGATGCCACAGCAAGTCAAACGCACGCATACCATCCAGAGACGGTGAGAACACACACAGGATTAGGAAATCAAAATCATTTCCGAAGCACCTGATTTGTATCTGTTTGCTCACACAGTTGGTACATTGACTCTTTTGTTTTTAACACATATATATCTATTTATGGGCTTTTTTCCCTCCCCACTTGGAGTGGGTATGGGGGGAACAGTTCCGTGAAGAGTCTTTAAAAACACTCCTGTGCGGGGCGAACATATGTGTGGTCTCCCCCCAAATGTGCTTTATTCTTGTCTGATAATCAGATAGGGAGACAATAATTAAATTTTAATGCAGCTGTCTTTTTAAAGAGAAAAGTGCTTTCTGACTCTTAATGGCAAAATTTCATTATTATGATTTTAATGCTTTTAGACTGAAGGAGAGTTTACATTGAGGCGGCAAAGAAGCACAGCTAAACTGTTCCTCTAAGACATATTTATTTCATTTATGGGCTTGTGTTGAGGTGTGTTTTAATGTATTACATTTAAAACAGACCATGATATATTAGACTATTTCAACATTTAAACCAGAAGAGCTTCAGATAACATTGCTATCTGGATCTGAAGGTATTACCGCAAGAGAGTCATAATTTCTAAAACAGATAATCATACTTTTCATTCTGAACACCCTTCTTACCAAAGAGGTTCGGTGACCCCCACACATCTTCAAACCTTCTCACTCAAAAGCAAAAGAAACAGGATGTTAAGATAGTCTCACTAATATGAGAAGTGGAAAATTCATGGCAATTTATTTGTTTGATTAGTTCGGAAATGGTCAGCCCCTGACCTCAGCTATATTTTATTCCTGTGAGTTGGAATTTAAGGCCGGGAAAGAAAGGTGATGACAGATGGGGTGAGCAGAATAAGGAAGTTTCTAATTCATAAAAAACCCCAGCTGTTTGGGGAAAAAAAGAGGGGAGGGGGCCACGATCGTGGTTGGAAAGAAAAGAGGACGGTTGGTTTTATTTGAGTCCCAGAAATAAACACTATAGGCTCTTTGAAATTCCCTGTTTGATACCTAGTATGAGTAGGATTGACATATTTTTAGAAAAACTTCAGAACTTGAGTATGTAATTCGTTTGGCCATTGTTCAATAATACCAAAAATTGGTATATGGCTATAGTGGGTTGAATAGAGCAAAATTCTTGGCCACTTAGAACCTCAACGTGAGTGTTACCTTATTGGAACATAGGGTTTTTTTAATGTAATCAGTTGAGGAAAGATGAAATCATTATGGATTACGGTGGGCCTTAAATCCAATGATTGGTGTCCTTATAAGAAGAGGAGAGGACACAGAGGCCTCTCCTACGCAGACAAGAATGTAACGTGAAGACAGAAGCAGAGGTTGGAGTCAGCTCACTATAAGCCAAAGAACACCAGGGATTACTGGCAAACACCAGAAACTGGGAGACAAACATGGGTCAGATTTCCCTCAGAGCCTCCAGAAAAAA